>NC_140584.1:672796944-673187502 GCF_964204655.1 Triturus cristatus
TGCTTCGTACATGGTTTATTTTATTTTATTTTTAATAACGGTTGGATGTTTCCAGGTTTTTGACCCTCGGGGCACTGTATTATCCGAAGAGAAGCTCAAAAACGCAGAAGCTTCAACTCGCAGGGTGATGTAGGCCAGGGTGCTGTCTCAGGGAGGCTGGAAGGTTTGTGGGCAGCATCTCGAGTGCTACACCCCGGCTGGAATGGCCAATGTCTACTGGAAGTCCCTGTGGTTCTTCAAAAGGGAGAGATCTGCTCTCCAGGCTGAAGAAGAGGTGTGTTTGTTGCTACACAGGGGCTGACACTGTGGTACTCCAAAGAATGAAACTGTAGGTTGTGTACAGTGCTTCCAAAGTGAATTATGCATGCATATCCAAGTACAGAGACTTATGTTATAGCTGTCTTTATGTCGTGACATGAGGATTTGGGCGCCTCGTCTAAGGTTGGTAGTTGCTGTTACAGGCTTTGAAAAGGATGTTGTGGACTGACTTTTCAGCAGAACAAATGACAAAGGGAGAGAACATTGACTTTCTCTCTACCTCTATCTAGCATAAGTCATGACTGGGAGTGTGTGATAGGACCCTGCGGGTTTTGGGGATGCTGGTCTGAAATGTGTGTGTCAGAATCTTGCGTGCATGTGGAGGAAACATCTAACTCTACCACATGGGTGCTTAACTAACAGGGCTTCTCCATACCCACTCTTCGCCCAACATAGGGTATCATGAAGATGTACTGTGATGAATGCTGAATTAATAATTAATTGCCAAAGATGGCTGGTGGCATCACTAAGCGCCAAGCGGAACCATAGCCCCTAGACCAGCATCATTACGCAAGTACTGAATCGGTTGGGGCTAACACTGCACTGTGAGACAAAGCCCCTCACTGCATAATTTTTTTTCACAACATAGTCATCTCGAACATTCCACAGATGAAGGATCCGTGAAACACACTAATTCAGTATTAACTAAAAGGTGTAAACCAAAAGTCTTTCTGCAACCTAGATCCCTTCGAGTTGCCTGTTCTCAGACCACATGAAGGCGGTGTGAAAAGAAGGGGCCTTTTAATTTTGAAGTTGCTCTTCCTCATGTCTGCGGAGAGTGCACAATGCTTACTTCAGAGCACAAGATTGAGGGACCCCAAGCTCTCTACCTCAGTCACCTACATTTGGTGATGCAAGGTAAAAGCTTCCGGCGCACAGCGGCTGCTGGCACTGATAGCGGAGGTGGGGCAGAGGGTGGGGGTCCAGGAGAGGAGGTAAAGAATTAAAAAAATACCTCCTCGCTGGTCTTGCCACTCTATCATTGTCTCTGGAACAGAGCACCTTGGAAGCACCCAGGCTCCCCTGGCCCAAATACTATGCTGTAATGCAGCATTGTGATTGGTCTGAGTGCTGTAGTTTGGTGCTCAGCCAGGAAATGGGAGACTTGGCATATTCTCCACCCTGGCTGTAATGCAGCCTGGGTGGAGAACACGCAAAGTGCGCATGAATGGCCGCCCTAAACATTCAATGCGCACTTTAGGGAGTGCAAACCACTCCTCCCCTCCCCTGCTAGTCCCACCCGCAAAGCTGTGGCAACAAGGAAAAAATAAAATGATAATAACTTAGAGTCATTATCATTTTATTTTTCCTTTAGTGACATTTCTTAAAAGCAGTGGGGCGACGCTCCTCCGCCTTAGCTGAGGAGCCACGCCGGAGCATTTTAGTTGTTATGGTTTTCTGCCATGTTTACTGATATAACCACATTTTAGTACTCTGGAGTATATATTTTTAGGGTAACGAAATAGCATATATATATATATATATATATATATATATATACACATACATAGTTTTTTCTGGTATAGAACACAGCCGTACTTAGGAGACAGTGTTGAAATTGAGGTGCTTGGTCCAAGTGTACGGGGACAGAGGGATGTTCGTTTGGGCCTGTCAAGGTTGGAGATCGTGACAATGCGCAGTGCTAGGGATCCAGTAGGCAAGTGAGGAGATTCCAAAACAGCCCACTTTCTGTAGGAGCGCTGCTGATCATTGGCTGTGTGAACCACACGTCAGGCATAATGCCTGAAACATGGAGGAGACTTCTGGAGCCCTCCTGGACTTTCAGGGGTACAGCGCGTCGGCAGATCACCTCCTTACATAAAAGGATACCTCATTGCTAGTTACAGCACCTCAGAGATTTAATGGAGCGTTCAAGCATGCACTGCTCACAGTGGAACTCCCAAGCCAGGCTTCAGTGCTGCAGCACACCGCTGCATCCCCTCGTCTGTTCCAGGTGTGCTTCTGAAGAGGGGCAGCGGGCAGACATTCCATCAGACGTCATCAGTTAGAAGAGGCACGAATCTGTGAAATACTCGACGAGTAGCTGGTGACACAGTGGGTGAAAAGGAGGACACGACTGAGGGTGCTTAGTCTACAAGCACAGGTCTGGCATCAAGTTGGGCTGTAATGCAAAAGCTTCCTTGTAAAACAACAAGACCAGCCTGTTCCTTGCCGGAAAACAGGAATTGTGGTTAGTAGTGACACGAAACACTCCCCTGAGCTACAAGTTCTGTTTCCAATCAGTAACTATTATAACAGCAGCCAAGCCTATGCCACGCAGGGCCTGTTTTATGGACCGTTGGAACTTGCAGAAATTTGGCAAACCCTACGTGTGGGACATATTTGTGGTTCTCTTTGATGAACCAAGCCATGCTGACTGCTTCCACCTGTGCCAATCTGTTGCCACAGAAGAAAAAAGTTGGCTTAATAATAAATGCTCATTCATGGGTGAGTCATTCCCCTAGTCCTGTAATGCATTTGTGTAGGGTTGTAGAAGCCAGTGCTATCATTTCAAGTGAAAAACCATGTGTAGTGTCCTAAAGCGAATTCACTCTAGCCCTGTCATGCATTAGGTGTAATGTAGACACCCTTTCCCTGTGACTAATTGTGTGCAGTTCCATAGTAGCGAGGTCACTCGTTCCCAGTGAAATGCGGCGTATTGTGACCCCCTTCTCCAGGAATGTATTGTATGCAGTGTCAAGGCACAGAGGACATACATTCCTAAAGACATACATCGAGTAGTGCCCCTTAAGTAATGGCACCTTTGACCTGTGACATACTGTGGAGTGTCATAAAAGGGAGGGCACTCAGTCTCAGTGTGGGTAGTCCCCTAAAGTAAGGACATCTCAGCCCTAGGGTAGATTGAGTGCAATGTTCTGAAACTAATATATCCGTATCCTGAAACACAGGCTGTACAGTGTGCTAGACTAAAGGACCTTGTTGATTTAAAGTTAAGATTACCTACAGCACCCAACAAGGATGTCCACTTCTTTCTCCTCAGGATTGGAAGACAAAAATGATGGGGAAGGGAGGTGTCTCAGGAGAGGCTGAAGAAGCAGAAGCATAATATTCCGCTTGTATGCAATCGACAACTCCCAGTAAATTACCCTAACATAAAGTTCCTTCTTGAGACAGCACATGCACACTACATCTGCAGGAAGCCAGTGTCCCTCTCAAACCAAGCTTGGCCAGAGAGGAAAGTGACTTTCTGCATTAGACTCAGAAACATGTGCAAAACAGACAGCAGCAAGCACTAAAAAACTCCAGCCGAAGCAAACTTATAGGAAACAAGCATTGGCAAAGCGTTTGATCCGGCTTTCCTTTGGAATAGAAGCAAACACAGGAATGCACAAATGCTGTGTTGGTGGTATTGGTGACGATGACAATTTTGGTGTCGCTAGTTTTGATATTGGTGGTAGTGGCAGAGGTAATGATGGTGACCATGTTGGCAGGAGTGGTGGCGGTTGTTATGGTGTTTGTAGTAGTAACAGTGGTATTAATGGTCTTAGTAATGACAATGGTGGCAAAGGGGGTGATGGTAGTAATAGCTCATGCTTAAGCCCTGACAAAATATTAGATAAAAAACCTGCTGCAGTAACAAAGAAATACAAAAACAACAATTGCTTTCTGTATACAATGCATGCACCAGATAAATAATTGAAGGTGTGATGATTGAATGTATTTTTCAGACGTAAAATAATCCTGTATGAATTGAAAGGCAGGCACTCCATAGGAGCTGAAATGATACACCATCGGCTGATAGCATAGGTTGAGAAATGACTACTCCTCTGAACCCACAGCCCCTGATGACACGTTTATTTTAAAGAATTAATATCAGTATGTCTCAGACCTCTGTACTGGCAGGCCACACCTAAAAAGGAGGATTTGTTTAATTTGTTACTGCAGTGGAAATGGGCATAGCAAGGAGAGGAAATTCATTAGCACCAACAACTCTAGTGACAAGCCAAGCATAGTTGAAATGGAAACACAGCTCTAGTGTAGTTCACAATAAGGCTGGGCAGAGCTTGCAGATTTGTATTCTGCGGGATTGCATGAAGTTTATGTTATCAAGGGAATTTGGGAACCGCCCCATATTACCATGGCTCGACTCCTACAACGCACTAATTTATGTACACTTGACCCAAGCAAAACCCTATATCATCCCCTCCAAACTGGGGAGGCCTGTCAATCCCACAAACACCTCACATTACGGGTCCTTAACCTGAGCGCTAGGGGTGTTAATGCCCCAGCGGAGCGCAGCTTAGTGCTGCGCATGCTTATAGACTCCGAGTGCGACACATATCTGTTGCAAAAAGCCCACTTGATTAAGAAGAACTGGACCCCAATGCACTCGCACTGGTTTGCCCAACACGTTATATCTTCTGGACCAGCTACAAAAGCAGCGTTGGTTACTTACTGGGTTACGTAATGTTAATGCAGTTACGGTTACTACCTTTCTTAACATAACAGGCCTGATGGCTGTGGCACTGTGGAGCCTGGACTTCATTTACTTACCTGTCCTTCCAAAACTCGAACTTTCACAAGACTTCCGGCTCTCACGCAAACAGGCATCAAAGTATAAATACGGTGCCCCTCAGGTGCTTGATGCTTGGCATTGACAGGTCGAGGTGATCGGCTAGGAAGACGAATTATCAAAAAATGTAATTTGATTTTAGTTCAAGTCTTGTCCTTCCCCTGTGGGTGGTCTCAGTTGAGATTACTGATTGAGTTTTTGGAGTGCTTAGAAGGCGATCCTCTGTGACTTTTGAGAAATAATGTTAGAGTACTGGGACAATATATGGACTTCGATTTAAGTGCTAACATATAAGGAACCTTAAACATCATAATTGATTGCATGCAAAGTCTTTTCATTGTATTTTCTAACACTTTCTTTTACAGGATTGCTCGGACTCAGTGGAGTCGTTACATAACATTCATTATGGCTCATTCATACCAAGTTTACACTGCAACCACCACGGTGACAACGCTCAAGAAAAAGCAGCGTTGGTTGATTACTTACTGCGTTACTGTTACGGTGAATGCCTATAGAGGCCTGCTGCTGCACACTGAACAACACACCGTTTCAACTAATAGTGCCGTAGTGCTCAACTGCTGGTGCGTGCGTCGTGACTCATGCATGTGTGCCTTGCCCTCATTATAAGGCAGGCTGACCCACAGTCAGGACCCAATCCAGCCCAATCAGTGGCCCACCCACCGGCAACATTGACTGAAGGGCAGGCATGGACTTATTGTCGGCTAAGCACTGTAGCACTTTTCACCGGGAAGAATGGAGATATAATGTGTTTTCTGACACACATTATGCACTGCAGTTGCTAATGTAAGATGCCACTCAGGTCTAGACCCGGCCCTGATAAATAAATAAATAAGCACCGGCACAAATTAAACACTGCCTCCACCCAGTCCGTTCCGTCTGTCTGATCCTATAATGTCAGAGCTAGGTGGGACTAATATGTCTAGGATTTGTGCAGATGAGTCATTTGGCCATGTTTCTGTTAGGAGTAAGAAGCCAAGATTGTGGGCAAGGATAAGGTCAGCAGTGTCCACTGCGTGTTTCATGGCCGATCTGCAATTTGGAAGCATGCATTTCAGGTGATTCTAGGGTAAATTTAACAATACCATACTGTTGGATTTATCAATACCATTCTAGGAATCCTTTGAATTGCATTTTATGATTCTCTTATTGGGAGTTATTAGCTAATAACTTCTTGCCATGTTAACGTATGGGGCAGGTGATTTGCAATGGGAAAATGACCATTTTTCCAACACCAGGGCTTATAAAACATCTTGTATAAGGGACCTGCCTATATCTACAAGACCTCACACCCCTGGGACACCTAGGGGGGACTCTAGGGAGTTCTGAATGTAAACATGTTGCAGATGCTCACTCCACAGTGCTCCTGGTACAAAAGTCGATTTTGTGAAGCACTTTCTCACAATGTGGGGAGTGAAATGTGCAATTTCACTTAACCCAGGGCATATACAACTCATTTTATAAGGCTCCTTCCTATAAATACCTGACCCCCCACCCCTGAGACACCTAGAGGAGATACTGGGGTACCTAATACGCCCAAACATTGTAGTGTATCTATTTTTAAGTGCCCCAAACAACAAAGTCGAGTTTGGGCACAATTTGCATTTTAAAAGCAGTCCTGCAACACAGGGCTGCTTTTAAACTGACCTCAGGCTTCAGCAATGCACACATGCCAGTGTATAAAGGACTGCTGACCTCTAAACTGCAATGCCCTATTATATACTAGGGACATAAAGGTAGTTTCAATCCCCCTCTCCTATTATGTACTAGTGCCTTATAGGGGAGGTCATGCCAATCTTAGAGGTACCCTAACCCATAGTGCACCCTAGTGTATGCAGGTGTTTTCACTGTATTTTAAGTGTTTCTTTCAGCATTGCACCGGGCACGGTAAGGCAGAGCCCAGGGTCAGTCAGAGTCAGTTGCCACCAGTACCAGTCAACAAAAAAGTTGGAGGGTTCCCAAGGCACAGGATGACTTTGCAACAATGTGCCACAAAAATCTAAGGGTTCTCCGCTACATGGCTGTGAGTGCTGCTTCATAGCTATGCTTCCTGATCCCTACACAATGACTACGGTGTTTGGGGTCCATATGGTGCTCACTAGAGGGGCACACCACATTGAGTGGTATGGTTTCAGGGATGGGGGCTGGGACGGGTTTTTATTGGAAAAAGGGCCACTAATTTCATTTTTTTTCTTGGAATTGTTTGTTTTTGAAAATACAGCTTCCTTTGCTATGTCCACCAGCCTTTGCTTGTAGGTGGTACTGCACAGTATTCCAATAAATAGATTTAAACGTAAACATTTTTTTTGTCAGTGAAAGCTGTTCCTGTGAACTTTTGCAGGTGTGTTTTTTAGGGCTGTATGCAATTCCCATGATGTGCTTTCACTTAATTATGCAACATTTTGGCAAAAGGATGCAAATGTATGCATAATTATGTGAAATAGAAATTGATCATTTGGCGCTATATTTTAGACACGTTTTTAATGTGTGGTTGCATATTGCGATAAAGAATAGCTCGTGTTCCGTTGTTCACATGTGTTCGTGGTAAATTTTTACAGTGATTGACACGTTAGTGATACACGTTTACTGTGAATGGTTTGAAATTAGGCAACATGGCATGATTGCAGAATTTAGCATAAAAAGCATAATGTGAGATTTCTGAAATTTCTCGAATGATGCTGGCATAATTAAAATTTTGCCCAGGCCTAGTCTTTTGCTCCTACAATCTGTATTTTTCCCCGAACTTTTGCTTCTGTCGAACTTGGCAAAGTCTAAAAAGAGTTCCTCAAAGTTTGTAAAAGCAAAATTTCCAAATACTCAACAGCGCAAATAGGTGTAACATAACAGCATAGCAAGACAGACATACTACAACAGAGTGAGCTATGTCTCCGTAAAAGTCCCAGCTGAAATTCCCGAAAAAATTCGAACTAGACGATTGTCTCATAGTCTCATAGTCTGCTGCGCGATCTCAAATGTGCGCATTGAGATAAAATCACAGTGAGCCACAAGGTTAATGGGAATGGTTAAACAGGCCCTGATTGGAGTGAGAAATCCCACTGTGTACATACAGGCACGCGCGCGCACACACGCACACACTGTAATGTTGGGCCTCAGGCCCACATGACGCTCAAGCACTGTCACGGACACCAGGATGTATGGTGTAGTAACTGGCCATGAGCACGTGCACTCAGGCTCTTTTATTGACGGGGCCACGTCACTCGTGGCCCCCGTGATGGATGGGTGTGGGGGTGCAGTGTGTCCAGCCCTCGAGGGAGTGGCTGGGATTACAGCTTCCTGTGAGACACTAGAACGTGTCTCGCAGGACACTACATTCCTCCCCAACTTTATTGAAGGACAAACAAAGTGTCAGACCAACCTGTGGGGAAGAAACACACAGTTGACTAAATACCACAGGGTCCATCAGCTTCTCGAGTCAGGTGGCAGGACGACATCAAACGTGGGCTGGTGAACTTGGCTTGCAGCAGGACCCTCTCGGCGGGCACCCGTAATTTAACCTGAGGGACTCAGGACACGACTGCTGGCTTGGAGACGTCCGCTGCATACCGTCCATTCGCTGACAATGCCATGTCTTGCTGTCTTGCCTGGCTTCATCTTGACTGACGTCGGTGATAGTCTGTGATGGGCTTTAACAGTTCTTTTTAGTGTGCTGCGTCGTGACCATGGATGGAGTCTCAAGTGAGATTTCACAGAGGTGTTGCTGGACTGACTGTCCCTGTTAAACTACTTGGCTGTGACCGGTAACCTGTCGGTGGGGCAATGTCTCCTCGCTCTCCCGCCTGGGGAGGCCCGCCGTCGGGGTTGCTGCGGGACTGTAGGAAGGCTGCGCTGGTGCCGCTGCTCGGTCGCACGCACAACCCTCACGGGTGGATGAGTCTTGGTCAAGACTTGCACTCGCTGTCGCGGTTCCCGTGTAGGCCAGGGTCACAGGTGGCTTCTGATTTCATTTAGTCGGCTTGTGTGGCAACGGTTTCGGACTCCAGTCCATCGGTAATTGAGTGGTGTTTGATGCATGTGCTGATGGCTGGCATGATGATGGTTGCCAGCCATGTGGTGAGTCGGAATGACAGGTGGTGGTGACTTTGCTGGTAGAGTTTGGATGTCAGGATGGACCTGGGCAGCCACGTGCCTCCGCCTTGCTGATGTTGAGTGTCTGTGGCGGCTTATCACGTAGAGTGTGTGGATCCTTTCTTGCCTGGCTTGGGGCCACTACCGACTCCGTCTTGAGGCGGTGTGAGGACAGACAACTCAGTGCTGATCTTCACCCGTGGCATCTGCGGACAGGAGCAGGGATGCCACTTGACTTAGACTGCCGACGCTAGGGGATGGACGGTCGCCTGGGGAGGCGTAGGGATGAGACGCGGCTTGCGCTTGCTGTGGCTTATGTTCGGTTCACCCATGGAGTTGTATCCAGGGCCGTCGGTCAACCTCGGTGGCTGTCTGGTGTGTCAGGGTGTGCTCTTGGCTGCTGGGCGAGTCCTTGGTCTTCTCTCTTTTGTTGGTCTATTCAGCCCACCTGTGTTTATCCGGTTTTCAGGGTGACAGGGCTGTCACTCTTCTTTCATCGAGGGCGTTGCGCTTAGACCTCGAGGCGGCGCTGTCCTAGCGCCGGCTTCTGCCTTTGCTCTGGCTCGCTCCTTGCTCACTGGGCGACGTGACGTCCAGTCGCGTGTCACTGGCGTTGGAGCGCCTGTTGCTGTGGCAGCCTGCCATGTGGTCTGTGCGACTCCTCCCTTGCCTGTCGTGGGTCACCGCCGACTCCATCTTGAGGCAGCGTTGAGGAGGACACTGTGTTGCTTTCGGGCCGCTGCGAGTGCAACTCCTCTCTTGCCTGTCGTGGATCACCGCCGACTTCATCCTGAGGCAGTGTCGAGGAGGACACTGTGTCACTTTCGGGCCGCTGCGGGTGCGACTCCTCTCTTGCCTGTCGTGGGTCACCGCCGACTCCATCTTGAGGCAGTGTTGAGGAGGACACTGTTGCTTTCGGCCCACTGCGGGGCTTCGCTGTGGCGGTGGAGATGTGGATGCTCTCCTACCTGCATTCAGCAGTGCTTCTTTGCGGAGATGTCTCTACCTCCCGGGCGCCTGCCCGTGCTGTCAGATTCACTGGTGTGGCCTTCTGCACGCTTCGGACCACGTGCGCTCCGTGTTCGCCTTGGGCGCTCCCTTCGGGCACTAGGGTGCCTGTGGTGTGGCTGGCGGTTGTGCCTGTTCACAAGTAGGGTTGGGTGATGCAACCTCTTCACTGGCAGTGGCGTTGGGCAGCCAC
The DNA here is from genome assembly GCF_964204655.1 of Triturus cristatus. NCBI lineage: Eukaryota > Metazoa > Chordata > Amphibia > Caudata > Salamandridae > Triturus > Triturus cristatus. The sequence goes on from NC_140584.1 coordinate 672,807,102, forward strand.
GAGTGGTGCGTGCCTTGCACTAGTCGTCCTTGTGCTATTGCTGGGGGAAGTTTCTTTTGAGACATTGCTAATCGCCCGTTCTTGCTAGTGGTGGCTGTCCGTGTGTAGCTCTGAATTTCAGGCAGCTCTTTGCGGGGTTTGTCAGTCTCTCCCCATACTTTGCAGGGGTGGCAGGCAGTGCTCTTGTTTCTATGATGCTGGCTTGCACTGGTGCAGCTGGGGGCCCCTTGGGGGCTCTTGAGTGTGGCAGCTACCTGGAGGCTTCGCTGTCTTCGAAGGCGTCCTGGCTCTTCTCACTAGCAGGGTGCAGAGGGTCACGCTATGAGCGTTCTTCTCTGAGGGCGCGTCTTGCAGCGCCTGGTGCCGTCAGTCTCAGTTATTGGTTATGAGCGGGTAGTCTTGCTGGTGGTGGTGGTGCGCACTTTGGGACCTGTTGACTACTGTTGCCAGTCGGTTAGCGGGATGCCGGGCTGTGCTCTAGTACTGCTGGTCTGTGGGGTGTAATGTAGCCACACTGACGTCGGTCACGGCGGGCAGTCAGTGTGCTCGCCCGCTCTGTGGATGCGCCGGTGTGGATCCCCCTTGATAGGTTCCTTTAGTAAACTCCTGTTGTTGGTCTAGCTACTTCCAGCAGGGTCGTGCGGTGTCAGGGCCTCCCCTCCAGTCTATGGTGCTGTCCGGGCTGACGGTCGTGGGCCCAGCTGGCTATCCGCTTTGGCTCTGCAAAAGTGTCTATCCAACAGTGCGTTGCGCCTGGGGAGCCACCAGGTGGTGCTGCGGTCGGCCTCGTGGCCTGCCCTGGTTGCTGCAGATTTTGGGTGTCCTGGGAGCCTTGGGTGATGTGCACAGCTCTCCTGTTTCTCCTCCCGGTGGTGGCAAGGCTAGTGAAGTGGTGTTTTCCGGCCAGGTATTGGTGCCGTGCTACTTTGTGGAGCACTGTGGGCTTGTGGCTGGTGTGAAACGGCAGGGCTAGCCTTACTTCGTAGAGAGGGTACTCTTTTGCAGACTGTGGGGTGCCTTTAAAGGCGGTGCTGCAGGTTACCACCAGGTGGCACTGTGGGTGCTCTTTCCAGCCACGGCAACCTCTTTATCATGTCTGCTGGCTTTGGGGGTGGTCATTTGTTTCAGGCAGTTTTGTGCTAGTGGCAGCCTTCGGTTCTGTCGTGGCACTGCGTGTGGGGGGAACAACCTTTACAACGCAACTATTACAACGCACTACACTTACAACGCAATTTTTACAACGCAACATCCACTACAACGCATTCCATTACATCGCATGACACTACAACGCATTTTTACAAACTACCTTTACAACGCATTCCATTACATCGCATACTACCTTTACAACGCATACCATTACAACGCATATTATTACATTAAAACCCCTACACTATCCAACACTTACCCTACTGTTGCACCCCCTGGAGTAAGAATAGTAATTTTTACCCCTATACTATCCAACACTTACCCTACTGTTGCACCCCCTGGAGTAAGAATAGTAATTTTTACCCCTATACTATCCAACACTTACCCTACTGTTGCACCCCCTGGAGTAAGAATAGTAATTTTTACCTCTATACTATCCAGCACTTACCCTACTGTTGCACCCCCTGGAGTAAGAATAGTAATTTTTACCCCGATACTATCCAACACTTACCCCACTGTTGCACCCCCTGGAGTAAGAATAGTAATTTTTACCCCTATACTATCCAACACTTACCCTACTGTTGCACCCCCTGGAGTAAGAATAGTAATTTTTACCCCTATACTATCCAATACTTACCTTAAATGCAATGTAAAATTATGCGTTGTAATGGTATGCGTTGTAAAGGTAGTATGCGATGTAATGGAATGCGTTGTAAAGGTAGTTTTTAAAAATGCGTTGTAGTGTCATGCGATGTAGTGGAATGCGTTGTAGTAGATGTTGCGTTGTAAAAAATGCGTTGTAACTGCATGCGTTGTAAAAGTGTCCATTGTAACGACATACATCCGCGTGTGGCCACTAGATGGCACAGATCCTTTACACCAGGGCGTTTTCAGCAATCTCCGGTTGTATGAGTCACTGCTGCGAGTGTCGTGGGGGCGGGCGTGGCGGTACTACGTGCAGGGGGTCCGCTGGTGGCAAGGTGGATGTTCCCTTGTTTTTTTTCCCAGTGATATGCAGGTGTGGGCAGCCTGTTGGAGGGCTGCAGACAGGGAGACACACATTGGGGGAGGCAGGTAGATTTATGCTGATAGCCCGTTATGCGGGCGTGTCGTGCTGTGCTGCATTGAGATGCCGAACTGCTGGTGTGTGTCTGTTCTCCACCGTGACCGGGCACCAATCCCTTACAGACGCCGGGTTGTCATGCGTGCAGTCTCTGCTGGAGGCGCTGCTCCCACTTCACGTGTGTACCTGAAAAGAGGCTGTGAGCGGAGCGCTTCCGTTCCCTGGGCTGCGGCACTGTGTCAGTCTAATGGTCTTGGCTGCATAGACGCTGAGGGGGGTAAGACTTGAGTAGTGGGGCGGGTGGTCTGTGCCACTTCTCCACGTCCTCTGATTAGGTAACACGGCTCTTGCCTCATGCCGCTGCTGTCGGCGCTGGGAGCACAGTCGTGTCTCTGCCTTTCGCAGGCGAAGCCCCACCGGCGTACGGGATGGCTTAAAGGTTGCAGGCAGTCTTTCCGCCACGGGTTGCCTGCTGCGCTGCTATGCTGCGGGCTGCTTGCAGTGCCGGTTGCGGGTGTGTACCTTCACTTCGGGCCGCGTTGCTGGATCCCCTGCCTTCGGGTCCTTGTCGGTGCTGTCCCTGGTACTTCTTCGGCGGGAGACTCGTCGACCGACTAGGAGGGCTAGTCACTGCTGGGTCGCCTGTTCACCCTCCTCCACGTCTGACATCCGGGAGAGGGGCATGTCTAGATTCGGACGCTGCTCTGGGACTGCAGGGAGTGGTGTCGCGCCAGAGCAGCACCGCAGTCGCTGGTGGCCCTGTATATCACCGTGAGGGTGTCACCTCTCAGGCACGTTTCTTTTCCTTCTGCCACGAGTCAGTTACCCGCCTCGTCGCCAGTGTAATGTTGGGCCTCAGGCCCACATGACGCTCAAGCACTGACACGGACACCAGGATGTATGGTGTAGTAACTGGTCACGAGCACGTGCACTCGGGCTCTTTTATTGACGGGGCCACGTCACTCGTGGCACCCATGATGGATGGGTGTGGGGGTGCAGTGTGTCCAGCCCTCGAGGGAGTGGCTGGGATTACACCTTCCTGTGAGACACTAGAACGTGTCTCGCAGAACACTACACGCACACACACACACACGCACGCACGCACACACACACCCCTCCTCACTGAGACACAAAACAGTTTAACCCTAATTTGGAGGTAGAGGATCCAAGTCCTAGAGAAAATGATCATGACTCAAATATCAACTAAAATTGACCCAGAGTGACGTCACCGAAGAGTGTGGCACATAACGATGCTGACTGCGCGATGTGGTTTAGGAAGAAGCCTGAGCAGTAGACACCATGTCGATCAGACATTGAAATATGTCGTACAAACAGATCCAACACCTCTTTATGCATCAGTTCTGCTGTGCAATATAATGTTGAATAAGCAGAACCAGTACACATGATGCTCCCGTTTGGTGTCTTGGGACACTCCCCACTCCTGTGGTCACTTACAAGCAGCACACTTATCAGGCTGTTCGACCTCCATTGGAAGGAGACTTTCTTCTTTTGGATTTTTTAAAGAGATTTTCCGCCCATATATTAGATCTCATTTGTCGACCACTATTCCATAAACATACCATTCATCTCTAGAACACTTTAGAAGTATCTCAGAATAGGACACAGTTCCTGCAAAGCACAATGGGGCCACCAGCTTTCCATTTTCTCGATAAGTACATTTTGTGCAATGTGCTGTGCCTTCGCCCATCACAAGTAAACCGGATCCCTCCACAACGATACACCACATTATGCACTTTCCCTGAGCTAATCATGCAATATCTGACTTCCACCCCTGCAGGCGCTCGCTATGATATTTTGCACATGGTGCCCAGCTGCTTCCTATTGTAGCCTTCAAAACACAGCTATGCGATTTAGGTCGCGACACGTCCTATCTACAGTAGTCAGTTTACATCATGTGTTTCAAATATCCTGTTAGCAGCAGTTGAAGTAAAAGAGGAGGGACTCCCCTTATCAGAGATTGGTAAATGATGCCAAAGTGGGGGGGTAGGGGAGGGCATGAATGGGTGGGGTTGGTGGGGTCTAATAAGCCAATCGTTTTTTGGCCAGGGTTGAGCATGACTCCCAACTCCAGATCAGGAAGAGATTGGGCAGCATAGTTGGCCTGAGTTATGGGGCAACATGTTCTGATTACTGTATGTAGATCTGGAGGATATGAATGAAAAAGTAACCTTGCCAACACTCAGACATGGTCATTTCATAATAAAAATAAGTCCACTGTCGAAGAGGTGCTGATATTTGTCGAGAACAGATGCCCGGCCTTAAAAGATAGGATCTGCACTGTTATTAGAAAGATGTTGGTTAGTAACAGAACACCCAGATCTTGGCAGGCCATGAACCACAGCAAACCATTTCTTGAGCCCTTTCCTACTTGCTTGCCAGTGCAATATTTGGTTAAATGTGTGTTTAATCAGATGGTGCTATTTTCAATTGATAATGTGACTAGTGAATATTAGGAGCAGGGAGTCTACACAGAACGTATGAATATTGAGATGTTTGCAGATGATGTCATTGCATATAATGCTGTGTTTAGCTGGATGCAAGGACCCTACAGTAAGAAAGGCCAATGGGCCCCCCATCCTTTGGTTTTGTATTAAAAAATTGAATATAATAGGGGGGGCGGGGTCCTCTCAGACTCGTGGGCCCCAGTGCCACTGCACCTGCTGCACCATTGATTTTAATGCTACTATTACAAAGCGAAGGCCAAACAGCAGTGAGAAAACTATCATGATTGTTTCTAGGTTGTGATCCATTGGGAGAGGACGCTGGGATCGGGATAATGGAGAGATTGTCGAGATAAAAAGAAAGTAAGAAGATGGGAGACATGCCATAACACTGGTGGTTCATAATGCAATTTTGGCACAGGCAGAGATAACATCCATAGAAACGTTTGCTGCTGGAACAAAGAACTGAGCAGCAGGTCATACGTTTGAATCCTGGCTCAGTCTTCCAGCGTCCTGAAGTTTGTGAAATTGAGGACCATAGAATGGATAATAGTAATATCTGTTATTTATACTGCTTTGAAATATCAGATATTCAATATGAAGCACTATATAAAATAAATCATTATTATGATGATTATAATTTATATTACCAGTCAACTCCTCTGGGATTCACACTTACTGAATCTAGGATTCAGGATCTACAAAGTATCAGACACACTGGAGACTAAAGGGAACCTAGGAATGGACAGAATGGATGCATAAAGGAATAGTGTTCAGTGACAACTCAAAAACAGGGATCCGGAGAGCCCTCAACGCCCTTGGCATATGTAACAAGACAAATTATATGATAGTAAATGCCTCAAAAACAAAGGTGATATATTTCGGAAGGATGCGTAAGCATATAAATCGTCACTGGTCTCTTGGCCCCTTAAAAATAAGAGGAGCAAAATCTTATAACTATCTGGGCACCTGGCTCTTGGCAAACGGGTGACCCAAACCACACCTGAGTCAGCTCAAAGATATGGTTGCACTAATTACCACCAGGCTTTGTCAATTGAATGCTGCTCTCAGAAGCCCTACTTCAGCCCCAATATGAAAAGTGCTTAAGGAGGTACTACCATCTGTGACCACTTATGGCAGGAAGGCCTTCCCGGAACTACTTATTAAAAATATGGAAAAATGACATCTAAACGTCCCCAAAAGAGTGTTCAGGTTGCCATATTCCACCAGGGGATATTTGGTGAGACTTGAATTCCGCTTAGAGGGCCTAAAGTGAGCCAACATGGGGTATTTTCCAAAATATTATCAGAGATGCATCTCGGCCATGGCTAAAAATACATAATTAGACTTTTACACAAATAGCCTTTCTCCTCAATAGCAGGCCTTTCTCAAGACTTTTATATTGTTTACTGTCCATTCTCACCATTTTGTAGGTGAGCAGAACTTTCTTTTTTGTGCTTCAGTGTAGAGTTACACACAAGGAAAAGCCATGCAAGGTGTGCACCAGTAACCCAAAGAGGATCTTCAAGCTTCTATCTACATATTCTGAGAATAGAATACCAGAGGAAGAATAAAAAGAAAAGTTGTTTTGTTACTTGGGGCATGTTTGTTGCAGGTTTGGGTTTAACTGCTGGAAAAAACGGAGCTTGAGCGTAAGGGCATCTCAAAGTCCCAAAAGAGTAACTGCAGTCCCCCTAAGGTTTTGTACTGTCTCCTCTCATCTTCAACCACCACATGGAGCCTTAGGTGCTCTTCTCACCAGTAATATTATCAAGACTCACCAATTTGCCAATGATACACATCTCTACATGAAAGTTTATTCTGCTTCAAATATCCAAAACCTCAAACAACACATGCAAATCTTGTATACCCAGATGTCGAGCACCTACCTGAAGTACAACAAGGTGCTGATTAGTCTCATCTTAAAACCTAATAAGGATCCCACCTGTTATGTGAGCTATTTACCTGTCTTGCTTTGTAATGCTGATATGAAGGTGCTTGTGAAGGTCATAGCGATAGCGACTCGATTCAAATAGGTTCTCCCAAAATGTATTCACGATACCCAGGTGGGATTCATATCAGGCTATTCCTCCCTCAACCTCCTGGTCAACGTCCTACGTCATGTATGTAATAATAGGAACGATAAGCTCCTTCTGCCTTTGGACTCTGAGAAGACGTTCAATACGGTGGAATGGGGGTATTTATTCCGTACACTGGACAGGGGAGGACTGGGCCCCAAGTTCATGGCCAAGGTCAAATGGCTTTATACATCTCCCAAAGTGCAGATTGACTGCGGAGGCCACTTGTCTCGTACTTTTCCCATCCTTCTCCTGTTTTCATTAGAGCCCTTGACGACTGCCATTAGACAGTCCACTCTTATCCAATCCATTGATACCCCAGCGGGCAAGTGCAAGATCCTGCTTTATGCTGACGCCATACTGCTGACCTTGAGCGATCCAGGACTACTGCGCCTCATCTTATCTCCTTGATTGACAATTGCTCAGTATTCACGGGGTACATGATCAACTGAATCAAGAGGGAGGCACTTTGATTGTCACAATGTGACCCCCGCCCTGGCGATGTGAGGCTTCACATGGTAGGGGAAGAGCTTGAAATACCTGGGCCTTTTGATCATTCAGTGTCTTCTTGATATAATGCAGGACAACATCCATCCCCTTCTGGCATGAATGGAACAGGACTTCATCCGGTGGTCCACCCTAACAGATATTCCTGTAGGGGAGAGTCCAGATGAATAAAATGGTCACGGCCCACTGATTCAATTATGTTTTTGGCATGCTACCATTCGGATCCCACCACACTGGCTCAGCGCCTTAAACAAGCTCATCAAGTTGTTGGCCTAGGTGGGCAGAAAGCCTCGGCTCAAGCCCGTGAGACTACACGTAGATACCAGGGTAGGAGGGCTCCGTCTGCTGGACATGCTCATGTACTATCTTGCGCACCAGCTTTCCTAGATGGCTTACTTCTTGGCCCCTGCAGACAGTCATCCACAATGGGCATCTTGGGAACAAACAGGGGCCCATTCCCTCTTGGGTTTGGTGCTCCTGTACACTACTCAGACTTCTTGATCACCCCAATGCCTTCGGACACTGAGGGCTACGACATGGGGAACGTGGAAGTAGGCAGATTGACTACAGGGCGTTCATCACGCGGTCCATAAAAGGGCTCCATTGTGGTGCAATGAGGGTGTGACTATTGCAAGGTGTCTGTTTACCTGGGCCCTCTGGGAGGAACGGGGGATTAGGACGGTTAGGGACCTCTTGGACGGTGACTCCTTTTGTCCATTTGAGACACTTAAATAAACATTCCTACTACCCCAATCATATCTCTGGCTTTACTGGCAATCGACACACTGCCATAAGGGGTCTTTTGAGGCAGCATCCTACCCGTCTCCCCACCTCCCCAATCTTGGACTATCTCAGATTGTGGGGACTATCAAAGGGGCTTGTCTCTAATCTGTACCAAATTCTCATTGATAGTGTCTAGTCCCAGAAAACACGCACTTCATCTCGGGTCCACTGGAAGGAACAACTGGGCATGGAATATACAGACGTGGACTGGACGGAGGTCTTAGAAGTAGACTACCATGACCAATTCCTTTGGGAAACACACCTGAAATTCTCCTGTGTCAAGGTTCTCTATAACTGGTACTGGACACCGTTCAATCTGTGCAGAGCCCAGCTAATGCTGGTGGCTATCTGCTGGCACTGCCCCTCTGCTGAGTATTACTTGTTTTATGGTCCTGTCCTGCTCTGGTCCCTTATTGATGCTCTGTGTGGCAGACCCATCACTCCACTAGCTACGTCCCCCTCCCGGACTCTGCGAAGATGGTTCTGTTACATGATTTTACGGATTTTGAGGATGAGTCCTCCCATTCACGAAGATGGCTGCTATGCCTCCTCTGTGATTGGCATTCTCCCCTGGTACCCACACTACAGAAACGGTACACAGAATTATTCTGGTTGTCCACAAATGAAGGGAGAGTCTATAAGCTGCAGGCCCATGTACATGTGTTTGAGGAGGTGTGGGAGCCCTTTTTACATCTGGGGGGCTCACAATTTGTACCCCTGTGGGGCACTCATCCCATCGGACCACCTAGAGTTCTGAGCCACATGATCTCCTTCTTCATTCTGCGGAGGGGAAGGGCCAAGCTGCCAGCTAAGGGTCATTGGGATGGTTCTGTTGGGGGGGGGGTCACTCACTCAGAAAGCTGGTCGGAGTTGCTGAGGTAGTGGCAATCCCAGACTGGCCGTAGCGGGCATCAGGCATTTCCCCGGTGGGCCGCCAGGGTGGGGGCCGTTTTTGGACCCCTGGGGGCTGTTTGGTACTGAGGCCGGTTTTGCAGTATAGCTGCAATATCGGCCCCCTGTAACAAAAGTGGCAGTGATGAGACGGGAGCAGTGTCTCCAACTAGCACCTTCCCTGTATGCCCTCTGTACTGATCTCATGTACCTATCTCACCCCCATACTTCCTTTCTTCTGTAGAAGAGTAACCCACCATTGACTCTTTGTGTGCTCTTTAGAGCACTTGGAAATCAGATTGATACATTGAAACCATGAGAAAATAACTGAAAATTCTTTTAATTATGAAGAGAATGCGCAACCTCCCAAATAGGGAGCGCTGGGAGAATTTATGAACTTTTCAGTGGTTAGCCTCTAATTTCCTCAGATATTATAAAAAATATCTTTAGACAAGGAGAAATTTGCTGGCATTTGCCAAAACATAAGTTTTTTTTATAAACTTTGTAATTTCTAGATCACACCCAAGCAGATTTGAAACATTTAGGTCCTGCTTTTCCCACCGATAAGCTTTGGGCCTGCTTTCCCCACAGATAAGAATGGTTCATTGTGCATTATGAGCTGGAATTGTTAACATTAGTACTGGGACCTGACTACACCTTTGTAATTATATAGTATGACCTACTAACGCATGTTAGAACCTGGAAAGGGATAATGATCTTTGTGTACCATTTCTCATTTATTTGTGTTGCTGGAAGTTGCTAGGGGATTCCTGTTGTCTCAAGCAGATAAACTGTTTTACTGTTGGGTGATCATTGTGTACCAAAACCATATGTGACTAGAATCGGCCCATTACCTTTCTGACATTAGACACAAAATCTGTCACAGAATTCTCAGCCAGTGTCAATTTAGGAGACTACACTCGGATTTGTAGAGCGGGGCTAATCACCCGTGATCGTCTCTAGGCCCTGTCCATAGGCACAGGGATATTAAGACATTTGCTCAGAATCACAGGATGTTGATGCTGAGACTCGAACCTGGATCTCCAGCTCTGAAGTCAGTGGCTCTGGCCCTTATGCCACACCCTGCCCTGCCTCTTCAGCCCTGCTCTCTCCACAGTAGCAGCTGCCTAGAAGTGTACTACCACAGTAATAAAATGTTGGCCATCACTTTGGGAATACAGTTATGGAAAAGTTATTTCATCATTGAAATGAAGCATGTATTAGGGCTATATTGGACAGGCTTATTTTGGTGGCATTTATGTACTTCCTGTACAAAACAGTCCTCCCACTTTTAACCCACACCACTCGTGTGGCCTCCAATTTTCTCATGGACTTTTGTTACTTTTTTTTGTGTGGTTTATCGCGAACTAGACCCAAAGATATCAGGTATCAGAGCGCTGTACATGAGCACCAGTTTCCTAACAGATGGACACATTCATTTATTTTAGGCATGGGGAGATTCAGTGATTTGCCCAGAATCACAGGACGTTGAGCATTGTTGCAGAGACTCGAACCCAGTTCCCCAGCTTCGAGGTTGACCGCGCTAGGCGTAAGGCTTCATCCTCTTCTCCATGGTTTCTTCACTGGTTTTCTCATTTGAGGCCTAAAAAATTGGACAATGCTCCAGGGATATCCCTCAACTGATGCGTGTAGTGATGACACACTTGATTTCTCTGCTGGTTATACTGAGTCCCGGGCACCCCAATATTCCTCTTGATCACACCATGGCCCTATCATATTGTGAAGCCCCTCAGAGTCCGTCTGATAGGATCACCCTAGGGCGTTTCATTGCGCAGCAACCAGAATAGAGGAAAGGTGTTTTGTGTAAGTTGCCACTTGGCAGGTGACCCAATATCATCAGGGCTACTATTTTTCAGTCTTGTACTTTCATTTAACAGTCCTGTTCATTGTGGAAGTTCTTTTCCTGGTTCACTTTGACTAAACCAATTCCTTTTAAGTTTCAGCCTAAAATGGCTTAAATAATGAGAAACTGTACTGTAATCTGGTGTGCCTAGGGACTTAGAGTCATCTGGTAACCTTGGGCAGAACCTCAGGCCCTGAAGTAGTCCATTGAGTATATAACTGCACCTGGTGAAAAGTAGAAATGACTACGTTTGCAAACATATTTTACTGCACTACGTTGCTTCTTAGACAAGAAAGTAGTACTTTATTGACTAAGGGTTTTCTGTTCTAAACATAGGGACGCACAATAATGCCGTGTTTACGGAGGAGCATGTCTCTGATGTGCAAATCAGTGACAGGTACTCAACAGATTTACTCCCATGGCACCAGACAGATCATTAGAGTACAATGGATTGCTCTCTGGCCTGCCTATGTATTTGTATGCTAGCAGAGCAAGACTGCTTGAATGCTTTCTACTTAAACAATGATGTGAAAGGAGGAAGGAGATAAGAGGGTAGCGGGTAGCGGGTAGTGGGTGTGAAGTCATAGACATAATTTGAATGGAATAAAAGCAAACATTGGCCAAGCCAATTGGTTTGACTTGCATTGTGAGTTTGTACTAAACATTGTGTTTTAAAATAACCTACTGCAATTAAAAACAAAACAAAACATGATTTTTTTAATGCGCTGCTTGTAAGAAAAAAATTTAATGTTTGATCATTCAGTGTTATTCTTTTTGAAATTTAACATAATTTCCCATAGAGGAGGAGCAACAATACACCTAACAGCCAATAGCATGAGATGAGAGAAATATTACATTGGACACACCCAAAACACCTGTCATGTATATTTTGAAGAATCAAAAGAGGTGGGTCAGCAGACAGCTGTGCAATGAAGGCGGACCCAATGATCCAAACAAAGGACCACCACTGTTGAGGCTGGGCATGGATTGTGGGTTTTAGTAAGGTTTGGGCACTCATAGGGCCTGCCATCTATATCCCATGGGAAGGAAGAAGCAAGGAGAGAATGAGTAGCAAAAAATGTACAACGTGTACACATGAGGAATGCCTTTCAGCACAGTGCTGGTCCTTTTCCTGCTTAACACATCTCTGCCTCTTCATCCCCCCAATACTCTGACTGCCAATTATCAGGCAATACATTGTTACAATTCTTCAATTGTGTTTCATGCACCATTTCATAAAAATGTGGGCACAGCAAAGCTTGGAAAGACCCCTTTCAAAATTAGGGAAATTGATTATGATCTTGCACCATGGATATGGATCTGTGGTGGACCTGGCCCTTTTTGCAGGGTTATCCCCAAACCTTTTGTCTCTGTCTCCTATTTTTTCTGACCTGTTAACCAGTGCTAAACGGCATATGCGCTCTGCTTAAATTTTATTGGTGATTGGTTTATCCATGATTGGCATGTTTAATTTACTAGTAAGTCCCTGGTGTGCCCCGGGTCTGTAAATCAAATGCTACTAGTAGGCCTGCAGCACTGAGTGTGCCACCCACATGAGTAGCCCCGCAAATATTTCTCAGGCCTGCCACTGCGGTGTATGAGAGTTCATTTTAAACTGCCATTTGAACCTTTTGAGTGAACCCCCATGCCAGGCCCAAACCTTCTCTTTTACTACATGTAAGTCAACCCTAAGGTAGGCCCAAGGCAGCCCCATGGGAAGGGTGCATTGTATTTAAAAGGTAGGACATGTACTGGTGTGTTTTACAAATGCTAATAGTGAAATAGTGCTCATTTCATTTTTCACTATTGCAAGGACTGTCTATCCTATAGGGTGACATGGGGATTGCCATGAAATATCTTTTCAGTGTAATTTTCCATAAGAGCAGATTGAGATTTGCATCTTGGGCTCTGAACTCACAATTTAAAAATACGTCTATTGGTGAAGTTGACTTTTAAATTGCTTTTTTGAAAATGCACTTTTGTAGTAACTTTAGTCGATATATAAAATATCATAAAAGTATAAAACATTATAAAAACAGTAGTAGATAAAAAAGCCAATTACAACAACAAATGCCCCATATATATAAATAAAATATTGACATAATTAAAACAACATAATTCATTACCCGAAGAATGACATGGGAAGATATTTAATAGTAAGAAATACCATGAGGGGAAGGATAGGGCGACATCTTTGCTTGAGGGTTAGGAGCTAAGGCAGAGGTGTGAAAGGTGAAATTTTACTCGAGAGTTGATGCTTCTCAAGGAACCTCTGTCTAATCCTCCAAGCCCTGCCCAGAAATTTAGCAGTCCCACAAATGATACTGGGCACTGATGTCTCATACGTTAAAATACGCAAAGCCACCAAGTGCGACTTGCAACCCAGATTGGCACATATAGGTTTCAGCCATCTGGACCTACGATGTTTATAGGCCTGGCAAGCAAACAAAAAGTGACCAATAGATTCCTTAGTGGAAGCACAACCTGGGCAACCTTTTGCAGCCTCCAACCCAACTCTCCACCCTCCTTGAAACTCAAATAGTGGAAGTGTGCCGTATCTTAATTTGAGATACAGTGCCTTATCATAGGGGGATTCAATGAGATCCAGGAGCATCTCCAATCTAGGAACAGGTTTTACGCCTAGAAATTTTTCAGTAAGGGGACCTCGCTGCGACCGTAGAGTAGCAGCAGTAACCCAATCCCAGTAGATTTTTTTCACAATGGGTTTAGGAGGTGGCTGCTGGCTCTCCCAAAACTCTCCCAAACCCAACTCTTGCACCAGATGTTTTAATTTAGATAGCCAGGGGATCTTATAACAAGCTCCGAGATGTAGTATGTCATCCAAGGCCGCGGCATACTGGCTTAAATCCGGAGACCTTCTGAGCCTAACCCAGTATAGTAAAGGGCGCAGCCTAGCAATATCATTTATGGGGTGTCTACCGAGATCGCTACGAAGAGGAACTAGTGGGGAAGATTGAGGGAGTGAAAGAATGTCTCTAAAGAATGAAGAATGAATTCTCCGATTTTATCAACTCTACTAAATTTTCGAATCCCCATAGTTCCGCGCCGTATAAGGAGGCAGAAAGCGCCTTCCCCTGGTAGACCATAACTGCTGCAGCTATTGGTCGGCTAAGTGATAGTCCCTGACGATAGCACCTGCGGCCCGTTTATGATGCAGGAGCATTTTGGAAAGGTGAGGAGCCCAATTCAATTTGCTGTTGACCCTCACCCCAAGATAATCGAAGGCAGTTACAAGCTCCAGATGGCAATTGTCCACACTGATGTTGTTCCTAAACCTTTTAGAGGGGGACATGGCCATGAGCTTGGTCTTTGATGTATTAATCTTGAGGCCCCTGGAAATGCAGAACTCGGTGAAGCGAGACAGGAGTTTTTGGAGGCCCATAGGGCTCTTGGAGATTAGCAGTGTGTCGTCAGCGAAAAGCAGAGAGGGTGATCTTTCCCCGCTCAGGGTTGGGGCATCGACCCCGTCATCCCTCAAAAAGTCTGCCACCCCATTTATAAAGAGGGAGAACAGGGTCGGTGCCAAAACACAACCCTGGCGGACACCTCTCCTTACTGCTATTCTCCCTGTCAGCTGGCCCTGTTTTCCCCACCTAACCTTTGCAAAATTGCCATCATGAAGTCGTTTGAGGAGATCCAGAATAAGTGGGGGAATACCTAGATCGGCCGAAACTTGCCACAACTTGGACCGAGGTACCAAGTCGAAGGCTGTTTTGAGGTCGATAAATGCCAGATATAGGCTGCCCCTTTCAATAATGACAGACTTCCAGTATAGTATAGAAAATCTGAAAACCTGGTCGATGGTTCCGACACCCTGCCTAAAACCCGCCTGGAAGTGTGACAGGATGCCGTCCTCATCAATCCAGGCTTTGATCCTGGTTAGAAGGACCCTGCCTACCACTTTTTGGATCACATCAATTAAGCTAATTGGTCTGTAGTTGGCAGGGTCCTCTCTATCCCCTTTTTTAAAGATGGCCACCACCTCAGCCCCCTTCCAAGAGTCTGGCACTGTATGCCCCCTTGCTATATTATTCAGGGTACGGTGAATAAACTCAGCCCATAGTTCTCTATCATAAAGTAGGAGATCGCCAGGTAGGCCGTCCGGTCCGGCCGCCTTGCCAGGCGCTATCATATTTATGGCTGAGTGAATTTCACTAACACCGAACTGGTCCCCCTCCCCTAAGGGGACTATAGACTCGGGGGCAAGGTCCATCGTCTCTAGAGGGCACTCTTCTCCAGGGGAGTATAGACCAGAGAAATGGTCGAACCACTGCTGCTCAATTATATGGTTTGGAATTGGGTCTGCCCCTCCTCTTGAACTAATATTAATGAGGTCCCAGAACCGAGTGGAGTCTTTTAATCGCGCAGCACACTTCTAATCCTGCCAGTGGGCTTCATCCCATGCACGCTTAGCTTTTTTAATTGAGCTATAATATAATTTCCGGGCATGGGTAATAGAATGCTGATCCCTTTCTTTAAGAGCCCTGGCCAGGTCCTGTCTCTTTTCTCTGCAGTCACTCGTAAACCATACGTTTTCTGTGAGCGGTCGAGATGACTTGCGGTCCCCTTTAGTATTAACTTAAAAAAACTTCCCCACCTTAATGATGGTCTCCATGTAGATCTCGTTTGGAGTCTTCATAGACGGAACTTTGGAGCCACTATCCGGATCTAGCTCCATTAAATGTATAATTTCTTTCACAATATTTTGGATTTTACCTAGGTCCAGCTCTCGTTTAGCGACTGTGGGCCATTTTAACCGTCTGTTGCAGTTGGACGGAACAACCTCTCTAGACCAGAGTGGCTGGATACTGGTAGGCTCAGTAGGTGTAATGAGCAGCTCGCGCTTGAGTTGCATGGTTAGCAGGTTGTGGTCGCTCTCATATCTAGAGGTAACTTCCATGTCAATGAGATCCGGCCACAGCTCGACATCCAGCAAGATATAGTCAATGCGCAATGGGGTTTTAGCTCTAATAAAAGTGGGTGCTCCCCTTGTGTCTGAACATGTTCTACCATTAGTGGCCCTAGGATTGAATTCCATGGCCAGGGCATTGAGCTGCACAGCCCTTTTGGACCACTTTTTAAGTGGTGGAAGGCTAAGCAGGGGAATACCTCGCCTTGAGTCATCCTCGTCCGTGCCCAGGATGTTGTCGTCACTGAGAGGCTCAAAGGTGCAGTTGAAATCACCAGCGACTACAACACCCGAAGCTGTACAAATGGCTGAGAGTTCAGATTCGAGAGTTAATAACGTGGGGCATGCCTGTGCACCTGACGATCCCCGGGCATAAATATTAATAATGTCTAAGCCGGGGTGAGATACTGACCCGGCAATAGATAGATGCAAAATGTCTTGGGACACATTTGGAATTTGCTTAACTAGCCAATTCAAGTCAATACTAACCCATATTAAAAGGCCCCCCGAGGGGCATCCTCTAAGTGAGCTAGACGCTGGTACAAAATAGGAGGTAAACCCAGATTTATGGACAACATCCAAGCTCCAAGTTTCCTGGAAAAGGATAATATCAAAGGTATTAATAAACTCGTTCCATACAGGATCGACGAGGTTTCGCTTTAGACCGGCAATATTCCAGGATAAAAACCGGATAGTGCTCGGTGGGTGCGACAAGGGTGGAGAGACCACAGATGCAGGAGACCCTCCATCTGGGCCGCCCCCGAAAGCTACACCACATGTCACAAGATCTATAGAACCAGCTCCTATAAGATCTAAGGGAGGGGCGAGAATCATACCTATTCCCTCAAAGTGGGCAATTTCATGCTTAACCATTCTGTGCCTTGACCTGTCTGTAGAATACACATCTGGGTTGGCTGACAGTTAGGCTCCTATGCAATCACTATAGATAGTCACCCAAAAGGGATCTGAGGTGTGCCTTGCATATCCTGATGGGCCATCACCAAGCTGATGGTCCTTCCTGAGCTAGAGTGGTGGGGGAGTTGTCACTGACAGCTGAATAGGGCTGTGCCTGTCCTCACACAAATCTGTCTCCACCCCCCTTTTAGTGTGTCTGGAGCCTGTTCAGGGAAAGACAGGTTCTTGTACACTGCAAAGTCTTTCCTTTGAAGTTTGCTTACTTCAAAGGCAGAAAGGGGTACAAGCATAGGACCTCTGTCACCCCAAAATCAGAACAATTATGGACTGAGGACATTCTGCCAGGAATCTATTCTTAGTGCTTAATTTGTGCTAGTGGGTTTCCGGTGGTCGGCACTGGCACTTAATTGTCAACACTGGCTATTGTGACAGTCAGCCACAAGGTGTCACTGTCTGGCTAATTTAGAGATGACCAAAACAACACTTAATTATTAATTCAATATACATTCAAAAGGATTTTTCTCCTCCATTCTCTCTCCCCTCAATTGAGAGGAAATATTGTGTGGGAGTCCAAATTTCCCCAAAGAAAGCTTGACACCACAATAGCGGTGGATACCCTTCTGAGCATGTCGTTATACCCTTTTAGCCTCTACCAGACCCATTTTCACTAGACAAGCTTTGACAACTTGCAAATAGTCGTTGATAATTTGGGACTGTAGATAAACCAGCAGGGTTTCTCGATATAAAACTTCAAAAATCAACCCTGAAGGGATGTGTTAGTCACCTGAATTCACCGTGGCTTAGCTTTTCACCTTTCCGTGGTCGCTTCGAGAGGGGAAATGCACCTGCTGCAGAGATAAGTGCTCAGTTTACCGATAACAGGTTCCGAACTAAATGATCCTGACTCAGGTCTCTATATTTAATCTTCCCAATGTTGATAAAATGAGGAGCAGGGACTTGTTCAAGGCTAACTGTTTTTGCAGCACCATTTATCTGCACGGCTGTGCAAGCAGCAGTTATGCATTAAAACAAGTTTGTTAAAATTACATTTATGTCATTTGCAAATGAGTGGGATTAAGTTCTGTAACAGGGCATCTGTTGTAGCACTTCGATGAATAGATGATTGTAAAAGACACCCCAACAGTATTAATAATATATAAAACTCAGAGATAAAAGAACAGTGACAATTAAAAAGGACAACAAGTGTACGTAATCACTAATGTTTGGCGCACATTCCTGCATAGTCAGATCTGCTAAATTAAAACTGCAGTGAATGCACGAGCACCCGCATTTTAAAACATGCACGAGCACCCGCATTTTAAAACATGTTTCTGATACCATATGCCTCACACTTCTCTATGTCGCTTGACTGCCTGCCAAGGCCCTGAACTCTGGGGCGTTTGCTCCTGGGCCGGGTAAATTGGGCTGCACGGCATAGTGCATGCCTCACATTAGGCGGCCCGAGTAAGACTGGGTAAAGCCTCGTATTCTCCCACTGCACAGTGCCACTGGGTGTGTTTTGGGCGCTGCACTCATGCCAATATCAGCGGCAATCACGGTGGCTTGTTTTTTTTTTCTGCTGGGTAACACATTTCACCCACTGTACCCGCCGCCTAAACTGTTGTGACTTCGGCTACGACAAGTCGCCTTCCGATAGTGTGGTGGCGGTGCAATGGTGACGCTGAAGGAATGAAGGGTCAAAAGGAACAAACCGCTTCCGGTGCAAGAAACCTGAAGCGCATGCCTCTGTGTGTAGCCTGCTGGTCTGTAAGGCACTGGTCTGTCAGTTGTACGGCTATGAGACCGGTGTTTTCCTGCTCCCTTCCCCAGCAGTTCTGTGAAGCTTTATTTTCCAGCAGAATGTTTTTTTTTCTCAGCCTTCATAAATACTGTATTCAGCCCAAGTTGCGGAGAACGTTTCCAGATATCATTATAACCCGCGCCTTTCTGATCCGGGGATGGTTTTAAGTGGCACTTCCAAAGCCTTCAGGGCTTCAAAAGTGACATTCCCAGGTGGTGACAAGCCCAGGATTTTGAAATCAAAAGGTCGACTTCTAAATCTGTTCAAAATGTTTTATATCCCTTCCCACAGCGCAGGCACCTTTTGATTTGTTAATAATTCATGCTTGTTTCTCAGATAAATAAGAGCGCGGCAGGCACGCGAGGAGGTTTTCTAGGTGTGTGCATTTTCTTGGCGACTGAGGGATACAAAGTGCTAATGTTTAATGTCTTCGAAAAACAAAAATAATAATCTCTTTCTTGGAAATCCTCCTCCCTCACAAGGCCTTGTTTGTATTTCTCATACCATTTTAAGGCCAGTCATTAAATGTATAATGCGCTTCTTATCGAGGCTTTCGGCCGCCCAGCTTCATACATTGGTCTGGTACTGTGTCATTCATGTTTTTCTTCTGCTTACTACAGCGTGGGGCAGTGAGACAGCCGACTACAGCTGTTGGCTAACCACTGTGAGTGACAGCCTTCTGCCCTTTCACAAGGAGCGCATACACACACAAAGAGGTTCCCCTAAGTGCCAGGGGCTGCTATGGCAATGTGTGCTTTTTGTGACCAAAATATTTTGATTTTAACCAATTTTGCATCTAGTTTGACATGGGCCAGGCACCTTCTCCAACAATAAAGCGCTGCCAAAATCATGACAAGCCAACAAAGCATCGAGAAAGGCAAAAGGGCTGGTAGCCAACCTCAGTATTAATGGCTGTCTCTGCATGCTAGATCAGGTGTTTGCCAAGATCTAAAATTACATGCAGGATATACTTGTAACGCAGGCCTTTCCATCCATTTGTCTGGTTTTGAGTCATTCACGTTTTTCTTACTCTCCCTTCGGCTTACAGAATGGAGCAATGGGTCAGCCCACTTCAGTCAATGCCCAACTTCACAGTGACAGATGGAATCATGTCCTTTCTCAGTGAGCACATCCACATACAAACTAGTTCTCTTAAGTGCCAGGAACTACTACAGCAATGTGTGCTTTTTTTAAACCCAAAAAATATTCGAGCTTTTAGCCAATGTTTTTTTTGGTTGATTAGAGTCTGACATCTCTCTTAGCAATAAAGTTTTGCAAAAACCATGACAGATCAAGCAATGGTCGAGCCGAAAGGCTGCTGGCCAAAGCCAAACATATTTACTTGTCATCAAATAGGTTTTCATGCCCTAAAGATACATATTATTGTCAATAGCTGCAGAACACCTTTTATGTTGGGGTGACTACCCTTTCAACCTAAACATAGTTGTCTTGTATTGCCTTAGCGCTAATACTGCTTGAATAGCAAAACTAGACATGAGAGTTCACAGGGGGTAGGGAATAATATGCTGATAACACAAATTATATTTTCACCCAAATGACGTGTTACATGATGAGCACCACAGCAGATTCATTTCAGGGGCTGTGTGTTCAATTTCTTTCCTCATGGTACGCCCTGAAAGCGCTCACACAGGGGCATTAGACAGAAAATAGTTATTTCCACACACAGGCCTGACTATGAGTGCCATGGAACTGGCTGTTCCCCGCCCCCTGAGTTACCAATACCAGGGGTTGGTAACTCCAAGATGGGGACAAAACGGCTCATTTTGAGTTGGACCCTCAGAGATCATTAAGAAATGCAGAATCAATGGAGGAATCATTAATTCTGGGTCCAGGTCCCCTGACAATCCTTCCTCATATGCCCCTATACTTTCACCGGGAGATGTTGGCTGTTTTCCGCATCTGAAATCTCAGTGTAAAAGTCAAGAACGTATAATTCCAAAGGGGCGGCTAACTGTTGGTACTGGCCACATTGGCATTAAGAGGCTTCTTGTAATGAGGGCATATATTGTGTAATTCCTATTGCATGAATATAGCCCGGTGGCTCTCTTCAGGTTAGATGCACTTTAGCTAATGCCCCTTGTCAATAAGACACTTCTTTACCTGAAGACCAACCTTTCTTTAGCTGGAGCTTCCTTTTCATATAATGTGTCTTTAGCTGAAGCCCTCTATGAAACTAACATTAAGTGGAGTGCATCTATAACTGTAGGCACCCTACGCTGAAACTGATCATATCCCTTTAATAAAGCTGATATGTATCCAGGGACCATTAATCCAAGTAGTTGTTAGCTCTATAATCCCTTTAATGACCTTGTATTCATCTACAGCCTCCTTAAAGAAAATAAGTAATTACTAGGAACCTATGCTTGGATTACATCATTTATTATCTGTAGCCTTCCTCTTAATGAAACCCCACTTTGGCTAGAGCCTATTGCTGATGAACCCCTTCTTTAGTTGGAGCTAGTGTTTAGCGGTACTTGCTTCTAGATTCAGCTCCCTGCGCTGGAGCCTGTCGTTGATCATAAAAGTAGTCTTTAGTTTTGGACCTCGTTCAAAATATATATATATATGTTTTGGTTTTGTGAAAACTGATCTTTTATTAAATGTGATGACCATTATTCATGGGTGGACTCATTTTCCTTTGTTGGTAGACTCAAAATCTTTCCTTGTTTTTTTCTGAAGGTTCACCATCCACAACAGTCGCAGCCAGCCAAGGAGACCACGCCGCCACGGGAAGAGGCACCACCCCAGCCAACGCCTGCGGATGACAGCCTCGCCAAAAAGCCCCGCTCCCGGACCAAGATCTCCCTGGAAGCTCTGGCCATCCTTCAGAGCTTTATCCATGATGTGGGCCTCTACCCAGACCAGGAAGCGATCCACACCCTGTCCGCTCAGTTGGATCTCCCCAAGCATACCATCATCAAGTTCTTCCAGAACCAACGCTACCACGTCAAGCATCACGGTAAACTGAAAGAGCACCAAGGCACCGCCGTGGATGTGGCGGAGTACAAGGATGAAGAACTGCTGATGGAGTCCGAGGAGAATGAGAGCGAAGAGGGCTCTGAGGAAATGTACTCGGTGGCACCCAGTGAGGAGCACCATGACAAAAGCCAGGCCACGCCATCTGAGGTCGACCAGAGATAACGCGACAGCAGTACTTTGGGGCCAACCGTGATTATTAATATTGTTTTTTTGTAAAAAAAAAAAGGCATTTTAGGGTAAGAAAGGAAGTCAATGTTTTTCAGGCGCGCAAAAAGGCCAGTGGACTGTGGTGAATTATCACGGCTGGGCTGGATAATGCCTTGACAAAGACACAGAAGTGTTAATCTTGCATTTGACTAGGAAAAAGCATACTCCCTCCGGGATAATGCAGTTCTTTATTTTTCATCTTGCACTTACAGAGTGGACATTCAGTGAAAAAAGTCACAGACTGCAGAGACCTCTGGAATCAATGAAGGACGCCATATATATAGTACAATATGTATATATAAACGAGTATATATGACATATACTATATATAAATATGTAATTACACTTGCATGGATCAGAGACCTTTTTTCCGTCTCAAAGTACAGACTGTGAAACGAGTTCATTAAAAAACAAAAGAAATGCGGACCTGTGCAAACGTATTAAAAAACCACTTCAGGGTGAGTTGCTGTTTTGCCTTTTTCCTGATGGGCGGCCTGCACTCTCAGGGTGTGGTGACTTATTTTTGGATTCCTATTTATTTTCTATGTTTAGCCATGGTTATTTTTTGTTTTTGTTAAATGGCTTCCTCTGTGGTGGCTGGATGGGTATAATTTTATGAGGTATGTATTTAAAAATGTCAACACTGCCAAAAAATGACATCAAACTCAAAATTGAAAAACCAAGACGCTGTTAAACTCTTGGTCGACTTCAGCCCCGCCTGGGATATCTTGCAGATTGGTGTAAGTCTGAGGCACTTCTTAAAACAGCCTTGCACTGTCCTGCACATCCCTCAAATAAGTAGCACTTGCCATTTTATACCAAATTTTGCATAGAATATTGTCAAATGTTGCAGCGGCTCGAAGTCTGCATTTTTTTTTGCAGTGGAAATGTAAGGCCTGTGCATTTTGAATTGTCATTATTTGACACTGCTGAATTGAGCGTTTTAATACACAGGATGCAACAAACTTAGTGCAAGATACAGATACTGCAAACATTCCACGTGCTATTCCTCCAGGACTAAAACTGACGTCAGAGCGCTGGACCAGTTGGTCCTTCAGAGCAAGGTCTGTGATTTCACCCCATGTCAAAAATAGAATCCCATCCCCCTACAACATTAAAGCAAAACGGGGCATGCCTTGGTGAAAAGCTGCAATTCTGCATCATTTGCTTAGACTTTGCTGCTCAGGTGATATCCCACGAGAGCTAGCAGCAGCAGGGGATGCTGGGGTCTGTGGAGGAACACGTGGGGGTGTTTTTCCCCCTTGCACATTATGGTGTTAGTTCATTTTCTTTACTCGCCATAACATTGTTAGGGGCAGATTTACTAAAAGCGGATCCCAATGCTGAGCTTGTATTTTTATTTTTCCCCTCTGGTTGTGAATTTTTTTTTTTCCCTCATATTCTACATCCTTCACATGTTCTGTCCATAACCCCTGCTATGGGCACAATCCAGTCCTCCATGCTAGCTCGAGTTGTAAGCTGCCAGTCGAAACCCTAGATTTGGAGCCAGGAGCCTTAAGTGCTGTCCCAGCTCTGTCTTCTTCACAATGTTGTCTGACTTTGGGACAATGCACTTTACCTTTCTTAGTCATGGCTGCTTTCTGTCAACTTGTAACTGGTTTAATGGTGGTCTAGGCAGCAATGTACACTGGTCTAGATTCATAGGGCAATGGGTAGGATGCCGCCTGTCGATCCCAATGAGAGGAAGCAGACACATTCTCCTCTACCCTCACACCCAAAAATCTCTGAACCTGTGACCCTGAATATAATAAATGTTTTAACCACCTCGACATTTCTTAAAGCAAACGGAAGTAGGTTTCTAGTTAGTGTTTCAAAGTGGGATATAACCTGTTTTTGGGGCTCCCGATTGTGCCAGGTAAAGACAAGGAAACACAAGGAGATTTGCCGAGGATCACATCAATCTGTGAAAAGAGGAAGCTGAGAATCAAAATTCAGGTCTCTTACTTACGCAATCGGTTTCTGATGTCCTATTCGCTATCTACAGACGTTTGTGAAGATTCTGTCAGGTAATTGACCAGGCAGCCATTTAACCACGCAACAAACGTCTATTTGCCAGATTCAACCCTCTACCAAACTCAGTGTAGGATGAAATTTGAGCAACATCCACAATGTTGCATTTTATAAAACACTTTTCTCTCGCACCATTTCAGGGAATGATTATTGCACGTGGCGTAGTTCAGAAAGTATTTAAATTAATGACATATATTTAAATTGCCACCAAATCGCCATAGGGTTCTTAATGGCTGTTTTTATTATAATAATGCTTTCAAAAAGTAGAAGTAAAACAATAGATCATTTATGAAGAGAGCAGAGCTCTCAGTCCCTGGTGGCACCTGTCTCATGTTTATCTCCACTCAGTCTCCTATATAATGATGTGCTGAATGATCCAAAGAAAAGTCAAAGTAAAGCATGCAGCCCCGAGGGCTCATGGTCTCTATTTCCACTCTTGTTTAAACATGTTCTGTTTTGTGTCAGTGGCCTCTTGCAAAGAAGATGCACTGTACCTGGGAAGGGAATTTCTTATAAAAAAGCGCAACAAATTAGCTCTCATCCAAATCTGAAATTGCACTTAGCGAAAAGGGGCTTGAAAACTAGCCGCGGCATACGTTTTATTATTGATATTAAAATACATTTCATAAGTTGAAAAAACACACAGATATGTTCCAACTTTCCAAAGAACACCAGCCATTCAAGGCCTAATTTGAGCCGGTGATGTCAGTGGAGGTTTCCAGCAGAGGCATAAGCAGAAAATGAAAATACCCCACATGAACCAACCTATAATCACACGAACCATGCAAAGTAAGAACACCCCACCCTCTTTAGAGGAATGCCTTCTTCTATTTCATCCTCATTCCATCCATCTATCCATCCATTCACCCTTCCATCTAATAATTAATACGTCCATTCCTACACCTTTCCATTCAATCGCCCATCTCCAACCAACAACACTTTTTTCCATCCAGCCGATCATTAACTTAATCCTTTCACTCATCAATATATCCATCCAGCCTTTCACACATTCATCCATTCTTCTCCATCTGTTCATTCTTCTCTTCACCCATTCACATGCTCATCCTTTCACTTTTCCCTCCAACTTGTTATCCTTCAATCTATCCATCCTTTCGCTCTTCCATCCATTTAACCCCTTCGATGCTGCGCAGATTCCGCCGTGGTCATGACGGAATGGTTCCGTCATGAGCACAGCTCAACCGTGGGTCATGACGGAACCATTCCGTCATGAGCACCGAAGGGGTTAATATTTTACCCTCCACCATACCTTTTTCATTTCCTTCATTTCCTCCTCCCTTTCTTCTTTCTGCCTATCATTTTTTATCCCTCCTTTTTCTTTCTCACCATTCTCTCTTACTTATTTAAGGTTTTTTTTGTTCCTCTCTCTGTGTTTTACCACTATTTCCATCTCTTATTTCCTCTGTTTCTGTCACTGTGCATGTCAGTCCAAGGCCAGCACCCTTCGGGCATGGCTTTCCCCAGCAGCGCTATTTATGTGCATTTTGTCTGCAGAACTACAGACCAAAGAGGCCCATAAACAACGTATTAGCATTTTAGTGGGAACCAGTCCCCCATCTAATCTGGCCCAGTGGCAGCCCCTGCTTAACCTGCTAGAGTGGGGGACTCCGTAGCCACTGCCCACCGCTATTCATTTTTGGGGACCGGCCCTAATTTGTCCTCATCAGACCTTTCTTGAGAGCAAGAGGGGGAACAACATGGGGAAGGAGCAGAAGGAGGAAGAAGGAAACATTGTAAGAAGGGGAGAAAGCAGGGACCTGGCACGAGTGAGATAAAGGGACCGGGTGTCTGGTAGTGGATTACAGAGTCATGAGGAGGATTCAAGACCAGCAGCCTGGGTAGTCAGCCTGCTGACATTTAATTGCACTGGCCCCGAGCTTCTGAGCAGAGCTTTGGGCACCAACTTATTCTCTTACACATTAAGCGCTGGCCTGCGAGAGACCAAAATGTATGTTATTTTAAGTTGAAGAAAAGTCGGTGAGGAACGCTAGACTCAAAAGGAAATGTCCAAGACTAGAGAGTAGCTTGGGTTCAGATCCATGCTGTGCCCAAGCACCTAAGGGGCTGGATTTTTACCCCAGTGACGTTCATTCAGGCCCACTCATAATATGGCAGGAGACACACACAGCTGCTCAGCCTTTACCTGTGCTGAATAGAGGCAAAGAGGACAGACACATGCCATGGGCTGTTTATGCGAAAGTGGCGGGCTCCAGGCACAAATACGAACATGTAGGAAGAAGATGGGAATTCCTTCTGTATGTCAAAGAAATAAAATAGTTTTCAACCACGATCAAATATAGCCAGAAGTACTACCATATTGCCTTAAACTTTCATGAGTGGGTCAAAGGTTGCATGTCATGGGATAAGGGGATGGCAGAGTTTAGGAGTCCATGTGGTAGAAAAATACAAGTGCGTGGGGGGGCAGGGGTTAATAAAAATCATAGAATTTGCTCACTTTTTGCAAAAAGAGGCACCTGCACGGGTATTCTCCATCCACTCATCAGAGATTGTGTGTCAACGCTTTCTTACGTACAAAAGCATGTGTTTTCACCACAAGGTGTGAACTAGAGGGAATTACCACATATCTCAACTGCTGAAAAAGTCCCTCATCCAAAAAGGTATGAGT
This sequence comes from Triturus cristatus, assembly GCF_964204655.1. Lineage (NCBI taxonomy): Eukaryota > Metazoa > Chordata > Amphibia > Caudata > Salamandridae > Triturus > Triturus cristatus. The sequence goes on from NC_140584.1 coordinate 672,833,424, forward strand.
CTGTGGAGCGCAGAAACATGCCAGAGGTACCACTCCGCTCGGGGTATTGTATGCGACTCGTACAGTTCGGAATGCCTGGCAACAGTTTCATTTCTACTCTGTACTCGATGGACGGGTATAATATCCCCCGAAGCCAAGAATTCAAATATTCCGCCACATTTCCCATAAAGTCGTTGTTTGTTTTAAGGCCCATCAACATTGTCCCATCATTTGTTGTACATTTTAGACTGCTGCTTGTATTAAAACGCATACAAAAGAAACCAGACGTAGAATATATATATCTATATATCTATGGTGCTCGAATAGTTTTAAAGGGACCTTTTCACGCAGCCGTTCAGCTCAGTAACTCTTCAGTTGAGGGTATATGTGTACGGTCAGCATAAGAGCCGTTCTTCTTGAATCTTTGAGTTTCCTATGAGTGGTCGCCGCATTGGCCTTCCAAGGTGCTGCTCTGCAGGCAGGGAAGCGAGAGAGACTTCAATAGAAGCGAGCTGCGGTGCTGCTGTGGTCCCCCAGGGGGATGCTGTCTGCAAACGCCAAGTGACTTCAATTTTAGATGCATTCCTACATGAATTATCATCAGAAATTGTACAAATCTGTTCAGTAGCTTGTCAAAGTGATTTGCAACTTTTTTTACAAGACTCCACATAAGGATATGATAAAATTCTGGATTGGATTGCTGAGCTGATATGTTTTTCTTCTGGATATGCAGCAGTTTTGCGTATTTTGTGATGAACAGCATCGTGAATTCTCTGAGTTGTTCTTTGAGGTGTGGCACAGACAGACCTTCCAGAGCCTCCTATCCTATGCCGCACATGATGAAGTCCTGGCTCATTAACCCTCAGCAACTTCCTGCTGGATCTTGAAGGCCAAAAAATTGTAATGGAAACAGCTCCAGAACTGCCAAGATCCAGAATGCAAAGTGGTGTTGGCTGAAACCCCTGAAAATGTTAGTCAATAAATAATCTTGGGCAGGAAAATTCATAAAGAGGGCTTCTTACTTGATTTTACATTGAGTGATGGACTCTGACGACACATATGTTCGTTTTTTGCAGCTGAGGTATTTCTTAGTTGTTATTAGGCTGGAGATAATGGACTATGGGGGTGCTATTAAGCAATAAGAACTCATGCCTTTTGGTTAATTATGTTGTTGGCTTTTGCACAGTGCACTATCTGCCATGGGATGGCGTCTTGGGGCTCTGAGCTGTCCAGGGGCCATCACGCGACGATTCGTGGACTTCCATCTCATTGAAAGCAGTGGCAGTGTTTGATGCAGGCATGTGCACCATGGCTCCTACTCTGAGGAGCAGAGCTAGGTCATGCTTATTTCCTGAGGTAGAGCCTACCCTCCTTGGGGCCTGAAAGCCCCAGCCTCGAGTCGGCCTACCCCTCTTGTCTATCAGGGAATTTCATCTGTGCTATGAGCATACACAATCTCTCCCTTGCAGGTTTAAATTGGCCACCATCTTGATATTACTGAACAATAATTTGCTATCCTTGCTGATATCGTACTTTCCCTCTCCGCGCACCCTTTTCACTCTCTGTCACTCTCCACACCCCATATCATATATAAAATAACACATGGCTGATTTGAAGGCCACTGTCCTGCCCTCCTCTTGCACCATTTTCCTAATATTCAATTGACACTTAGATCTGCTGATGCTTTGAAGGTTGTTGTAAGAAATAAAGTGATGACAGGAATGCTTGAATTAATCTCAGCGGCTGATGATCCCTTGGGCCACGTTTTATGTGGCACCACCGGGGCACAGACGCCCTCACATCGGCAAGTGTCCACGGAGTGCTCATACCACAACAGAAAGATTAAATGTCTGCCGTGCCCTTCGCACTTCTTTCTTGGGAAGAAGTGCTCAGCTATGGTCCACACTGACTCTATTATCTCTATCAAGATTGTCCACGTGCATCGAATGTGGCTGTGTATAGGGGGCGAGCATCAAAATGCTGCAAGCCAATGGCAGTCATGGAAGGGATGCTTTGCGGGCTGCTGTGGTGGCTCGCACACCCAGCCTAAACGAGCCAGCTCCACAGCCTCAACTAGGGGTGGGCGTAATTTACTGTAGCGTGATTACATGAAATTACAGCAAAGTTATGCAGGAGGAGCGTAAGCCTGCATATGCAGGAGGAGCGTAACCCTGCATTTAGAACTATTTTTCTTAGCGCAAAAGGTACCCCCCTGTCCAAAATGTACCGGGGGATGCAGTTTGTGTTAAGAAAGTAGTGCTAAGTCCAACAAAACTAGAACCGCAGCAGTCAGCAGCCGCTCGTGCTGTATTCCTGCACTCTTTCGTTTGACATTTCCCCCCAAATTTCTCTAAATTAGACACACAAGAGTCAGATCTTAATTTTTGGTAATTTCGTGTCACAGGAGTAATGCGAAATTCCCGAAATTACTCCGAATATTCGGGCGAAATTAAAATGTCGGCCAGACTCAGCCTTAACTTAATACTTAATTCAGATTCTGCATTTAAGGAAACCCAACATTATCATGCAAAGGATGATCTTTTACCTGCTTCAGATCCGTGAAGGGATCTCAAGTGATGAGTTTTTTTCCTAGAGGAGGCAACTCAGTCGTTCTTTCCATAGTCAGAAGATTGAGTACCGTGTCCCGAGGGAGTTAGCACTTTTGGGCTAAATTTACCAATACAAAAGAAGCTCTGGAGAGTGCAATTGACTATTTAAAAAAATAATATCTTATTTAATGCAATTTCAAATGAGGGAGTCGTTTGTATAGATTTAGAAAATTCGCATATAGAATGTGATTGGCACATTCATTTATTTTCCGGGTACATAGAAATGGAAACTATGCCCTTCATTTTAGAACATAAGTCTCGCACGCATTTTCGATTCAAGCAGACGTTATTTGTCGTCTGGCGCCCTCCTTTCCTGAATTCCTGAATCAACAGTCAAACTGATGCCAGGTTAAACACATACGACAAACCTGAAATACGTTGCAGATTTATTTTTTAAAAGGAGTGTCCAAATAATGTTTAAGCTCCAAGTCAGAAGCACTTCACAAATGTATTTTATTAAATGTAAAACGCACTTTCAAGTTTTGCTCCAGAACTTAAAAGACGAATTGTATCTATTCTATTTGATGAAAAGCATGTTCCTCTTCACATTGGTGCTGTCAAATTGTGAAGTGGGTCTTATAAATTCAAACATATTATTGAAATCCATCTGCGTTTATCTCTTGACCTCTACACGGAGATAATGTATAGCGATAACATCATTGATCTATTTCCGACCTTGAAGTTGATGCATGTGAAGCAATTGTCATCAGTAGCAGAACAGAGCGAGAGTGTCTGTTCTAGATCACTTTCAACTGGTAGGATAGTGCCATGGGTTAAGACTTTGCTGCCGCAATCCCAGGTTCGAACCCTAGCAGTCCTACGTCATCCACGCTGACGTACACAACATCACCATCCATTTGACAAGTCGCTTTGTGAAGTGTTCTATACACATTATGAATATTATTCTCTTTAAGGGATGGAGGCAACACAACTTTGCGTAACCGTGGACAAAAATCACAGGTCTCAATTATTGGACAAAACGGCCACCTGAATCGAAGCAACAATGCTTGTTAAAAGGTGAAACATATACATGCTCCGTGTTTTTTGTTCATCACAATTGTATGTATATTGATGGGCTAGCCAGTAGCAGTTCTCAGTTCAGAATGTGTGCCTTGTCCATTTTGTCATTTGGCAGCGCTTTAGTAGAGTTTTGCCACTGTCGCTTCTACTATGGGGCATTGCAGTACGTTTTCAGTATGGAAACCTTCTGGCTCTAGCGTTTCATGCAGACACGCCGCACAAACAGTGGGGAGTGGCAACTGGAGCAAAATGCAGACTGCGGCATCTCTAAAGGATGAGCATTGTATGGATTTGGGGATAGCATAGTCTGACTCGCCAGCGAATAGGCATACTGTGATATCACTCAGGCTATAATACCACAATCTGACTGTACATCCGGTAGATATCAATGCTGTGATATCACTGTGGGACCTGCCATTGTCAGGCTCTAATGATATCATAGTCTGACTCTATTTGAAGTGGGTGTGCGTACTGTGACATCGCCCTGGAATCTGCCATAATCTGGCTGTAATGACATCCCAATCTGACTCCATATCTAGTATTAATCAATGCTGTGATATCACTGTGCGACCTGCCATTGTCAGGCTCTAATGATATCCTAGTCTGACTCTATTTCAAGTGTGTGTGTGCATACTGTGACATCACTCTGGGATCTGCCGTAATATGCCTATAATGATATCACAATCTGACTGTACATCCGGTAGAAATCAATGATTGTCAGGCTCTAATGATATCATAGTCTGACTCTATTTCAAGTGTGTGTGTGCATACTGTGACATCACTCTGGGATCTGCCGTAATATGCCTATAATGATATCACAATCTGACTGTACATCCGGTAGAAATCAATGCTGTGATATCACTGTGGGACCTGGCATTGTCAGGCTCTAATGATATCATAGTCTGACTCTATTACATGAGTGTTTGTGCTTACTGTGAAATCACCTAGGAATCTACCATAATCTGGCTCCAATGATATCACAATTAGGGGATGAGCGGAACTCGAGGAGTTGTACTCTGTGGAATTCTTTGAAGTTGCATAAAAACTCAGAGAGATTTTGCGAAATTCCACCCACTCCCTGTTCTGTACCGCATGTTGCATCGCAGCCCCCGCTTCTTCTGCACGGCGCCAAGGGCCATTGGTGGCTGGCGTAAACAGGCCTTCTGTTGCGTCAGGCCGCTCCATGCTCGACAGGCAGCTGAAAAGAGGCTGCGTAGTTAGGGTGGCCGAACTTCACACACTGCATCTGCACTAATGTATGCAAAGGCATCTCATTTGCTCACTGAATGTGTTAAGGTGAATGGGAAGCCCCGCCATCTCCACATAAATGCATGTTGAACATTTGGCTGTAAAACAGGTGGTCCCTTCCACGCACTCCGTGGCGTGAACTAACTTAGCAACATGCTGCAACGTAATAGTGAATTCATGTCCCAGCAGACAAGCTTCCCAGTCTTGGTGCTTGCTGTCTGGACGACCACAAGGAAGCCACCATTTTAAAGAGCAAGGGAGAGTGAACAAAATTGAAAAAATATTTTCAGGGCAACCATGCTTGCTCAAGAGAGGGTTGGGTGGTAAACGCCACACGGTGGTTGGAAGTGGAGTTTTTGCTGAACTCCGCACTGGGGCGAAACTCTGTGCATTCTGCCGCAGAGCGGAGTTTACTGCCCACTCCTAACAATCTGACTTCATATCCAGTAGATATCAATGCTGTGATATCACTCTGGGACCTGCCATTGTCAGGCTCTAATGATATCATAGTCTGATTCTATTTCAGGTGAGTGTGCACACTGTGACATCATTCTGGTATCTGCCATAATCTGACTATAATGATATGACCTTGTAACTCCATATTGAGAGTTTAACATCACTGTTAAAGCTGACATTCTGCATTTATAGTGATTTCAGGGTGTGACTCTAAGCCAGAAGCAGTGCCTAAGTTATAAAGGAAAGCGCGCTGGTGCTCAAAACTCTGCTTAGAAGCCTGCAGCCGATGCCGTTACATGTCGGCATTCCACAAACCAAGGCGGCATAGTCTTGAATCCACCTTTAGTCCACTTCTAGACACTGCTGCTCCTTTATCTCTCTTTTGCTGGTTCCTGCTTTCTCTCTTTTTGACATGTTTCCATTTCTCTCTTTTTCCTTCTTTCCCCTTTATACATTTTTCCCTTTCTTGTTCTCAGTAAATGTCAAGGTGAAAAAAAATAACGACTGATCCCCAAAAATGAGTCCCAGCGACCCCCCTCGCTCAACCCCACGGCATCCACCAGCTGAAATGAAGCGCTGGCCAGAAGATATTGAGACTCTAACATCACAATGGGAACAGACATTTGTGACTATAATCATATCATAGGCTGACTCTATATCCAGTGGGTATCCAGACTGCGACATCTCCATGGGAGTTGGTGATACCTGATACTAAAGGAATACTTTACTAGTGTGAATCTAAGCATAGAGTTTTTTAAGACTGGAAGACTGGGAGACTGGCCAAGAATATTGTCTGACCTTAGTCAATGAGGATGATGAGGAGATACAGCGACTGTGTCTTCACTATTCAAACTACTGACATTGTCTGACCTATCTATATCAAAGTCCGACTCTATGTCCCGAGTTCACCAAGAGTGCAACATCAATATAGAGGCAGAAACATCATAATGAAACGGAATAGTCAGCGGTCATTTGGATTATGACACCGTTGCGCATGCTCAATGTCACAGTCTGGACTAAAGCCCAGACGGTGTCCAGATCGAAAATGCCTGTTCCTTTTGGTGTTTCAGACCCCAAATGCACAATCAGGATTGTATGTTTTGATGAAGTTCAGAGTGTAACATCACCAAAGCAATACAATGCAATGTAGGTCACCAGATGGTGTGCCTCCCTGAATATTGTTTCAACAATATCGATGGGACACAATATCGAAGACAAAATACCAAAAATAAAATACCGACATGTAAGTCTATATTTTCTATACCTAACTCCACATATAGGTCCCTCCTCGGTACATATATCTTCAAGGTACAGAAGTGTGATAGAAAATCTACACTCCCCTTTAGGAATTTACCATTGCTCTGTTTTGTTCTTTGATATTCTGTTCTCGATATTAGCATGCCACGATATTTCCGATGTCAATATTCAGTGATGCAGTCGTCAGAGGTAATTCAATGTAAGTTTTATAAAAATATACATCTGGGGGCATATTATCAAGGACGGCGTTAAAATTATCGCCGCTTTAGCGGCAGGAAAGTGCCGCTAAAGCGGCGATAATGGGCTTGATAATATGCCGCAGAGAATTCCAATAGCAGTCTATGTTCTGGTGTCAACATGGTTTTCTATTGGAATTCTCTGCGGCATTTTATCAAGCCCATTATCGCCGCTTTAGCGGCAGTTTCCTACCGCTAAAGCGGCGATAATTTTAACGCCATCCTTGATAATATGCCCCATAGTTTTTTAACCGGAAACAAACTTTCCATGATTAATATGCAAAAATAATAATATTACAAACTGAGAAATTTTACTGGAATGGCCACTTAAGCAAATTGCACCATTTTCAGTACTTTTCAAGCTGGATGCACAATTTCATTTGTTGTGTGTTCAGCTGAAAGTGGTATGTTTCATTGTAAAAGAACAATAAAAATCGAGAAACCTTTTTTTTAAGCATTTTACCTGAATTTAAACTGAATCTCATCCCATGTTACTCCTGGAGCAGTAGCTGCTTCAGTCCTTGAATTCACTGTTGGTCGGTTGCCAAAGAGTCTGCCCACAGTTGCTGGAGTTTTTATACTTTCAAGAGGACAAGAGGAGACAGTGAGAAATATGTTCATTAAAAAAATGCGCCCAGAGTTATTCCTACATTCGACTGCTGAAAGCAGATTTAGTCATCAGAATATTGTTAATATTTCTTACACTTAAACCAAAAATTCTTGCCTCTAGTACTTCTCAGGGTACTGCCTATTCTGCGGTGCTCTCGAAGTATCTCTGGGGCACTGAAGCCTGAGGTCTTGCCAGAATATTGCAACTTGCAGTACATATATAGGTATTTATTCACTTTGTCGTGTATTCCTTTGGGGGAACAAACGGAAACTTCTCTTGCAGTGCCTCTTCATAAAGCACAATTTTCCGCCTTCTCTTTTTATTTGTTTTAGGTTTGTTTCTGGTGGAATTAAATAAAAAATGTGTTTTATTGCAGTATCAACAATGTGAATATGGACTGACATTTTGTAAAATGTTCATTTTCCCCCAATGTAAATCAACACTACCTTTGCTATCACTAAGTGATAATTTAATTTTTAAGTTATGTGCATTTGATAGGCTGTTAGGAAGTTTTTTTCTCGTTTTGTTTGTTGAAATAAACACATTTGATAAACAATGTATGAGTTTATTTTTCACTTTACCTACTGTGGTGCCTGGGGTCTGATTTAAATGTTTGAACATGTGCATTTTATGACATAAAGAGTAATTTTTCCTAGGATCTCTTTGCAAATGTATGCCTCCCACAGCATCTGGGCCGAGGTCACAGAACCCTCATTCTCCCTACAGTAAAACTGTAGTTTTGCGAAGACTGTCAAGAATACAAGGTATCTTTAGGTATCAAGGGTCTATCACCAACCATTGATTATAGCTACCGATTGTCTCTCCATAAGTTGCAAGGATTGAGGAGTGATCCGAAAGGTCCCTGGTAAGATGTGACATCTCCCTGAGACAGGGGAGTTGACGGGCTGTGGTTAAGGTGTAGTCAATGCGTGAAAGGCTCCCGTGGGCCTTGAAGTGCAATGTGTACTGTCGTATTGTTGGGTTAAGGGATCACCATGCAGCAGAAAGTCCTTAAGTCCATGGGCCTCCATAAAATCTACTATGGGCCTACGTTGCAATGTCGACTGGTGAGGAGGCCAGCGATCTGATACCTCATCACAGACGGTGTCAAAGTCTCCCCCCAAGAGAACCCCACTCTCAGGGAGAGTGTGCAATAGTGTACCAAAATCTGAGAAGGCATCACTATGTTGTTGGGGGGAACATAGAGGGAAACAATGTTAATCGTGGTTGCCCTCCCATTAGGCTGTCACTATGAATCTTCCATGGGGATCAGGCCATATCTTCTGTAGGTAAGCAGGAGGGTCTTACGCATTAGAATGCCCACACCCCTCGACCCCATCATATATCCTGTATATCCTGTGTGAGCAACCATATTGTAGCCCCTCTCTATCTAATGCGTTTTAAGTATTCTCTTGTAGGTGTATCTCCTGCAGGAGAACTATAGTAGGGGAATGTCTCCTAAGATATTGCAGAACTACTACCCGTTTAATTTTGTCTCCTAGGCCATTGACATTCCATGGAAGGATTTTATAGGCAGGGTGCTTCGGTGTGTCAACCATATGATTTAACTCCCCAAAAAGAACCATCAGCACCTAAGGTCAATCTCCAAACCACCATAGATGTGACCCCTGCTCGAAAAGCAATTCCTGATGAGTCCAATCCGACTCCCAAGGGGAGACCCGATCCGGGATGGATCCAGACATGGACTCCCCAGAAAATAACAATATCACAAATGGAGAAGAATCAAGTCCAAATATTTGCTGCATCAAGTAAGGAGCATCACCTCTTATAAAAAAATAATAGCAAAGCGGAGAAAACATCACATCGAAAGCCCCTGCAAACCCTCCCTCCCTGCTTCCCTGCATGACAGACTTAGAAACGGCCCGCCCCCTCAACTGTGCATAGTGCTGTCTCCCCAAAACATTAGACAAACTTAGGGGAACTGTGAATGCAGCCATGCCTGCGCACAGCCAGTCCCCATATAAACCCAAAAAATGATTGTACCTTTGCCAAATTAGTGTTCGGACGTCCCAGTGGCCATGTTCAACGTAGCACGCAAGGAGACCCAATGGATTAGGATCTTCCTAATCCAGACAGCTAACAAAAGGGGTCCACAGGGTGACTTCTGCTTGTAGATCTACAGATCCTATGTCTGACTCTGAGGACAGCATCAGAGCATTGCCTTCCCCTCTGACCACGGGTCCAAATCCCCCAACCTTTCTCCGGCTCTCCAACCAGTCCCAGGCCTCCTCCAGTGACACAAAGTAGAATGTCTTTCCCTCCACCACTATTCTTAGTTTTGCCAGGAACCACAGGGAGTATTTCAATTACTTCTCCCGGAGTACTCTTTTGACTACAGAAATGAGCACCGCTGTTGTTGAACCTTTAGCATAAAGTCCGGGCAGAAAGGTGATGGTGTGGTTGTCGTACTTGACTGGGGGGGGAGGCACTACAAGCGGTCTGCAGGATGACATCCCTGTCCCAATAGTTAAAGATGCACGATGCAATTGGGGGTGGGGGTGCTCTTAGTTTTGATGGAGCACCGGGGACTCAACAGAGAAGTAGTTTGAGAGGCCACGGGGCTAGAGTTGTTTAAGTAGGAGATCCTCAACAAATAGGTTAACCGCAGGCCCCTCCGTACATTCCAGCACCCCTATCATTCAGATATTATTACTTCTGGAGCGGCCTTAATAATCCTCCAGGCAGGCCTTCAGTGTGTGTGTAGTGGCAGCCAATTCCATGACTCTGGTTTTCAGCGTCTGCGTCTCCACCTGCAAGGCCACAATGGAGTCCTCGGTTTCTTTAACTTGTGTTCCCATATTTCGGAGTTCTGCCCTCATTAAAGCGATATCTGAAGACACAGAGTCTATTTTCCCTTCTAGGGTGGTGCAAATCCATTATATCTCTGCCATGATATCTGTTACACAGAGGGTTACCACAGTCTCTGTTTGTTGCACCATAGATGCTTGCTAGTCCCCAGTGGTGATTTAGGAGCAACTTCTTTAATTAAAGTGAATTTGTCCAACTTAGTTTGATGAACAGCCCTTGGTCCCTTACTGCCTGTCATCATTGGAGACCTGGCCTCCGCTGCCTGCACCTGTGGTCACGGCTATCTAGTTGAGGAGGGCCAGGTGAGGGGGTAGGGGAGAAAGTCAAGAAGGCAATCAGCGCTGCCTGCCAAGAAAGAACAGGAGAGTCCCAAGCGGCCTGTTGGTTTTTCACTTCTGACCGCCCACATCATCCAAGTAAGTCTGCAATTACTGTGTCTCTAATGAGAGGCCCAGCCCCTGGCTTAGGCTCCTACACCCACAGCATCCTTTCTGGCCTGAGTGTCCTCCTCAATAGCACCCTTTTAACAGGAGGTCTCAGAGCACAGGCAATAACTCAGTTTGGGGGCAATTGAGTGAGATCGCTGGCAACCAATACTCTTTAGCGGCTCCTGTTCATTAAGGTATTTTTAGGACAGAGGCGGCTGGCATCTACTGGGAGGAGGTGTGGGGGCGAATGCGCACACAAACTTTAATTAAAAAGACTTACAGAGGGGGAGTGGCTAACCGCCAACGGGAATGGCCGCTCTTTAGTTTCTCCCCCCGGAGCGCCACTCCCAAACAATCCTGAATTAAATCGCTCCAGCCGGCCCGATTCCCGCCCTAACACCGGGGAAGTGTTTATGTAGTGTCCAGTGGTCGCTGGGTCAACTTTGGTGACGATTGGTGGTACCGCTACGTGAGTGCTCCGGAGCCCGAGACCCTGCGGCTGCCCCTGCCGGTGGAGGAGTGATGCCGTGCCGCCCCGGCACTACGTGAGGCCGCGGCTGCGGCCTGAACGGACGGGGCCTCTTGTCTGTGCCTGAGCGACACCCATAGCCGGGACTGTAACACCGGAGCTCCAGCTGAGGCTGTGTGGTCCGCCCCTGAAAAGCTGGTGAGTGACGGGGGCCCCTTGGATAGTGCGTGGGCCCCCGTGGTGCGCGGTGGGGTGCAACAAGGCCTCCGCATGAGTGTGAGCCCCGGGCCTGAGTCAGCAATACGGCTGCAGTTATACAGCAAGGGCGGCCGCCCCAATGGGGGGGATGCGCACTGGGGCCCCCTGAGCCAACTTTGTGACCTACAATGAGGCCCCTTCTTGGAGGCGATTCACGGGGTACTGAACTATAGACACCTGGGCCCCCCATCCGACTGAAGAGGCGCATGGAGTGGCCGACTTCTCCATTGTGACAGTGGACAGTGCTGGTCTGGGAGTCAAAGACTGACGGGGGCCCGTGATCTCCATTGTGGGAAGTCTCTCTGCGGTTACAGGTTATCCGGGCCTACCACTGAGGAACTTTTAGGCCCTGCACTCCTCCCACCCCATAGTTCTCGCGCCTGAACTGGAGCTTAGTGGAGGGAGACCGGTGGGGCGGTGTGAAGCGAACCAATTGCGGCCAGGGCCTTGGGACCTCGTAATCGTGACTGTGTGGCCCCAAAATACCGGAACTAGGCCTGGCAGTTGCGGGACGCGCCGGCTCGGCCATCGTAGACCTGGACATTGCTGAGGCGGTAAAGTTCCGGCGAACCTGCGGAACCTAATGTAGCCGCTCCTTACCCGGGGGGCCCCTGGACAGTGGAACCTGCACGTCCATCTGCACAAATCCGGAGTACTGCTTCTACTAAGGGATTCCCGCAGCTGCGGGAGATGCGCCTCTTCTCTTCGGTGGACCACTCATAGCCCGGGCACGGGCACGTGTGGACCCTTCTGCGGCGGCCCTTGCGGGACGGTCCTGACTAGATACCCCTCTGTGTGGGGTGCCTCCTGCGAAAGCCAACAGGCCGGGTGAAGTATTTCACCGCAGGCGGCAGGGAGTAGCAGCGGCACCCTGATCGGCGGTGGTGTCCCCGCAGTAAGACAAAATGGCGTCTGGGCGGTCGAACCGGGGAACGACTCAGACCAAGCTAGAGAAGTTTGCCTGGCAGAAACAACAAGCAGAGGACCGAACGGGGGCTGTGGCGCCGGGAGAGGCGGCAGAACCGTCAAATAAGGACCTACTGGAAGCAATAACGGCGATAAGGACCTCCCTTGAGGTGCGGATTGACACAGTGGCCACGGATGTGGCACTGATTCGAGAGAACATGAAGAAAATAACAGAAAGGGTCGGAACTGTAGAGAACACCACCAAGGAATTGGCGGCTGATACCGCTCTGCTCAAGAAAGAAATCAAAGACCTTTGCTCCTCCCACAAGGCAGTGGTCCTGCAACTGGATGACTACAAGGGTCGCATTCAGCGTAACAATGTTCGCATTATTGGCGTGCCAGAGCGCGCAGATGGGCAGGCAGCAGACCTCTTTGTGGAGGAATTGGTCATCAAACATCTCCAACCCAGAGGACTTTGTAAATGCTTCAAGATCGAAAGAGCTCACCGAGTGCTCGGGGGCCTCCCGAAGCCTGGAGCCCCTCCAAGACCACTACTGGCGAGGGTCTTCAACTTTCGAGACCGTGATGTCATTTTTCAGACTGCAAGGGCGGCCCCGCCACTCATCTTGGAAAACAGCAAAATCATGTTCTTCCCAGACTTCACGATGAGAGTTCAGAAGCAATGACGGAGTTTCCTGGAGGTGAAACGGGCCCTGTGTCACCAGGAAGTCAAGTACGCAATGATGTTTCCCGCCAAGCTACGTGTGGAAGCAAATGGTAAAGCCTGGTTTTTCACCTGCCCTGAGGACGCTTGGGAATGGCTTGATGGTTGGCACACGGTCGAAAAGAAAGGCAAAAAGCCTTTCTCTACAGCAGATGACAATACTGACTGGCGCCAGCAGAGACGTTCACCTCTGCATTCTGACTCAGGCCCGCAGGGTCACACAGGAGGGCGCTGACACTGTGATAGGTAAGATGGTGTAAGATTGGCAAGGTTTCTCCTGCGGACTCATGGTCATGGCACCGCAGCCTCCCGAACGTGACTCTGTACAAATAACAGCAAGGGGGGGGATGCGAAGGCTGATACCTGATGCCCGGGCCATTGAGGCTACCTGGCCTAGGGGGTTCGCCCTAGTGTTTGCATATAATGCCTACGCTGTTGTGGTATATGTTCTTTTGGTATCTTGGGCAGTTCGGGGCCAGGAAAAAATGGTTATTACACTGTTATTGGTGGGGTGGGTGTTGCGGGGCACTTCGCGGGGGTTGATATGGGCCCATGTGTGTGTAACTCACTGTTTTAAAGGGTGGGATAGGGCCGGGGAGCGACGAAATGTCATATAACGTAATGCCAACCGGGAGTGGGGTTACCCGCGTTCCCTGAAATTGTTCATGGGTGGGCGACAGGCTCTCTGCCTGTTGGGGGTGGCGGGTGGTTTTAGTCCCGCTGAGCAGGGAGGCAGGGAGGGGGGGAGTTGGTTGTACTTAGGGTATTTTTGAGTTTACGTTGTTTGGAAGTAGCCTCTAGAAGTCACTTTGTAGCAGGACGAAGTACCCACTTACACATTTACAGCTTGGTACAAAATTGTATCTTATATCTGTGCACTCTGGTCAATACTCACGCTCAACTCGTTAAATTCACACTCCATGACGTCAAGGGGCGCCTTAACACAATTGTAGCAGCATGGGGGATCGTCGTTGTGGGTCTCACTCACCTGGTACACTCTGTGCACCCCATTAATCTACTGTTAGAATCTTATGGCGAGGGGTCAAGGACTCAGACTCATGACATGGAATGTCAATGGGCTAGGAGACAAAATTAAGCGTGGAATAGTGCAGCAATATATTCATCGTCAGGGGCTAGATATGGTCTTGTTCCAGGAAACCCATCTAATAGGTAACTCCTGCAAGGCCCTGGATAGGAAGGGTTATCGTATGGTCACACACGCGGATTTTACGTCAGGGTCCAGTGGGGGGGGGATCCTTCTTCGTAAGGGTTGTCCCTACATGATACAAGACACGTGGACTGATCCACAGGGCAGATATGCAGCTTGTACTGGCATCTGGGAGGGCAGAATTCTTAATGTTATCTCAGTGTATGCCCCACCGGGCCTCCAACGCATGACGCTTACAGATGTGGATGCGATGCTATTGAACTTACCCATGGGCATTTTGGTGATGGGAGGAGACTTTAACCTAGTAATGAATGGCCAAATAGACCGGTCCCCTCCTAGACGTGACTCAGCACACGATTCGCAACTACATGACTTCACTAATGCCCTGGGGATGGTGGACATCTGGAGATGGTCTCACCCCCAAGACGCATTCTACACGTTCCAATCAGGGGTGCATGGTAGCCAATCACGACTTGATTACTTGTTTACCCAAGCACAGCACATACAGGACTTCACCAATTTAGCCTGCCTGGCAAGAGGTGTATCTGATCACTCCACGGTCACTGCAGTTTTAGGAGAGCACTGTACAGTGCAACCAGGCCCCATCATGATTCAGCTCTGGGCGCTAACGATCCCACATGTTAGGGACAGCTTGTGGAAAGACACTTACTTCTATTTTGAGGAGAACATAGGATCAGTCCAGTCGGCAATAACACTCTGGGGTGCATTTGCGGCAGTTATAAAGGGGAGAGCACTGTCCTTGATGGTAGGTCACAGGGCGGAGCGCAACCGGCGTGTGACTGAGCTGGAAAAAGAGATCCTGACTCTTGAACACACCACCTCACAAAACCCCAATCAGTCAGTCAGTCAGTCAGAAAACTTTATTTCGGCTAAAAGCCATAAAAGTTCATGCCACATAAAACAGTACCAACAAGTTTTTAAAAAGGGTAATACATAGTTTTAAATATAAATGTTAAATAAAACAAAAAACAAAAAAACAATGAGTAGAATAGTTAATAACACATGGATTGCCTTAATGTGGTAATAGTCATCTTCTAATCAACCACATTGAAAACAAGAATTTGGCAATCACCGTAACATATAAGGGAGAAGAATCGTACTTCAGCAGCCTGAACAGATCCCTGTAATTCCTAGCCCCCGTATTATTTGCGAGTTGGATAATCCATCTTCGACGGGGGACTTTATAGGCAGGACAAAAAAGTATAGCGTGGACCTCGGTTTCGTCAGAAGCACTACACCCAGGACAGGGTTTCCAAATAGAGCCAGCCCACTTATTCGTTCTTGAGTGGAGCGGGAGAGAACCATGCCTGAATTGTAAGAATAATTTTTTGGCAGTAACCGGGTGGATCAGATCTATTACTGGCTCAAAGCTATAGGCAGTTTTTATCTCGAAAAAAGCCGAGGTCAAATTAGCAGTATTAACTGATCGAATAGCCTGGGTCAGGTTATGTTCCTCCAAGGTTTTTGCCAATGATCTTTTTGAAACAGAAGGGCAAGAGTCCTCAGGTGTGAGCCAGAGGTCTTCTCTTCCTATCTCCCTCAGCAATTTTTTTACGTAGGCTAGACAAGGGATGGCACCTGCCTTTGGTATCAAAGATCTCCTACATAACCTCAATATCAAGAGACAAGATTATAAACAACTGCTGTTAGAAGACGCCAATAGATGCACTTTCGCCTCCCGTCATAGAATATATGAACAAGGTGAGCAAACGGGAAACTTCGGGCATGGCTGGAACGCAAAGAACAGGCGGCCAGATGGGTGCGCACAATCAAGGGGCCAGATGACGTCTTGATCTCTGAGCCACAGGGCATCGCAGAGACGTTCGCCAAATACTATGAACAAACTTACAAAATGCCAGAAGACTCACAGGCACCATGGGCGGCGGAGCTCCTGGCCACTATTGAGGTATTGGCTGTCTCTCAGGAGGATAGGGAGGCCTTGGAGGTCGATCTCTCCGTTGAAGAGATTCAGAAAACAATTCAGGATATCTGGGCCGGCAAGGCAATGGGCCCCAATGGGATTCCGATCGAACTCATGAAACCCATGGCAACGAAGCTCGCTCCTCACTTATTGAATTTGTACAATGAATGCTATGAAACTGGCCTCCTCCCGGCCATTATCCGTGAGGCGACTATTGTGGTTATCCTTAAACCCGGCAAACCGGAGGACGAGTGCACATCCTATCGGCCTATCTCACTGATAACAGTAGAGGCCAAAATCTTGGCCAAACTGTTGGCTAATCAACTGCTTCCATACCTCACTGGATTAATTCACCCGGACCAGTCGGGGTTTATGCCAGGCCGTAATACGGCGCGTAACCTATGGCGCGTCCACCGTGCGCTGGTTTGTATGGCGACTATAGAGGAGTTGATGGGGTGGATCAGATTACTATACAACCTTCCCATCGCCCACGTCTCAGTGAATAACCGTCGTTTGGGCTCCTTCCCATTGTGTCGGGGCACGAGACAGGGCTGTCCTTTGTCGCCACTCCTCTTTGCCCTGGCCCTCAAGCCTTTAGCGGTTTGGATCAGGGGGTACCCCGATATCCGCGGTTTTAACTAGACGGACGAACACGAAGACCGCATATCACTATACGCGGACGATATCTTACTTTATCTCACTTCGCCAGCGCGCTCCCTTCGCCGCGTCCTTCACATTTTCCATATAGTCGGGCCCCACTCCGGCTACCAGATAAATTGGTCCAAATGCCAGATGTATTCCCTTTGGGGTGATCCGCCGCAGAACCCTCGAGGATATATCAACCCTGTGGCGGCCCAGGGCTTTCGATACCTCGGCATCTTTATAACAACTGACGAGACAGCGTTCTATGAACGGAATCTGCTGGGTCTGTTGCAAAGGTTTAAATCGGATTTCACCCACTGGAAGATGCCCCCCTCACCCTTCTGGGCAGAGCGTCTCTATTCAAGATGCTTGCCCTGCCACGCTTCCTTTATGCCCTGCAAAACACTCCCTACCCGGTCCCCGATTCCTACTTTTCGCAGATCAACTCAACAGTCAGGAATTTATTATGGGATAATGGGCCGCCTCAGATAGCCACACACAAGCTCTTTATAGGTTGGTATGACGGAGGTATCGGGTTACCAGACATGCGCCTGTATTATCAGGTGTCTCAATTAGTTGCCATTAACCGATGGGCGTTTGGACCCCATTCTGACACAAGCTTCCGCACTGATCTATGGTTAATGTGGAAGGGTGGCTACAATAGAGCGCTATATTCAAACCCCAAGAAACTAGGTTTGACCGGCCCTATGGCCCGTACAGTAGAAGTGTGGCATGGGTTCCAACGGCGTATGGGATGGCGAGGGCGCCTGACAAAAGCGACCCCCCTGTGGGAGCCAGACATCATGGGACGCCTCAGTGCTTGTGCAGGATTCGACAAGTGTGACATGACTGGCATCTCCAAGGTGGGGGACGTCTGGATTAAGGGCAAGAAGGCCTCATTTGCAGAACTGCAACTTAAATATCAGCTGGCACCATCAGAACACTTCCGGTATCTTCAGATTAGCCATGCCATACACTGCGCCCTTCCTACAGACACCTCCCTCCCAGAATCCTCTCCTCTGGAGGACAGGTTGTTGCTGGACCCAATGGACAGCAAGGTCTTCTCCCTAACATACAAGAAACTCATCAACAACCAGCCCGATCCAATGCTGCAATTACGTGCTAATTGGGAGATGGATCTGGGTGATATCACTGATGAGGACTGGCGTGAAGCGCTGGCTTACCCCCGCGAAGTGGCCATCCCAATGCGACTCCGGCTTGTCCAGCTTAAGATCCTACACCGTGTATATTTTGATGCTAAATTACTATTTATATTGGGTAGGAGATCAGACACAAACTGTCTTCAACACTGCAATCAATTAGGCACATTCATACACATCGTATGGGAATGCCCCCACATACAGCGATACTGGGTAGATGTTACCCGACACATGGCTAGATCTTGTGATAAACCCATACACCCAACTCCCCGTCTATGCCTCCTTAACATTTGGGAGGCAACGGACCTCACCCACACCGAACAATCATGGGCCACCATGGGTGGAGCATAGCAAAAAGAAATATTGCCCAGAAGTAGGGTGTGGATACTTTACCACGGTTGCGGGATTGGGCTAAGGACATGGACCATGCTATGGTGGTGGAGAAAACTGTATATAAAGGTAGAGGCTGCCCTCGAGAATGGGACCAAAAGTGGGGGCGTTGGAATAAATACAGGGGGGATATTTGTATCTCCCCCACGGTGGAACTTAGACGTGAGAGAAATGCAATTCTGGAGGGAGCGGACACAGACGTGACGACATAATTCCCCGTGCCGGCAAAACATGTGCAGAATGCGGTGGCTTTCAGGCTTGTGGACACAAACGTAACCCTCTATACTGACCATTATAATGTTTGATGCTATTGTTGATGCTCTTGTAAAATAATGCACACTTTACTCGTACTTGAATGTATGTACTAACAGCTGAACTGCTTATGTACTGTCTTTGTTGCTGCTGTTTTTCTCTAATAAAAAATTGTTATAAAAAAAAAAGACTTACCGAAAGACGTCTTCCGCTCCGGAGCTCTTCTTTGGCCGACGCCCACAGGAACTGGATGCTGCAACTGCCTTAACCAATCCTGGCACTGCTCTCATGCTGTGAGACCAATGCCCTGATTAGAGGGAGCGGCCTCACTCAGCACTCCACAGCGCCCTGGAGGCCTGAACTTACTCTAACCCAGCTGTCTCAAGACAGCTGATTTAGAGGTTTCAAATTGTGCATGTCTGGCTGGCTTTCGCAAGATGGTTGGCCAAAGGGACATGCACATTTTGAAAAGTGCATAGCCAGCCAACCCTCCTCCCTGCTGCTGTTACTCAGCAGCGGCCTGACCCTGTCCTAATGCTCTATTAAGGACAGGGGATAAAAACTAAAAAGGTAATACATTACCATTTTATTTTTTATCTCGGGGGCTTGGGGAGAATTTAAGTGGGGCAATGCGTCTCCGCTCCAATGGAGGAGCCGACCCTGTTTTAGGGACAAAGTGAGGTAATGGCCCCAAGGGCCCTATCAGTTCTGTGTGCAGGCCGGTGGGGGGTGCCGGTGTCGCATTGCAGGAGTTAGTGAAGTGCTGGGATGAAGACTCCCCCCCCATCGATCCCTCAGCTGCATCCAATTATGCCTCCCCAGGCCCACTATAAATTACGGCCACAGCGTGGTGACAATTCCATCTCCCAACCGCCATGCAGTACCAGTCCTTCAGGCCTTACCAGGGGCATGATGCGCCCCACCAGCCGATGGCTGCACCCCCCCCCCCCACTGATATGGGGGAGAGTGACGTAGACCCACAGGCCCAGTTGAGTCAGGGGTGACAGAGCCTTCAGACTCTCCGGCTCCATTCCAGGCCCAGCGGCAGGTGAGAGAGTTTCTCGATCCCCGGTCCAGGTCCCTCACCTGAGGTATGTGCATTTCCTTGTAGGCCGGCCTCAGAGCTCAGCTTCCTACCCAGTGTCAGTAGTTCCGATGTGCAGAATAGTGCAGTCCCGGCTTGCTGAGTGCTTCATTATGCGGGAGCGCTATTCACATTTTCCAGCTGACGTTTGTTACTCCAAGGTCTGAAGAGCAGGCCGCACTGCCATTCTTGCTGTGTCTTCATCTCTGAGGCTCCCAAACACCACTGGATGGTGGACACTGTGAGGTGATTTTATATCGCTGTGAGCTGCAATATAGCACGGATGTTGCAGAATTAGTGTGGCTGGCTGCAGGAGCTGCTTCAAAGGTGGCTATCTGCCCAGGTGTTGGCCACACCCCAACCACAGAACCCTTGGCCATCATGGATAAACCAACACATAAATCCAAAAAAGGATAAAGAAAAGAGTAACTAAAGTACGATACCCACATTAAACTCAGAAAGATAGCGTGTCCATTCCCCAGAGCACACATGAAGAAAGTGCCCAGAACCCATTTTAGCAAAAAACTAAAATAACAAAGAAAAAAATACAAATCCAATTTATTGAACAGAAAAGCCTTTATCATTCAAACCAAAAAACAATCTGCATAAAGTCGATCTAGAAAACTATTTAACATTGTAACATCTCAAACTACTGACGCCTACCTGTCCGCTGAAATACCAGATTGACGCAGAATTAAATTGACAAATGTCTTTGCCATTAAAATTAATAAAATATGAGACAAATTTGATATAATGTGGTTACACTATAAACTCAGACATACAGTAGCTGCTGGTAACTGGAAAGTGTTGAACCCTTTCGCCTCAGACATTATGAAGGATGTTATCTATATCGAGATATTTTGTTTACTGTGCATTCAAAAAGAGAGTTCAAATGTCAGGATTTGTATTCCAAGGGAATTTAGTGTTTACTTTTGTTTTACTAAGTTCAAAGTGAGAGAATTTATGTGAAAATCCATCCTGCTGAGTACCCATGCGAGAGGACAGGCTGTAGGATATTTTTTCTAGCAGGCAACAAAAATGAAATTTGCTAATATTTCTGAATACATCAGCATGAGAACAGTAGAAATGAAGCACATATTTTTTGTGATTCTGATGGGTGGTGGAAACAAATATTTTAATTTGATCATTATATGACTGAACACAGTGAAAGGAATCGCACACTGTGGGCCCGATTCACAGAACTAACTTAAGACAAAATCCTAAACTTACTACCATTTTGGTATTCACAGAAGGCACTTACTCATTTTGGTATTCACAGAAGGCACTTACTCATTTCGGTATTCACAGAAGTTAGGAGTCCTAAGTTTAGGACTCCTAAATGCCTTCTGTGAATTCCGAAAGTCTTAAAATTAGGATTTGTCTCAGTTTAGTAGTAGTATAGTTAGGACTCCTAACTTTAGGACTCCTAAATGCCTTCTGTGAATACCGAAAGTCTTAAAATTAGGATTTTTCTCAATTTAGTAGTCCTAAATTTAGGACTCCTAAATGCCTTCTGTGAATTCCGAAAGTCTTAAAATTAGGATTTTTCTCAGTTTAGTAGTAGTATAGTTAGGACTCCTAACTTTAGGACTCCTAAATGCCTTCTGTGAATACCGAAAGTCTTAAAATTAGGATTTTTCTCAATTTAGTAGTCCTAAGTTTAGGACTCCTAACTTTAGGACTCCTAAATGCCTTCTGTGAATACCGAAAGTCTTAAAATTAGGATTTTTCTCAGTTTTGTAGTAGTATAGTTAGGACTCCTAACTTTAGGACTCCTAAATGCCTTCTGTGAATACCGAAAGTCTTAAAATTAGGATTTTTCTCAATTTAGTAGTCCTAAATCTAAATTTAGGACTACTAAATTGAGAAAAATCCTAATTTTAAGACTTTCGGTATTCACAGAAGGCATTTAGGAGTCCTAAAGTTTGAGGGCCCGATTCACAGAACAAACTTTAGACAAAATCCTAAACTTAGTACCATTTTGGTATTCACAGAATGCACTTACTACTTCTGGTATTCACAGAATGAACTTACTACTTTTTCGATTCACAGAATAAACTTACTACTTTTGCTATTCACAGAATGGATTTACGACTACTAAACTTACGTCCGCACTCGGGCCGGAAATTCCGGCCCGGAGGCGGAGCTTCCGGCCCGGAGGCGGAGCTTCCGGCCCGAAGGTGGGGATTCCGGCCAGCGGCGGAGATTTAGCCATAGCCAAAATCTCCACCTCCGGGCCGGAAGCTCCGCCTCTGGGCCGGAAACTCCGCCTCCGGGCCGGAATTCCCGGCCCCAGTGCGGATGTAAGTTTAGTAGTCGTAAATCCATTCTGTGAATCGCAAAAGTAGTAAGTTTATTCTGTGAATCGCAAAAGTAGTAAGTTCATTCTGTGAATACCAGAAGTAGTAAGTGCATTCTGTGAATACCAAAATGGTACTAAGTTTAGGATTTTGTCTTAAGTTTGTTCTGTGAATCGGCCCCAGGAGTCCTAACTATACTACTACTAAACTGAGAAAAATCCTAATTTTAAGACTTTCGGTATTCACAGAAGGTATTTAGGAGTCCTAAAGTTAGGACTCCTAACTTCTGTGAATACCGAAATGAGTAAGTGCCTTCTGTGAATACCAAAATGAATAAGTGCCTTCTGTGAATACCAAAATGGTAGTAAGTTTAGGATTTTGTCTTAAGTTAGTTCTGTGAATCGGGCCCTGTAAGTGTGGGGAATGCGCGATCTGTACTTTCAAGTGCCAGTTTGAATGCTTGTAGTTTAGCTCGCTGAGCTTTACAATCTCCTAAAGATTGAGTTTTAGTGACCATTGGTCGGAAGTTACCATCGCGCATATGACCTTTAACGATTGCGCACGCTGCACTGTAAGCTTTCTTAATCCCTGCAGCGGGTTGTGCTGATCCGTCAGTATAAATTATAAATTCGTACTGATCGAGAGGCAGAATTTCAGTGGGCAGAGGACATTCATGTTCATATTGCAGGAGCGCTTGTGTTTTTAAATCAGGATCAAAAACATTTTCAACATCGGTTGCAGCAAGAGAATTAACCCATTGTATCCATCTAGGATGTAAAGCTTTTCCATTTGGAATGCTCGCTTTTGTAACCGCCTCTAAGACTGGTACTGGAGTCACGACAATAATGCGTTTCCCCTGAGATAGTGTTCTTTCTTTTGCTACAGCTGTTTGAACTGCTGTCAGTATTTTTTCTGTTCAAGTTAATCGCATTTCTGCTTGTATATACAAACGTGATTTGTATGCTATTGGTACTTTTTCACCCTCATTAAATGTTAAATAGGTGAATCCGCATTGACCCGAAATTATTCGGATCACTAAATTGCGTTTATTTACGTGTGTTCCTAAGTGATTTGTTGCTAACATGTTAGCTTGGAGTGAAAGCAGGATGTCTGTGTGTTCCTGTGTCCAATGTTTTGTTGAAAAATCAGGTTTGATTAATTTGTATAGAGGTTGAACCCTTTCTGTGTAATTTAGAATGTAAGTTCTTCCAAAATTTAGGAAACCCAAAATGGACTGTGAATTTTTCAACGTTTTTGGAGGTTGGAGCAGTGCACATATTTCTAAAAAGTTAGCTGCCAGGCTTTTGCCTTTACTTGAAAGCTCATATCCTAGGAAAAGGACATTGAGATGAGCAATTCTGGATTTTGAATTTATAGGCCTCAGAGGCGAAGCCCAGTATAATGGTACTCACCCTGTTCAAGTGCCTATCTAGATCATAGTCTGTCAGATAGATGTCATCGACATATGACAATGCCTCGTCATCATAAATTTGTAGTAACTCTGTTAGCCTTGCTGAGAATAACCCCGGGCTGTTTTTGAACCCTTGTGGGAGTCGACAAAATTGACGGTAAGTCCCCATTATTGAGAAAGCTGTTAAGTACCTGCTTTCAGGTGCTATGTTTTGACAAAAGAAACCATTTGAAATGTTTAATGTGGTTTTATATTTTTACACACAATGTTATTTATTAATGCTTTACTATGTTCATTTTGCACAGCAAATGTTTTGGAACAAGTGTTCAAATGTCTGTAATCCAAAACTAGACGATATGTATTGTCTCGTTTGGATACAGGAAATAAAGGATTGTTCATTGAGGAGGTGCATGTTTCAATCACCCCTTGGTTTTCAAGTTGATCTAAGCCCTCCGTGACCTGTTATTTAGCTTCTTGCCTTATTGGGTACTGCCTTTGCACAGTAGGTTGATTTTTAAGCTGTATTTTGTGGTGAGGTGAGTCCTCACCCCATCCTACATGATTTTTGTATAATGCTGGGGCCCGGGTAACTGCCCATTTCCTGGCATAAGTATATTTTAGGTGCAATGGAATATGGTTGGAGAAAGCTGGCATAATGATGTCCTTGCCATGTAGGTACTCCCTGACAAATTTTGGTGGCCAGTCCTGTTGTCCTAGAAGTATATCATAACCCCTTGAAAGTTTCTCCCAAAAGAGTGCTTTCAATTTTCTTGGTATGTCTCCCTCCATCCGGAGTGTTATTTCATATAACTTTTGTGGAGTACTAACCCTGGTGTCTACAGTGTCTACTGTGATGTACTCATTCAAGTCCACTTTCTACAGAAGTTCCTTCAGGTTCTGGTGAGCTATTGTTACTTCTGCTGCACTGTCCAGCACTGTCTGAGCCCGTTCTCCGTTCTTGAGCTGTGTTCTCAGTATCAGCATTCTCGGCATGTCTGATCTTCAGACCTGCTACCTTCTTTTTGGTGAATTGAGGTTTTGATTTATTTTTCTGCATGTGTTGATCGTCTTTGGACTTCACGCGTTCTTCTTTGTGATCTGACAGTCCTCTTCTTTCTGATGTCTGTGACGATATCTGAAAGGTACGAGAGGAGTGTGTATCAGTAGCCTGATACCTGTCAGGTTTTTTAAAATTATCCCTATTCCTGAGGTTATACCTCCTTTCAAAGGGCTCCTTTTGAGGTGACCTACCTCGGGATTGAGAACGTTTCTCTTTTGAATTTTTTTAATTAGTTTCCCAATTCTTTTTAAAAGATGTAGGATTTTGTTTAATAGAGTCCTTCTCAGGACCTTCAGACAGTTTTGGCTTCAAAGGTGTTCCACCCAAACTGTCTCTGCCTAATTCTGCATAAGATTTTTCTATTATTCTGGGTAGTTCATGTTGATGTTCTGTTACATCAAATTCCCTTAAGCGCTGGCGGATCGACACTGATGCTGCCTCCCCTTTAATATTAGATAATATTATTGTTGAGACCTGGTCGAAGGTTTCCAGTAATTTCATACCTAAATTCAGAGCAGGCTCTGCCCCGTATTCGTTTTGAATTTGGTCCAGGAAATCTGGTATTACTGCAATTGACGGAACACCATGTGTTTTAGTATAGATGGCAGCAAAGACTGTGTTCAAAGTGGTGCAGTCTTCCAGTTGTGGTGTGATCCCCATTGGTAAACAGATTGTTAGAAATCTGTGTTTCTCATAAGGGCTAGTATTTGGAAATACTGCTTCGATTTGAGTAATTTTTTGAGCTATCCAGAATGGAATTTGTTCATGTTTTGTGGGCATTTTACCCATGACTGCTTGTAAAGTCTGTGGAGTAATTTTTAGTGTATACCCCTGTTGAGGGGTTTGATTTGGAATGGTCATTGGTGGTTGGACTGTGAAAGTCCGCATGACATATTGGACAAATTGTCTGTACATTTTTATTAACTCTTGTAGTTGTGTGAGCAAATTCCTCATCTGACATCTCTTCGATGTCAGGATGAGGTGTGTAGCCGGCTAGAATCGGCCATGTTGCTCCTGGTCTACCTAGTGGACCGAGCCTGGTAATGTTTTTGTGATGTTTTGGGGCGCCTTTAAACCAGAGATTATGCTCCTGGTATGTGAGTGGAATTTCAATATCCTCAAAAGGAATATATTCCTCAGGTGGTTCATCTTCTTTAAAGAAGTGAAATACTTTTGTTACTGGATTTGATTCTGGGAATACAATCCATGAATAGAATACCTCTGTCTGAAAGGATTCGTGTGCCTCTATAACGAAAACTGCTCTACCACCTCTTGGTGTTAGGCCGTGTTTTATACGTTTTAGAGTGATGGCTCTCCTTAAGTTTGGAGAGATGTTTATAACACCCTCATCGGTTTCATTGAAACCTGTAAAATTAAAAACTGTTACGACTGGGTCAGCTACACCGTTCTCAGTGTTAGTATCCCCGTTAAGGGACATTGTTTTTGAAAAATGTAGAACAAGTTTCAAGGAAACAAAGATAAGGTGCACAATATTTCGAAACACTGTATCCTTCAACGTTGAACAAACCAAACAGCTAATATACAGGATTTCTGTCCTATTTAGCTTTGGTGGATACTTAACCCTACCCACTCCAGACGTCTTATGGAGTATGTGATTAGGGGTCTCTGAGAAAAACACGACTGAGTTACTCAGTATCTAGCGTTAAATTAGTGCCTTGTCCCACGTTGGGCACCATGTAGTGTAGTTCCTATTTCCCTAATACGCTCTGTGCATTGGAGCAATATACCCTATAAATTTGGCATAGGACTGAGGTCAGTATGCCCCTTTTGAGTATATTAAACTTAATTACTTTGTGCCAGCTAACTCAGAGGCCACTAGAAACTCCTTGTAAACAAGAAGGGAGTAGTTTCTGGCAACTGCATAAACATAACAACTTTGTTTCCCTTTAGAATCGGAACACTCTCAGAATCGTGGAAACAACAGGAAACAGTTTCACTCAGCTAATCGTGCATGCTTAGTTTCTTCAGAGTTACACAGAAAGAATAGACGGGCGTTTCAATAAAAGGATTTATTAAACAGTCTTGTTTCTCGTGTAAGAGATATGATCTGTTACAATCGTTAGACAGTATGCGAGATATATTATGTACAACGTAAGCAGTAGACAGAAAAAATACTGCGCTAGCATTATCTTTTATCTATGACACATATATTCATATACATAAATAACATAAGCTCGAAATGTGAGTACTCATAAGATGCTTCTCTAACTAGTTCTACCCCATTGTACCTAACCTAAGTGTAATACAAGGTAAGAAGTAGGTGATGTATTCTATAGTATGGTAGGCTATAGTGTGGTATGTCTGGTATGCCAAGAGTCCCTCTAGGTTCTAGTCAGCTCCATACCTTGAGAATGAGAGAGGTGGGAATCTCTTTCCGGGTCTTGAACTCTAACACCCCGCAAAGGGAGCCAGAGCACCCCAGGGGAGCATCTTAAGGGGTGAAGTGAGTGGTAGGTGAAAGGCAGGTACACGTGTGTTCCCTGCACTGGTAGTGAGGAATACCTATATGTGTTTTTACTACCTATGAGGTTTGCTCTTCCCATAGGCTATGGGGAAATGGTTGAAATTACTTCAGGCTGCAATAGTGGATTGTAGTGGAGCAGCCACTTTATGTTTCCTATCATTGGATTCACAATGACAAACACTTTCCTGTGGTAAAGGTGGTTTTGTTTTTACTAGCTTTGAAAGTCCTCTCCTAGAAAGTGGGCATTTCTCTGTTCTAAAACTCTTTGTGTGCCTTTTAGCTTGACTCCAGTACACACTGGAGGATGGGGGAGCACATCTGGGCATTTCCCAGTGACAGCTAAAAAACATTGGGCATGCAACTGGAACAACAGACCTCTGCCATTTGAGGGCCTGGTGGGATAGATTGGAGGAAGAGGTTTTGACACGTGGCCTGTTGGATCCAGATCACAGCCCCACTAAAGATTAATTTCTGAATTCCGCGGCCGCATGGCAAACAAGACTAACATTTAGGGGAGACATCTGTGGTTCAAAGGGAAACCGTCTGAACCACCCCCAACTTCAAAGGCACACTACAGTATAACTACTAGTGCCATAATTCAGCATAGCAGAGATACACTTGTGGGTATATGGGACCGGAGAACCTGGCACTGCATGGTGCACACTGCCAGAGGAATCTGTTGTGCACAAGGAAGATTACTGCCATTGAAAGGGACCACACACACTTCCTGAACAGTGGCTGGCCTGACTACCTGCTGCTGTGTGGCACCCTGAAATGGGTTCTCCAAGGGCATGTTGACTTTCCCCCTGTTCTTACGGAGGTCTCAGGGACATCAAAGATCTTCTTTGAGTGCCTGTATCGTTTGCTGGATCCCAACAGGTAGCGGGATGTGAGCATCGAACTAAGAATGTTGCCTAGAGACCGGATTGCCTCGTGCAGAGCCCCAGAAATCTTGCATGTATCTAAGGCATGTGGCTCCTGCACCGTGCAAACCTCAGCGTGCATTAGTGTCTTTTTAGTGGTGAGTGGTTTCACCGGTTGCGGGATCCAGCG
This sequence comes from Triturus cristatus, assembly GCF_964204655.1. Classification (NCBI taxonomy): domain Eukaryota; kingdom Metazoa; phylum Chordata; class Amphibia; order Caudata; family Salamandridae; genus Triturus; species Triturus cristatus. The sequence continues at coordinate 672,861,400 of NC_140584.1, forward strand.
TGGCCCGCTTCCTCGATCGTGCCACAGCACACTTGTGCGACATGCCGACTGCATGCTTATTGCGTATGGTGTTCGATGCACAGATTGCGACCCTACGAGCTGAGGGTCACCTGCTTCCCTAAGACCCTGGAAAAGTGTCACATCAGCCGCATGAAGCCTAGTATCCTGGGGGGACATAGGACAGTCGGGGTGAGCTGGAGGGTGGAGGAGGCTTGGGCCCCGGGGTCTGCAGTGTACTGTCAATTGACCTGCTGGGTATCAGTTGCACCTCATTACGGTGCTGAGCATGTGTGTGTGTGTGTGAGCACTTTCTGTATGGACCTGCCTGATAACTGTTGCACCATGTATCAGTACAGAGTGAGTGTTTGTGTTGGAGAAACAGCCTGTAGACCGCTTGTGATTCAGGACACTGTCCAGGGGTGTTGGTTTACACATTGATTTCGTGCTAGAAGAACACTATTGTCGACATTGGTTATGCCTGTGCGAGCTCAGCTTGCCGTACTGCTAAAAACTGTTATAATTCCTTGTATGTACATATTTCTGATATCATTGTGACCCAGGGTGCACCCTATAAGTGTGTTTAATTAAATTATAAGAATTGCTTGGGTGGGCCTGGGTTGGATGACGCGTTTAACCGCATAAGGGTGCTGGGGGGGGGGGGATTAGAATAGGAACTTTCTCAAGTGAGCATATTATTGATAGCATTTCAACAAAATTGGGCCTAGTACTGCTAGTAATATTTAAAGCGTGATTTATGTTCTTGTTGTGTTTATTATTGAGTCTGTTGAATACAAACATTATTTATATACATCTTGTTTGAAGACTCTTTTGTGACGCTCAGTGTATTTGTCATGAATGATTGCTGTGCCAATGTTTTGCCCATTGCCTCTGTGATAAGCCTGACTGCTCAGTGCCAAGCAACCCAAGGATAACCGCAGGTTACACAGTGTGTGTAATCACCCACTCCAGATGGGAAGGTTGGTTCTGCCTGGCTGGGGACTCACCTCAACCAACCAGAAAGTGCCAGTTCCAACAGTGTGGAATATAAAAAGTGAGAAAGGCATCATTTCGTACTATGGTAGAAACACATTCAAGGGCGCATGGGCATAGCACTCTCAGCGCGCTTACCCAATGCACGTAGTTCCAAGCTAGATGAAACCATTGTGCCCCTGAATCAAATAGCAGAATACTGCTATATCTGCTCTGCATTATCCAATCCTGCAGATGAATCAGTGGCACATGAGAGATCCTGCACAGTGATGTTATGCAGCGCATGATTCAACATGCACTGCAGTGTTAGGACAGAGTGATGTATGTAAATATGCATTGCGTCAGGTAATAAGGCTCATAGTGATAAATTTAAAAGTGACAAAGCACACAAAGTGGTCTGTGGAAAATTAAATGAATAGAATGCAGTATTTAATGTAGAGATTACATACTTAATGCTCAGCAATTCCTTTCAACATGGAGGCTCTGAGGGGGCAAGCCCTGTTGTCACACACTGTCAGGGATCCCATATATAGTTAAAACTATCTCTAATGTTGTATTCGTCAATCAATCAATCAAACAAACAGCATTTGTAGAGATCAACACTGTCACCACTAGGGGTATCTGGGCACTCTGTCTCTGTTGAAGAGCCAGGTCTTGAGTCTTTTTCGGAAGTCTTCCAGCAAGGGGACTGTACGGAGCTGGAGGGGAAGGTCATTGAAGGTCTTGGCAGAGATGTAGGGGAAGGAGTGGCCACAGCTGTGGCTGTGACGGATGCAGGGAGTGTGTGCAAGGGCAAGTGAAAAGGAGTGCAGGTTTCAAGAGAGTTGGTGGAAGTTCAGTCGGTGATTGACCTAAGCAGGGCCTAGGTCATGGAGGGCTTTGTAGGCGTGCAATAGGATCTTGAACTGGAATCTCTTCTGGATAGGGAGTCAGTGGAGGTCTCTCAGGTGGGGGGCCATGTGGGTTTGTTTGGGGAGGTCAAAGATGAGTCTGGCTGAAGCGTTCTGTATGGTCTGGACCCTTCTGAGGAGCTGGGTGGAGATGCCGGGATAGAGGGTGTTGCTGTAGTTCAGGTGTCTGGTGAAGAGGACCTGAGTGATGGTCTTTCTGATGCTGGTTGGGATCCATCTGAAGAATATGTGGAGCATGCAAAGAGTGTGGAAGCAGGAGGAGGCAATTGCGTTGATTTGTCATTCCATGGTCAGTTGCTTGTTGAGGATGAAGCCAAGGTTGCGTGCATGGTCGGTCAGTGAGGGTGTAGGTCTGAGTTCTGCGGGCCACAAGCTGTGATTCCATGCATAGGTGTTCTTCTCGAAGATCAGTACTTCAGTTTTGTCAGAAAGGAGTTGGAGGCAGTTGTCTCTAATCCATTTGGCTACATTGGTCATAGCGTTGAAGAAGTTGGTATTAGCGTTGTAGGGGTCCTCAGTGAGTGAGTGCATCAGTTGAGGGTCTTCTGCGTTTGAGATTATTTTGAGTCCATGGTATCGAAAGACATTTGCAAGGGGTGTTATGTAGATGTTGAACAGGGTGGGGCTAAGGGATGATCCTTCTGGTATGCCGCATATGATATCTTTGGGTGCTGAGGTGAAGAGAGGCAGTCTGATGCTCTGTGTGTCCTGTAAGAAAGAAGTCGTTCCACTTGAGGGTCTCTTGCTGTATGCCTCTGCTGTAGAGTCTGTTGATGAGACTGTTGTGGGAGATGGTGTTGAATGCTGCTGAGAGGTCGAAGAGGATCAGGGCCACAGATTCTCCATGGTCGAGGAGTGCTCTTATGTAATCTGTTGCTGCAATCAGCGTGGTTTCAGTACTGTAGTTGGCATGGAATCCTGATTGTGAGGTGTCCAGTTTGTGGTTTTGTTCCAGGAATTCGGTGAACTGCTGGTTGATGGCTTTCTTGAGTACTTAGGCTGGGTAGTAAAGCAGGGAGATCGGGCAATCATTTTTTGGATCACTGGGGTCGACGGAGATCTTCATTAGGGGGGTCTGACGTTTGTGTGTATCGATCTATCCGGGAAGGTTGCTGTGCTGATGGAGGCGTTGAGGATGCTGTGGAGTTGCGTACTGATTGGTTTCATTACGAGTTTGGAAAAGTGGTGGGGGCAGGAGTCGGTTGGCGCCCCGGAGTGAATGGTAGACACGGTGGTTGGGGTGGTCCTGGTGGTGAGCGTACAGCAGGTGATGATGGTTTGGCTGATATTCGCTGGTTGTTTAAGGTTTTTGGGGTTGAGGGTGGCAGGTCGGAGGTTGAAATTGTTGTAGATGTTGGTGATCTTGCTGTGGAAGAAGCCTGAGAGGGTGTCGCAGAGTTCTTGGGAGGGATGGATGGTGTTCTTTATAGCTGTCGGGTTGGAGAATTCTTTAACTATTTTTAAGGGTTTCTTTGTGTGGTTGGCCGCAGAGTCAATGCGGGTGGTGATGGCTGCTTTCCTAGCTTCTTTGATGTGTTGGTGATAGTTGCTCAGGGCTGTTTTGTGAGCTGCTCTGTCGGTGGAGTTTTTGGTGGTGCGCCATTGTTTCTTGAGTTGGGGGGAGTTGCGCTTGCTGGTCCTGAGTTCTGGGGTGTACCAGCTGGCATGTTTGGAGTTCTTGATGGATTTTGTAGGTTTCAGCAGGGTAACTCCGTCGGCTCTGTCGGTGATCCAGGCGGTGAAGTTCTGGATGACCTGGTCGAGATCTGTTGAGGCCTTGGATTTGGAGGTTGTGAGGGCCTGTGACCACTGAGTTTCAGTGACCTTGCTCCAGCTGTGGTGGAAGGAGATCTGACACCTGGTGGTGGTGTGCTGTGCGTCGGTGACGGTGAAGTGTACAATGGTGTGGTCAGTCCAGGTGAGTTCTGTGATGTGGCTGAAAGTCTTGTTTAGGGGAAAAGATTCTGCTACTCAACACCATAGCCCACACTTACTTCGTCATGGGTGATCGCCCATATGAGTATCTGTTTTCCAGACTCTGGAGCTCCGTACATTGTCTCAGCCACCAGCCCCGTCCAAGTAAGGAGTCAGCGCGTTGTGGCATTGCATCACATGCACATGGGCTTGTCCCTGTAGTGTTCTCGGCAGGTGTTTCCTTGTATACATCACACGCACGTGGGTGTGTCAATGTTGCGTCTTCTGATATCGCCATGGAAACCAAAACAGACGCATGCTAATGCTTTAGCACGCAACCGTGGCTTACAAAAACAGATCAAAAGCGAAAATAATTCATTGGCCCTATGATTACAGCAGAAATGACTGAGACTACATATTGCGGGGAAATAGTGAAAACGTGTCAAATATACTGTTTGTGCTGTTTCAAAATTCAAAAAGTGCATGAAATTTGCATAAAAAGGAGGGGGGATCTTTTCCCTAAATTATATCAGAAAAATGTTGTGGATTCTAGGAGGACCTTTATACATCCTGTTGCCAATTCTGTTACCAAAGGATATTATGAAAAACCAGGGATCATTTGGCAACCTAATTTACCACATGTAGTAGTGGCCCAGTTCAAATGGCTAATAGAAATATCAGACTAACTAAGCTGCGGTGACGATAAATGTTTTCATCAAGTAATGCTAAGATGGTTGCACGGGTATGTGAAATTCTTGCATTTAATTGGGTATAATGTATGGGATCAGGACTTATGGAGGCCAGGGATCATAATTGTGTGCTGTTCCATGGAAAAGTGTCGTTTAGACCATTTTTTGTGTGTAGAAAGCCGGTATATCCAGTGTTGTTCCTTTTCAAACAATTGTCTTTCTGTGTTGCTGTTGTTGCTCTCCAGTTGTTCTATGATGACCAATTTCATGTTTTTGATGGTATGGCCTTCTCTGATGAAATGGTCAGTCATTTTTGGTTGTGTTCAATTTGCAACAGATGTTGTTGCGGTGTTCGCAAATCTGTGTTTTAATTTTCTTTGTTGTCATGCCAACATAGCGGAGAGTGCAGGAGCAGGTTATTAGGTATATTACTTTGGCAGAGTTGCAGTTAGTATGTTTTCTGATTGCCCATACTCCTACTGGTTCCAGATTGAGTGTTTTGGTAGTGGTTGTTAAATGGCATATCCTGAGGTCCCCAAAGCATAATGCCCTTTAACACTGGATAACCCCCAGTTGTCCATTATGTTGGTTCTGCGCTCTTCTTTGGGAGGGTGGATACCAAACTGTCCTTGAGGCTTCTTGCACTTTAAAAGGAAAAAGATTTTTTCTCTTTTGTGTTTGACTGTTTTTAGTAAGCCCAAGTGTATGTTGATGACTTTTTTTAGAAGGTTGTAAATAGTGTTATAAGTGGAGACACGTGAGCGGGATGATGGTGTTGTCACGTATTTCCAAAAGAGTGTCTCTATTTTGGTTCTTAACCCGTTTAGTTTTTATCACCCTTTCGGGGTAGTTGTGGTCCCGCAACTTATCTATCAGGCCTTAGCTTGGTGATTGAGATCGGACTTTGTTTTACAATTTCTTTTAAGCAGAAGTAATTGTCCATAGGGTAGGCTTTCTCTCAGAGGTTTGGGGTGGAAACTGTCAAACCTTAGTAGGGTGTTTTTATCGGTGGGATTGTGAAAGGTTTTTGTGTACTATTGCTCGTTGACCCTTACAGGTGCTGAGTTGGAGGCCCTCCTCCACCATCAGGCACTTGCCTTCACCTTATCCCTGATGGTCCACTGGGGAGCATCTCTGCTCTGCTGTTGCTCTGCCCTCTGTCTCTCTGCTTTCTGCCTTATCTCCTCTGATCACTTCTTTCCCTTAATTTAATCTTTTCTGCTTTTCTGTCACTTTCTTTCTCTTTCTGCACATTTGCACTTTTTGCACCTTTTTTCTCACCATGTCCCAGTCTCTGCTTGTCTCCCACAGCCCTACCCTCCTCCGGGACCGCTTTCCCGCGTCCCACTTTCCTGCCTTCCATCTGTCCAGGCCTCCCCCTCATGCTAGTTAATGGCGGCCAATGGACAGATGTGTCTCTGGCGTACCTGGACCGTGCCCAACGCCACAGACCCTGGTCCTCGTACCATCCACCGCTAAGACGCCTGCACCCTCCACACCGGACGCTACTCCTCCTGCCACCTCACATTGCTGAAGAACACCCAAGGTCCGTTCATCTGCCGCACTTGCAATTACACCATCGCCGGCGTCAGCACACCAGACCTACCAGCCGCACTACCCTCAAGAACCAGACCTGACCACCTCAGATGTATCCTACTCAACACCCACTCCCTCAAAAGACATGCCTTGGAGATCTGGGAGCTGCTTGACTCCACCTCTCCGACGTCGCCTTCTTTACAATAACCTGGATGAACTCCAGCTCAGCCCCGAACATCACATCTGCCATAACCTACGGATACAAAATCATCCACAAGGACTTGTCAACCGACCGCGAAGAGGCATCACCATTGTAAGCAAACACACCCTCTGCCTCACAACCAGCTCCGACCACCACTCACGCGATATGGAGCAATGGAGCACCTCCATTATCAGATCCAGAGCAAACCGAAAGCCACCCTCTGTGGCATCCTAGTCTACAGACCTCCCTGACCCTACCCCCCTTTTAGCAAACTGACTTCATCACTCACCATGCTCTTGCATCAACGGACTACATCCTCCTCAGTGACCTCAATTTCCACCTGGACAACCTCGAAGACCACAACACCTCATCCCTACTGGAGAACCTCACCACCTTATTACTCAAACAACTGGTCACAGCGCCAACCCATTCAGCAGGACACGCACAACCCTCAATGCTGGCTCTCAGACTGCGCCAACACATTGTCCCCACTCAAGAAACCCTCAGGCAAGCAGACCTCCAAGAAAGCCGGCTGGTTCTCCTCTGCCCTCCAAGAGTCCAGGCGCACCTGTAGACAGCATGAGAAAAAATGGAGGAGCAGCAAGATCAAGACAGACCACGCAGCCTTCAAATCCGCCGGCACAGCCCACCACTGCCTCATCAGAACAACAAAGAAAGCAGCCATTGAAGAACGCATCAATGCCAATGCACACAACAGCAAAGAACTGTTCGTCATTGTCAAATATTTGACAAACCAAGCACGGAGAAAGCAGACATCCCCCGTCCCAAGACATCTGCAACAACTATTTGCCACCTTCTTCCACTGCAAGAGCAAGGAGATCTACAACAGATTTGCAACCCAAGACTCACCCATCCCACCCAAAACCACCGCACCCAATGGCTTCAGTCCTCAGCAGACCTTGACCAGCTGAACTACCCTCACCTCTGACGACACCTTCAGGATCATGAAGAGCATCCACTCAGGAGCCCCCTCGATCCCTGCCCTCACCACATCTTCAACAGAGCCGGCACCTCCATGGCACCAAAACTCTGCTGCATCATCACTGCTCCATCGAGTCCACAACTTTCCCGGAAGACTGGAAGCACGCAGAGATCAACCCCCTGCTGAAGAAACCATCTCCAGACCCAACAGACCTCAAGAACTACAGACCCATCTCTCTGCTTCCCTTCCCAGCCAAAGTCATCGAGAAAGCCATCAACACCCAACTGTCTGAGTTAATTGAATGAACAGCATCCTGAACCTCTCCCGATCGGGCTTCAGAAGCAACCACAGCACTGAGACAGCTTGCCGCTACAGATGACATCCGCACCCTCCTCGACCGAGATGAGGCTGCAGCCCTCATTCTCCTGGACCTCTCGGACGCCATTGACACCGTCTCTCACCACACCCTCTACGCACGACTCCACGATGCTGGCTTTCCCAACATAGCCCTAGAATGTAATGGATCCACTCCTACCTCAATGGGCGAATGCATGGATTCAGACTTCCACCCTTCAAATCAGAACCCACAGAGATCAGCTGCAGAGTGCCTCAGGGATCCTCCCCAAGCCCTACCCTCTTCCACATCTACATGGCACACTTGCAGCCATCGTGTGAAGCCACGGACTCAACATCGTCTCCTATGCCGATGACACCCATCCGATTCTCTCCCTCAAAGATGAACCCACAGCCCCCAAGAGCAACTTCCACAGCGGGATAAAGGCTGTCACCACCTGGATGAAGCACAGATGCCTCAAGCTTATCTCAGACAAGACTGAAGTCCTCATACTGGGCTCCTTCCCCTCCGCCTGGGATGAATCTTAGTTGCCCACAGTGATCAGAATCCCCCCACACCCATGGATCATGCACAAATCCTCTGCATCATCCTGGACTCCTTGCTCTAAATGTACCACCAAATCAATGCTGTCTCATCCTCCTGGTTCCACACTCTCCGCCTCCTTCATAAGATCTTCAAGTGGAGCTCCACAGAGTCCAGGAAAACGGCCACCCATGTGCTCCTCATAGGCAAACTTGACTACTGCAATGCAGTCTATGCTGGCACCACCCAGAAACTCCCAAAAAAACTGCAGACTGTCCACAATGCCTCTTCCAGACTCATCCTGAACATCCCATGCCACAACCACATCAGCGGCCACCTGAGAGACCTTCACTGGCTACCTGTCAACAAAAGAATCACCTTCAAGCTCTTCAAGCATGCCTATAAAGCTCTCCACAATGCCGGACCTGCATACCACAACCACCGCCTCTCCTTCTACACTCCCACCAGACATCTCCACTCAGCCGACTGGACCCGGCCACCGTCCCACAGATCCGCAAGACCGTGGCTGGAGGAAGATACTTTTCCTACCTCGCTGCACAGACCTTGAACTCCCTGCCTCTGCACCTCAGGCAATCACCATCGCTGCCGCAATTCAGGAAGGACCTCAAGACCTGGCTCTTCAACTAAACCTCAGACCCAGCCCCCCCCCCCCCCCCCAACCAGCTCTTTGAGACCCTCATGGGTGAGTAGTCATGCTTTACAGCTGGGTTGAGAGCAAGAAAAGGCCTCCAGTGCTCTTAGGAGTGCTGAGAGAGCCTGCTTTAGACAGTCCTGGTGCTTTTCTCATGCCAGACGATAGCATGAGAGCAGCACCAGGATTGGATAGGAGAGTTGGCTGGGACTCGCTTGTGGGTGAAAATTCGAGTTTATTTATCGGCCAATCTCAACGCTTCACTTTAAATACTGCTTACAACACCATCAAGTGGGCAGATATTTAGCGCCAGGAGAGGGGCTTGTACACAAGTCATGGACCTTACATTTCACATACAGATGTAGGAAGGGTGACACTGAGATTTTTCTTAGCGGTACAGACTGCAAGCATACTCTAGGCTATTCTCTAGTTTGCCGGGAGGTTATACTCCATGGAGCATATAATGCGTCCAAGGTGAACTTGTCCTGTTATCTGAAGGGTTTCCCAGCTGCTGAGATTTGTCCGGCAATGAGATTGCTTTCCAGTGGTTACTATTTCATGTTGAATGATCAAGGCTCCTGAGGGATGAAACTGGGCATTGCCTATCTGGTAACAGTTTCTGCGGTCATGACCTGTTGTGCACAAGTACTGTTTCCACCTGCCCATACAGTTAGGGATGCAACATTTTGTCCTTCGTTTATGGTTTTTAGTGTGAACTTTGATGCTTTAAGCAAACTGAATGCCCCTTCTTTCAGAAAGACGTGGCCTAACCATCTGCAAAGGAGTTGTTTGATCTTCAAGTTGCATGGTCTTCCTCTGAGATACAGTTGTTACTCCGCACCAATTTCCAACTCCATTTTGGGGAACAAGTGCACCGCATTTTTAACATTTTCAATACTGCGCGGGTAGCACAGTTTTTTAAGACAATTTGCTCCATTTGGTTAGCACCTTCCAGACGGTCTTCAGAGTTATTTCCTCTTTTATAGACTCTGTGCTTGGCAACATTTTTGGAGACTTACAGCTGGTCGTGTTCCTGCTTGTCGTGACTTAGATTTTAGTGTATCTGCTCTGCAATGGATATCCGTCATGCGGCCAAATGGGGATGGGAATGCAACATGTGCTCCTGTGTCGTGAGAGAATGATACAGTCATTTGGTGCACCCTTGCTCCAATAACTCGACGACTGGCCCTTGTCCTTTCAGCTTCTTTGGCTACACTACGTGCAGCCCGTATTCCGCTGTCTATTGTGCACTTTTGAGTGTGCCCTGAACATATGCTTAGGAACGCAACCAGTTCAATCTATGGACATAAACCTGCTGGTGGGCACCCTATAGGCCCACTTGTATCAATGCCCTTCATGTTTGCTGTTGCTTCAAAATGAATACTATGAGACTTCCTGGGATGCTTCAGCACCTGGTGATTTGGATTCTGTCACATCTTCTGCGTATTTATTGCTGCATGTTTTTCTTTTGGCGGCTGCTGAGGGGATTGGATCCGAACATGTTTGCTCTATTCAGCTGGTGAAATGGGTGCCACCGGGAACATTGTCTGCGGATGCTGAGAACTGCAATGTTTCGTCCACACCTCCGAACGTTTAAACAATCTGGCAGTTAGAGCACTGCAATTTTTTTTTAAATTCGCCCTTGTTTTTACAGTTTTAATTTAATTTTAAATGGTATCTTTTTAATTCGGGTTTTACATTGATTTTATTGCAATTTGTTTTCTGTGGGCTTTTATTATTAAAGAGCACAATGCTTTTTAGGATTTTAAATATTCATGACCATATCTTTTTATTCCTGCATATATTTTAGGAAGCTTTTTAGTAGAAGTGGGGGTCTTGTGGTCACATTTAGGCCCAAGTAGTACACCACCATTTTACATGCTCACGTTCTAAAGTTGTCATCTTTTCTTAAAAGCTGTCATTTGACACACATTTGATTGCGTGCCTGTGCAGGATTATATTCTCCTAAATGGATTTGCTCACATTTACAGCCATGTTATCAAGTACCTGGAACATTCTGTACAAGGGCTAAGATCACTACACAAAATGCTATTGTTTGTTATTGACAACAGAATTAACAATTGCAGCCTGGCTGGGGCGCCGGCTTGATTGCATGAGTGAAGTTTATTATATAAACAACATCACTCCTTTGTTAAGGCAAAGGATCATTTTGATGACAGTGCTGAGGTTGCCCCATACCGAAATTCCAGCCCAGTTGATTCCTGTTTAACTCCTGCGAGGGATGATGCCCGGCTCTCCACCAAGACAGGCTCCTTGATTTCACTTACCCACAGGTAACGGCGGAGTTAGATCACCCTAAAGGGATTCTGGCAGATTTATCCATCCTAAGCCCATAAGAATAGGTAATGCAAGGGAGGAGCACAACATATAACAGTACTTATATGAAAGCATATATTCTCTGTAACAGCAGAGTGGTTGAACTGTTTTTCTTTTTCACCATTCTCATAATGCTAATCACACTATTCTGTTTCCTTCTATTGTTTATTGCAGCACACGTATTTTACACAAAAACCATAATGCTTCAATAAACAGTGTAGCACCATGTTGTGTATTTCTTGTGTATCTCTTTGGGCATGCATGAGTTACCAAAGAAAAGGGTTCTAGATCTCTTTCCACGATTTCCTTGAGGAGACAGGATTGTCCAGGTCTGAAACGGCATATTCCACATTTGACCTTGTCAAGTTAGGGTTACAGATGGTGCACTGTGAGCTAGCAGGACCAAGGCCAACATATCCTGATGTGTGCGTAGAATCACTCTTGCACAGTTTTGAAGTTTATGCTGTCCATCAAATGCACAGTTGTACTGAGAAAGTATGAACCATATGACAGAATTGCTATGAGTATAAAGTGCTCAGTGCCCTGATATTCTGGACTCAGGACCTCCAATTAACCTGTAAGAGCTGTCTTTGGGGAAGGAGGGATATCCAGAGCCAAAGACCCCTCTACAGAATGACTCCAACTGATGACAGGACCAGAGCATATTGATATCCCTCTTCCTGATCTCACTTTGGACAATTTCTAGAAACTGCTGGATACACTTCGTTTAAATGACAGGGTGTAAGGTACAACATCCAGCCATTAAGAAAAAGCCATTCAATAAAAAGTATCCCCTCTAAGACTGGAATAGCTAAAATCAAAATGTTATGCTTATCTTTCTTGCAATCTATTCCTATACCCTATATAGCTCTCTGTACCAATAACTCATGGTTGTGTTGACTTTCTCTTCCCTGAACATCTGGCTAAGTAAATACTGTGAAGAATCAATATTCACCCCATCAGTTTATAAAACATGGCACTAATTTGGGTATACAGAAAAAAGTTTGAATGCTCATGCAGGTTTGTTCCCATAAAAATGTCTTGGAGGTATTTCAATACAGCACCATTAAACATACCCCCTACCTTATAGACCGATATATCCACCCAATTACCTATTGGGACACCAGTCCCCAAATACTTTATTCTTCAAAACCCGTATAAGATTTAGAGACTTATACCTAATTTGTTTAGGTAATTTCATTTGGGGATTAAGATGGAGCATCTTAGATCAGCAACCTCTGGTCCTCTCAACATCATTTGAAGGATACAATTGTTGAACGTAGAGATTCAAATTGATAATCAGCGGGCTCTAAGATGAAAAGGTCATATAATATTTTTGAAAATATGGGAGTTGCAGCCCTGCCTCAGTCTAAGGCATTTGCTGAATTCTAAGTATGACCCACCGACATTTCTGATCCTAGAGAAAGGAAGAAACGACTTGTTTCAGTCTTTTAAAAGACGAGGCATCCAGCTTACAACGGATTGCTAAAAAAACCTTAAATAGTGCTAAATTTGATATTTTAATTAATGTAATATGGCCTATAATTGATATAATTCCAATAACTTAAAAAAGCTTATTCATCATTAGCTTAAAATTAATATTCAATACGTCAGTTGGTTCCTCGGAATATAAAACCCCTAAATAACTTTTCGGGCCTGTTCTATAATTCTCCCTCAAGGCAGAGGGAAGGACTTCTGTTTGCGTTAGTGTTATACAGAAGGCACTCTGTTTTTTCCAGTTTGATTTTGTAGCCCCCCATGCTCGTAATAGCTTTTATAATTTGTAAGGCATTCTTTATATTGACCGAAATAGTGGTTAAAAAGAGGACCATGTCATCTGTGTCAAGCTTAATTTTAGATACGGAAAGCAGAGTCTATACAATATTCGGTTTAAGACAAATATATTGTGCCAGTGGTTAAATAAGGAGGGCAAATAATAAAGGAAAAACTGGGCACCCTTGACAAGTGCCCTGAGTCAAACAAATTTGGCCTGCCGGGGAATTATGAATTACTAACTGCGCCCAGGCTCCTAGATCTAATAACTGAATAGAACTTGCAGACTAGGAAGGAGACTGAAATGTATCCAACATTTTGAATAAACACCTTCAGTTAACGAGATCGAAGGCCTTCTCAGCATCTATCAGCAGGATCGCAGCTGGAATAGCATCCACAGTTACCAAATCAATAAATTCATTCATGAAATGTATGTGAGCATAGAGACTCCTCCCACTGATAAAATCATTCTGATCACTGGTTATAAATGAAGGGGCTACTATGTCTATTCGATTTGCTAAAATGTTAGCATATATATTATAGTCATAATTTCATTTATTAGTTATTAGTCTATATGGCCTTTGATCTGCTGGCATTTTCCAGGCTTTAAAAGATTTCCAAGACCCCTCTCAAAATAGAATTTGAGACCTTCCCTCCCCCAAGCAGACGATTAAAATGTATAGCAAAAAAAAAACTAGGAGTGGAGACAAAAGCCTTATATAATTCTTTACTGAATCCATCTTCCCGTGGGGCTTTACCAATAGGGAGCCACCTTATGATGTCTTCCACCTCCCTCTCCGTTATTGACTCTAATAAATTAGAGCAGACACCGTAAGTCCTTAAGAAAATTAGCAATTTGCTGCTCTAGAGCAAAATTCCCAGATTGTTCATCCTTATACAGGTTCAAATAGTGATAAAAAATGCTTGTTTAATCTCCTCTTATTTTTTTGTATATTGGCTGGTCTGGAGGTCCCAGATTTTTTAAATCAAATTTTGATTAGCCCTCTCTTTTTCCCGCCAGGCTAGAAACTGGCTTATAAAGTCCCCTTCTCATATATCTGTTGTAGAAAAGTCCTATCATTAATTATTTTCCTTTGGAGAGAGAAATCTCTTATCTTCTCTTTGGCGTTAGACCACCTCTCTCTTATGGCTTCTATATTATCTAATGCTAATGCTTAATGTGCACTATCTGCTTCCTTCTGTAGGGAGCCAATTTCCTGCCTCAATTTATTTCTCCTACATGCTTGTAAGAAATCAGGACCCCCCGAATAGTACATTTAAATGCCTCCCACACCATTAAAATGTCCGCAGAGGACTCACAGACAATAAAAAATCTGATTATTTCCAAAAAAATTACATTGCCAATGTCCTGTTCCATTATAATAGTTGTATAAATACCTACTTTGGGGTGTTAGTTGGTAAAGGAAAATCACATCTCAAAAGAACCACCCAATGATCTGTCATCCCACTAGCATGATGTGACATTTCCTGAATAGAGAGGGAGGGCGACCCTAAAACAAATCAGTCCTGGAAGTAGATTTAAACTGTTTCGAATAAAAGGTATATGATCTCCCTATTTCATTCTTTCTCCTCCAAATATCCCCTACTCCTAGGTGGAGGCCAATGTCCTCAAAGTTGTTTTCAGTTTTTCTCTTACCTAGCTACCTCCGGGGATTAGTGGAGTGCAGTCCATACAGACATTGGGAGCAATATTAAAATCCTCTCTATTAGAATCCCTTCCTGTAAATTACTTAGTCCCAATCCAAGCTTTTGTAAGTGGCTCAGATCATCACTTACTGGGCCGTAATAAGAGGCTACAGGGGCCAAGGGTATTGGACAATATTTCCAACTGTGATTAATAACAGAAAAATTCTTAATTTTTCTGTTATTAATCACAGTTGGAAATATTGTCCAATACCCTTTTCCATCTACAATTGGTGGGAAGTATCACCTTAACATTCCCTTTTTGATCAAATTGGCCACACCGCCTTTGAGTATATTTAGCTGAGAAGAAAAAGCCTTCTGAGTAACACTAATGCTTTGTCTTGTTTGCCTCTTTCCCCTTGTAGCAAAATTATGATTGGGCTGAATTGTCTACAAAGGTAAATACACCCTCCCTTTTTATCCTATTGTTCAGCCCATTTCCATGGAGGCTAGTTACTGATAAGCCCCCATTGCTAAATGTAACATTTCCCAAACCATGATCAATCTACGCTGCCTCTTTAAAACATTTTACCTCACCACTCCGACAATCCCTTAAATATCTAATCAGTCTTACTTTTCCAGCACCAAAACCCCATAGCCTACCCTGCCTGTCCTTGCCTCCGGCCTAGCCACCCCAAAATCCATAGCTCCCCATCTCCGCCCCATCCCCATCATGACCCCCAAGCCCCCCCTTACAAACCCACAAGCGTCCTAAACCACTCCATGGAGTATCCTGCCCAGAGTACAAGACCCTGCCCCCTTCCTCATATACCCATGGCAGCTGCCTTAGTCAGAACCTGCCCTCAAAGAATAATTCATATTGAGAGTAACAAAGTATCAGCCCACTTCACACTCAAACATTATCTACTTTTGTAAGAAATTCCCTGCTTCCTGCGCCTCTGAGAACACCTGGAATCTACCCACCCACACATTTTTTTACTTTGCCGGTTGAATAAGCTGGGCTTGCATCCACCTAGCTTTGAACTTGCTTATCATCTGTTTGAATTCCTACTGTCGGCGGGAAGTCTCACTGGAGATATTTTGATACATTTGAAAGGAAAAATCTCTGTCCACTTTTATGGACTTAAACTATATAGCTTTTTGCAAGACCTTTTCAGACGGTATAGTCAGAGGCCTTTTCCAATCCTTAGGCTGGGTTCTGAGGGGTACCTTGTGCAATCTGGCAATTGAAAAGTCTAAAGCAGGTTCATTGAATATATGAGTTGATGTTAAGCTAGAAACCACCTCCATCAACTCTGAATCGGCTTTCACTACTCAGGGAATCCAACTAAACACAGGTTAGACAAGTGAGAGCGATTCTCTAGATCTTCCAGCTATACATTTACACTTTTTGCTTCTTTCTGTATTGTTTGAATCAGTTTAGTCTGGTTAGAGATCATATCCTGCAGATATGACACCCTTTACTCTACTTCTACTTTATGGTCACCCAGATCCAAGATTCTGGTATCTAACACTTCTAATTTCGTTTCCAGTTTGCTAATGAGATTTGCTTGAACTATTTTGATTTCCTGAACTTCTCTCAGATGAAGCATGGCAAACATTTTTCCCATTGCGTCTCCCAGTTCTTTTGGATATTCCATCTTGTGGAAATCAGAAGTACTGGGTCCTCTGGGCATCTGTTGACTAGGTATATCCAAATTAGCTCCTAGCTGACAGATGGGGGGTGCATTGGAATACTGAACACTGCTCCTGAGTGGGCTCATATTCTTCCCTCACCCCCTTTCCAGTTTTTGAAAAATCAGGTATTGATCCCCACTCCGGGAGACTTCCTGTGTGTTGGCTTGGGACTGACCTTCGGATATGGACGGCAGAGAGCTGCTGTGGGACTCATACTTTGGCAAGCTCTCTTTTACTCCCAGATGTTGACCCTTTACCCCACTTTCTGATGGGTGCGATATCTTCAATATCATCTGTTCCTGCTGCAGAGTGGCAGTCTCCCCTATTGTGATCTCCATATCCTCCTCTTTCTGATTGACTGAAACATTCTTGCTGACCACCATGGTCTTCTAATCCTGCTGGTGGTTTATCTTAAGATTCCAGGGAGTAGCAAGCCTAATTTTCCTAACTGATTTAGCTCCAGCCAACGCTGACTTTTCGCTTTAGAGAAAAAGCTGGTTTGATAGGGCTTCATTATCTTCATTGTGAGCTTCCTCTTTAACATGTATCTGGGCCCTCCACTCCAAATAGAAATAAATAAGACCAATCCGCTTGGTTTGTCTAGTCCCTTACCCCAATATCCCAAGCTGCTGCTACCTGTTGACTTCAGTTTGCCCCCTCACACTTGGCACCTATTGGCTTCTTTTCGAGGAAGAATAGTATCCTGCATTAACCTATATTATCCATACACAACATGTTCTCTGAGATAAGGGCCAGGAAACCCAGAGCCACAAGGGAATCACCAAGAAGGGGCTTGCGCCTAGTTCTTAACCAAGTCTTTTCTTTTTAGGGGTGGGTGGCAGGTGCACGAGCACAGCTAAAAGTGTAGGTGCAGCAATAGTTCCAGCAACTCTCCCGAAGAAAGTTTGGTCTCCTTAATAATGTGCTCATTCTTATGAGAATTTTGGGAAATGTGAGTGTTGTGAAGCAGATGCGCAAGAAAAAAAAATAAGTGTCTCTTACATTGGATTGGTGAGCATAAGCTAGAACAAAGTTCTGGAGTCCCTGGAGATGGCAGGGAATAATTCTCCTTCAATGGATCGCTCTTCCTCGTAGTCCCTGCTGCCATGCCTTTCTTCTTCCACAAGGAATCAATTCTGCCGACTCCAGCTGACAGCGGGTCGCCCACCCACTGCTTCTTCTGCAACTACTTTGGAGGAAGCTAGCAGTGGCCCGATCACTCACAAGCACTTACCCTGTATTTTGCATCCCAGCTTTCCTATATCTCACTCCAATGCATCAGTTTCAGCTAAACTTCAGTCTCGGATCCATGCAGAAGCCTACTGAAGTCATAGCACAGGAGAGCTGTTAGAACCTGAAATCGCCATGATGGGAGTCTTCTCAGGTGCACAGCCTGTCGGGAATTCAGTCTCCCATCATGCTTCCCCTACATGGGTTCTTTATGCAGAAGATGGGAAATGAAGCACAAGGAAAGGGGTAAAGGTAGTGGCTAATGCAAATAATTCCCAGTGTTGCACAGCTAAGCTGAACACAGTCCCTCATATTGATCACAACTTTAACCAAAAACTACTGCATTTGGGCATTGAACACTAGGACATTTCCACTCAGAAGATCCGCAGACCAAAGTTCAGCCTCATTGGATTTGTTCCTGATCTGATTTATTTGACCAACTAATGGAGTCGGCTCATTTAAGAGAGGTTCTAGGCTGCCGTAGAGAGAGAATATCCACCTAGTCTCTGCATACCCTGTGGAGCACGAATCTCACTGCATTTGATGAAACCATCTGGGTACCTCATTGTTTTTCTATTTCTGAATCTATAGAGAGAATAGAGCTTCAAAGCAGCCTAAAGTCAGTTTACAAAACATTTAAATGAAAAAAAAAACAATGTTTGCTCCCAAGTATCATGAGAGGCTTATTCAGGGTTGTCTGACAGGATATCATCAACTGAAACATTGAGAGACAAATATCATGTCAAAAATATAATTTACCGTAATATCGTGTTCCTGTACTTATAATAGGAACAACTAAAATATTGAATCTAAAAAATCTTGAAACAGAATATTGCTCAGTAACAGCTAAGAATAGTGTTTTTAAACAAAAATACATTTCTTTGTTTATTCTCATTGTGTGTTAGAGCATTTCCCAATTTAAGTAGGCACTATTGCTTACTATGCATGATTATTTAGATAATAGGTAGGACAAAATTACAAAAAACATGACGACAATTCAGTATAAGTAATTGTTGTGAAATCTGTCACTGGATCACTGTCTATCGTGGCCAGTCTTGGACATGGCACTGAGAAAGAACTTAGCAAACACAAGGAGATAATGGACGGAGCACTGAAACTTTTCATACACTCACCCCCAGTCACAGAACTGGATTGAATCCATCATCATTCTTTAGCTCACTTTGCCACCCCACTTCAGACCCCGCTATATGCAAATTAGCATTGACCCTGTTCCTTATGGGAACAGTCCAGTCAGAACTGCCAAGCCAGGCCTTCCGTGGACCAGAAAGAAGCATCCTGGGTTCACACTAGCCTGGCTGATGAGGTGTGTTACCCCAAAACCGATCCCAGGATGCTTGTTTCCGCATCCAGCGCTCCGTCCATCATCTCCTTGTGTTTGCACTGAGAAAGAACTTTCCAGTATAAACATATCCTGATTTATCTGTACTTTGTAGGCTGTATATGCTCCCTCTTACTGCTGGTTACATGCAGAGCATTGCCTTCCTGGTATCACACATTGTTAAAGGGAGAGGATGTGGTCTAACAATATCGAATGTTGGGAACCGGGTTTGAGTCTCGGCAACAACATCCTGTGATTCAGGGAAAATCACTTAACCTTGTTGTGCCTAACAAAAAAACTGAATGTGCCCGTCTGTAACACAACTGGTGCTCATGTAAATCGCTCTGATACCTTTGGGTCAAGTTTGTGCTATATAAAACTCCAGAGAAAAAAAATATGCTTGTTTTTAAAGAAAGGAGGGAGAGATGGTCTTGGGGGTACGTTTTTACCTAAAATCTAGAGTAAAGTGAGGGGCTGTTAAAAATGGGGGTCTCTAGTTGGCAGAGATAGGTACCTTTGTCCAAATAGGAACCCTGACTTCTAGTCAGGGTATGGAGGATGCACACTTTCGATAACCCCTGCTCACCCCCTGGATAGCTTGGCACAAGCAGACAGACTTTTCGCAAAGGCAATGTGTAAAATATTTGTACTAAAAAAACACAGTAATACAGTAATAACACCACAAATGGACATCACATCAGTTTAGGAAAAATAAAGTATCTTTATCTAAACTTCAACAAGACCAAAACTACAAAAATCCAACATACATGTAATCAGAATATGACTTTAAAAAGGTTTCAAACAACTTGGTCCATAGCAAAATATGGATGTGTGATTTCTCACAAAGACCTGAAGATGCGTCAAAATTCACAAGGCCAAACAGCCGCAGAGAAAGGAAGCATTGGAAAACACAGCGATGCATCATTCAGTTCCTGAGTCTTTGGGAGGCGAGGCGACAGTTCTGCTGCACGCAGGAGAATTGATGCGTCAAATCCGGACTGTAGGGGGAAGTGAGGTGTTGAAATCCAAGACAATTCTGGTGTGTGGGTGATGCTTGGAAAAACTTGTGCACAGGTGCGATGCGTGACACACTAGAGGTGATGCATCGCTTTAAAAGGCTTTGTGCCGTCCGGCGTCGGTTTCGAGAGACTTTGCACGGCTTTGTGATGCTTCGCGCCAGTTCTTGCAGACATTAGCTGAAAAACCCTCCTCCGAGGCCCTGTAACTGGAAGGAGGCGCTTCAGGCAAGGGTAGGACTCACAGATGGCAGAGTCCAGCAGCACCAGCAGATTTGCATGAAGTCTTTTGTGTCTTTGAGACTTCTTAACAGGAGGCAAGCACACACAAGCCCTTGGAGAAACTTCACAAGCAGGATACACAGCAAAGTCCAGTACTTTGTCCTTTTATTGGCAGAAGCAGCAACTGCAGCCTACCCCACACAGCACACAGCAAAATGGCAGTACCACAAGTAATCTAAAGCTCTAGGGTTTAAGGTCTAATACTTATATTCAAAAATGTCTTTGTTCTCTTTGTTCAGAAAAAGCAAGAGATGGGCCCCCCTTGACACCAAAGGAACAGGGCACCAAATAGACTGTCAGTCAAAATGAAATTTCCTTTGGGACTATATCAGATAGTTTAATCATCATTCATACACCATTCATTCCAAATTCATACGAATATCACCTGGGCTTCCTCATGGAATCCAAAACTCCTCAAAATCCCGGTCCCACAAGCTGCCCCCGATACTTCATGCACATGCTGTGAAAACCAGGCTGAGTTTTTTACTCAAAAATTCAAAACATTCTTAAGTTGCTGCCCCAAATTGACCCTGCAAGCGTTCACGCTGGTCAAGATCCTCCCCCCACCGGCCACCGGTTGGAGTTCTTTCCTCCTCTCCCCGAGGAAATGCTCTTGACATTGTTCTCAGTAAAAAGTGGCTCGCCCAGGGACCCCGCACCCATGAACACCTTAAAAAAGGTTGCACCCATAATTGCCCCCACTATCACAGACGTAATTAATGCCTCTCTTATCACCTCCTCACTGGAAAGGGGGCAATGGTTAAAACACTCCTGAAGAAGCTCCACCTGGATCCTGTGGATCTTGGCAACTATCGTCCCATCTCAATCTCCCGGGGATAGCTAAAATCACCGAAAAATATGTTAACCACATCCTCCCAAATTTTCTGGAATCCTTTAACCTGCTCCACCCCTTCCAGACAGGTTTCCGCCCACGGCAGAGTACGGAAACTGCCCTGCAGCGGTGGTGGAAGAAAGCAGGAAGATTCTGGATATAGGAGGTTCTGCAGCCATTATTCTTCTAGACCTGAGTGCGGCATTCGATACGGTGAACCATCATGTCCTGATCCATCGTCTCATCAACAAGAGAGTAGCCGCTACCGCACTGAGTTGGCTGCGCTCCTTCCTGGATTTTGAAGAAGACGTGAGCTCCAAACCCCGGTCTCTTCTCTGTGGTGTGCCGCAGGGTTCATCATTGAGCCCCACGCTTTTTAATGTTTATATGGCCCCTTTGGCTGCAATCGTGGCCCCTTTAGGGATCCATATGGTCACCTATGCTGACGACACCCAACTGGTCATAGCACTGAACCAAACCACACAATACCCTGTGGCTCTGAATGCGTGCCTAAGGAAAGTCATAAAGTGGATGGGGGTGTCCCACTTGAAACTCAATGGGGAAAAGACAGAGATTATGATCCTGGGCGACCCCCTTAATACGACACTCAGAACCATATGGCCAGCATGCATGGGCCCAGTTCCGGCTCTCCGCTCCCTGCATTGGCTGCCAGTGAAAGAACGAATCAGTTTCAAAACCCTCTGCATTGTCCACAGGTCTTTGCAGGGGAAGGTCCCTCCCTTAATCACAGCCATGATTGGCCCCTATAAAGCGAGGAGGAAGCTTCTCTCTGACGCACTTCACTTAAATGACACCTCTAGAATTAAAAGGTCCAGAAGAGGCGGCAGACGTTTCTCTCTTAAAGCCGGAAAGCTTTGGAACACACTGCCACTCCACCTCCGTAAAGAGCCCAGCCATCCTGCTTTCTGTAGACAACTAAAAACCCTTCTGTTCCCCTAAATCTCTCCGCCCGATCACCGGTCATGGCTAGCACTGGGAGGCCTCCGGGTAGCCACGCTCTTTACAAATGTCCTTTCAATTCAATTCAATTCAAATTTCAATCTGTGATTTTATTCCTCAAAAATGTTTGTTAAAAACAGTATATCGAAAGTACAATAATCACATTCATAATATTATTCAATTACATTAAAAATATAACAATATTACAAAAACAAATCTCACATCAATAATAAAAATAATAAATATAATGTTTCGAAAATTTCATAGCAAAAACAGGGAGAAAATGATTAGACATTCATTAATTTGTCTTTCTGGTGCTCTAATCGAACCACTCAATCCTGGGTTGAACCACTCGGATGGTACAGTCTGTGTGCAACCAATGCTGAGTCGATTTAGTGCTTAACTGACTCAGCGTCAACGCATTTCGGTGGATTAAAATGATACAACCACCTTCTTCAGGCAAAGGATAAATGTCTCCCATTGTTTCAAATCTGCCATAGAAACATATTATACCATGTTAAAAACCAGCAATATTAAAAGAATTTTTTATTAAAAAAAAAAAAAACAATTACACTCAAATACTAATTATGCAAATGCAATTAAAATCCATAAACTTCTATTAAATCTCGTAATGTTCTTTGATTTATACTGTTAATTAACACATACATAATTTATTTTCATAAATTGATTGGAATACAAGCATGAAAATATGTATAGATTATGATTACTAGTTCCAATCAGGAAAAGAACCCTTGGTGATATAATTCAAAAGGGGCACCCTACCATTCACCCAAACACTCATCCATAAATTCAAGTTCTAAATTCATACAAAACGCCAAAAGGTGTAACGTCTTTTTCACTATATAGTTCACGTTCTACAAATTTCCCTTCTATGATAAGTAAAACCGGAAGAACACCCACCAGTCGTAGGAAAATTATTTCAAATAAATCCAAGCTCATGTTTGTAGATTATTAAGGGCGTCACACCTCCCAAAGATTTCCTTACAAATGTAATCTTAACAGGCTAGAAGAGAAGGTGTTCATGGCCATATAATAATTGAATATAATTATAATTCTCCCTAGTTTCCCCTAATGTAAACGTAGTTAACTTTACCTGAAAAGTCTCCACAATTCTTTATACTCTTATTTGCGGAATTAAAAAATCTCCACTTCAAGTTTGATACAAATATAATCACGGATGTGATCCTCAATCTTAAAATGGCGCCTATGGGTAACAAGAAACAAAACACAAGACTCTAAGTCTCATAATGCATTTGTATGTGTTCCCAAAATTCCAGGCCTCGCTAACATACATCTGTGTATAAAGTCCCGGTAATTGAGGACGTTAACCAAGCTATGTGAATACTGTAAACCATTTATGTTGATTGATCATAAAAGAGCTAGATCTTAAAACCATTTAAAGAAAAAATAATAAATCTAGTTCACGTCACAAAAACGCCACCGCAATCTATTTAATTGTGTACAGTTCTCAAAACCCCTCCCAATTTTTTTTTCGGTAGAGAGAGGTGTAGAAACCTAACCTGACTCTCGTTCATGTAAAAACTATGAAAGCAGGAAAATTAACAAGTGCTGTAGACTCGTTCATGTCTATTTCTAAGCTTACTCCCACTTCACTAAAATTCCCTACTCCTTAAAGTGCTAATATGTGGTGGCGGTTACGCACTCACCGGAAAAAAGGTACCTCTGGTCCATTCCAGATCACCCTTAGTTGTCTGTCTTCATTAGGAAAAGATTGAGCCACTGGGGTTGAGCACCCCCGGATATATATACAAGCCTCACTGACGCACATAGTCAATCAGTGAGGTAGAAATAGTATTGACGTTCCTACCCTGCCACCCGCTTTAATCTTGGAATGAATGGGCAAATGATATATATGTTAAAAGACATGGCCTCAACCCAGAAGTTAATTCAAGGTGCCATATAAATATCATGAACCCCCCTTCCCTTTTATTTTTATTTTCTAAATAGCGGTACAAAGTTACAAAGCATTTCCCATTCTATCCTATGGGGTAAGATAGCCTTTTAATAGTGAAAAACTAACATAGCAGTATTTCACTATGAGCACATGTCACACACACCAGTAAATGCCCTACCTTTCACATAAAACTCACCCTGCCTAGGGGGTACCTTGGGCCTACCATAGGGGTGTCTTACATGTAATAAAAGGGAAGGTTAGGGCCTGGCAAGTGGTTGCCCTTGCCAGGTCAACATGGCAGTTAATACTCTGCGCACAGACACTGCAGTGGCAGGTCTGAGACACGTTTGAAAAGCTACTTGTGTGGGTGGCACAACCAGCGCTGCAGGCCCCCTAGTAGCATTTAGTTTACAGGCCCTGCACACTCTTCACTTTACTAGAGGCTTCCCAGTAAATCAAATATGCCAGTCATGGATAACCAATCAGGTTCACAATTTACACAGAGAGCATATGCACTGTAGCACTGATTAGCAGTGGTAAAGTGCCCAGAGTCCTAAAACCGACAACAACAGCTCAGGAAAAAATAGGAGGAAGAAGCAAAATGTTTGGGGATAAACCTGCAAAAAGGGCCAAGTCCAACAGTGGCCCTGGTCAAATTAATTTTCTCTCCCTCTTGCCCAGTTGTCTTATCTGCCAAACTTGGGACAAATTACAAAACGTGATAAGGTGCTAATGGAAGCAATATGCCTTTCTTGGACAAGCAGTCCAAGAGCAGGCAATAGTGAGCTTTCACTCTGTGAGGTATTTACCTTTCCCACTAAATATCGACAATTCTGGATGTGTTTTTATAAAGTGCAATAAATAGTTCTCATTCCATGGAATATCAGGCCAGGTGTACGACCATTACAATTTGCGGCTCGCAAATTGCGCTCAACTGTGAGTCGCAATTTGCGAGTCACAAAATGCCATGTACAACAGTGTCTGAGACACTGTTTGCGATTCCCAATGGGATAGCAAATTGCATGCCTCATGAATATTCATGAGGCACTCGCAATTTGCAACCCCATTGGGAATGGCTTGCCTTCCCAGGGATGGTGGCCTGCTGGGCTCAGCACACCAGACGTTTTCTCTTTAGTAACCTAGCGAGGTAGCCAGAAGCAATATCACTTTGCCCAGGGCTGCAGGGGTGCCTTCTGTGGCTCTGTCACACAAATCTATGAATTATCCTTTTTTTCTGGCGTTCCTCTGGATACATACCTGGTTTTAATGCTGTTTATATCCTGTGGGAAATTCCCATTCCTTAATTTCTTGCCCTCACACTAATACACACAATGCTTTCCACAATTAACATCTGCATTTTACCTCCTGTTCTATGCCAAACATGACCTCATTCCAGGAAGTTTCGCCAACCGAGGCTTCCTCAAAGCTCTCTAGGGGTGGCTTTCTTGCAGCAAAGTCAGCACAGCTAACACACAATCCAGACTAAAGCACTCAGGGAAGTGAAGGCAGCATCAGAATATTGGTCGAAGGTCTAATGCTGACTGTATATAGTTATGGTTAGCTGTCATTAGTTTGTCAATTGTTTAGAGCATTGCTTTGACTTGTTTGACCTCATGGTGCTCCACCTAGTCCATTGTATTGATGATCTGGGCGTGCACGCATGATTGGAAGTGTATGCATGTATGCACTTTTACCTTTGTATGATTGTTTATGAGACACTGAGCAGGTCACAGATGATCAACCTTATAGTGACAGGCATGAATGAATGAGAGCCCTCACTTGGGTTAGAACCGCCATTGCCTCCCAGAAGCCCAGTAGTATTGCTAGCAGTGTATTGGATGGTTCCAGCTCCTAGAAACATCAACACAGACCACAACATCAAGAGACGTTCTTTGAGAAAAACCATATCGTAAAGGGACTGAACTCAGCAATCATAAGGCCTTTCTAGCACTCATTTAATTCAAAGACGACGATTAAGGCCATTCTGTAAGAGGTGTAGGGGATGGGCACCAAACCTTTAAATGATTGCGTTGGCATCCAGTGATGAAAAAAGTTAATTTCAAATCCTACCACGAAACAAGACGCTTGATTATATCACACCTTAATAAAAACGCTCCACTGGCTTATGTTAAAAGTAAGGATTTGAAAGACGTTGTACTACATACCTTCTAGGCTCTTCACTAGCAAACTTTCTTATGTTTCATCCCTTTTTAAAAACAGCCATATTGTGTACAGTGCCCTCCGGGAGCAACTGGCTTGTGCGCCTATTTTTGCACCCGTGGAGCACTGTAGTACTACTAAAGGGGCCGCAGATACTCATGCGCTATCTTAAGAGGCTCGCCCCTCATTCGCAAGGTATGGGGCTGTGTCACTCATTTGTACCATGCAAATGAGGGAAACACTTTGCCTCTGCTCCTGTGTATTATGGATGTAGATGCCGAGGGAAAGAGGCTGACAGGAGTGTCACTGACTGCCTGCCACAAAATATTGGCACACACTCAGTGCACCGCCTTAGGTCGGTCCTCTGGGGGGGTTAGAGTCTCATGGACACCTACAGGCATCCCCTGCAGGAGGGTACAATCACTCACTGTGTCTGCCTACAGAGGGATCTCTTCCCCTCCTTTGAATTGGACAAAGATGCTGTGTGCACAGAGAATGACAAAGCAACCGCTTCAAGCTGGTCTCCACTGCTGATCCAAGCAGTTGTTCTGTCTCTCACTAATGTAGTTCGCAGCTGTCCTGGGGCATCAAATTATCCTTTGTAATAGGCCAATTGGAAAATGTGCCTCAATGCAAACTGAGTGTGATAGGGCCCCTGGAGGGCAAAACAATATCAGTGAAAAATTAAAGGTCCAACTTGAAAACAGGAAATTGAACTCTCATCAAGTGGCACCCCAATCTTTTGCAATACCTGGCCTATCCCTGTGGAACTACTTACCAGAAGACCTCAGGTCAGAAAAAAACTAAAATCATACCTCTTTACATCAATACCTAGACATGTAACTTCTCAAGTCCTGTCAGTCCCTTCCCAGTCCCATGCCTCCACTACCTATCTATTCTCTTCACTCAGAGCCAGCCCCAGTCGCCTGGCACACCCAGACATTTATCAGAAGCAGCAGGAGACAAGGAATAGAAAAGTTATTTTTTAAGGAAACCATGTCAACCTAGCTTAGTTCCTCTGTTGCCAATCTGTCCTATTCTCAATGAACATGCAAAAGCGACCATGCCACTAAAGGCTTCTCTCGAGTGCCGTCTCTGAGTTTATAAAATGCACTGCTTGTATTCTTTAATTGTGATGGCAAAGTGCCGTAGAGTGACAGCGAAAATGTGCGGAGGAAGCTACCTTACGTTTTTTAGGCCAAATGTTTTCACTTTGAGGAAGTCAGACTCATTTATTCCAATAAGTGTGAAATACTACTTATTTAGAATAAGTGAAAATGGAATTGAATTTCCGCACATATGGTTTGGGCATTTTCACTTAGGGCACCAAAACCTCCAAGGCCGGCCATGCCTCAATTCACACTGTTGCCTCCCCGACTCGCCTTCTTCCTCATTCTACTACTTTTCCCTGTTGATGAATGGAAAGAACAAATGTTAGCAAGTGCAGCTGCACTAGTTCTACGGATTTTCTCATGAGAAAATACCTGCAAACAAGTTATTGGCTAAGAAAATGGAATAAGCAAACATTTTCTAGGAGTGTGCCTAGAAGCTTTGAAGCAGTTACAGCGTTTCAGGTACGTCTGGCTGATGAGGGGCGATACCCCAAAACTGATCCTAAGATGCTGGTTTCTAGTCCAGGGAGGACATGGCCTGGGAGTTCGGGCTGGACTGTTCTCATGGGAAGCAGGGTCAAGACTGAATTGCATATGGCTGGGTCTAAACTGGAGTGACGTGGCGTGCAAAACAAAAAGTGATTTAACCCAAATCTTTGACTAGGGGTGAATGTATGATTTATTCAGCATTCCGTCCATCATCTGTTCTTTTTTCTTTTGGCATATTGTAGGCATGCAAAGCATGACGATGCTAACACTGGTGGTCTGCTTCACAGAGCTATATGCCCTTATAAATTTAGCCTAACAAAGATTAAGAACTTCTTTAGACTCACAAAGATGGATTTTGCATTCCTTTTAAGGACTTGCTAATTACACAAAAAGTGTCTTGTGAGAAAATCTAAGAGGAGGGGTGGAAAGCAGATATTACAATGCTTGAATGCTCTATACATATTTGAGCACCCACAAATTGACAAGATTTGTGGGTGTTTGCAAACTCATCTCTTACCAAGTGCCACTCTGGAAAAACTTTTATCAAGGGAAGAAGCAAATCCCCTTCCAGGGTGGGAAAAGGAAGGGAATAGCCCCAAAATTAGCGCATTGGTGGGGATGACTTTTTACATTGTGAAACATATTCTAATGCATGATACTAAAATATATAATATATGTACGAATGTCATCCTTTTTGCCCTGATCATCCCCCCATTTTGGACCGATGCTGGTGGTTATTGACTCTGAAATTGCCCTGGGCTCTGCTAACCAGTCCCAGGGCCAGTGTTCGACCCTCTAAAGGTATATGCAGATTGGTACCTTGCAGGCTAGTTTTAAAATAAAAATGTGCCAAATTTTACTTTGTAATTAAAAGCACCTCCAAAGTCCAAAATTACCTTTCCATTACTTATAGGATTTCCCGAAGGTCTGTAATAAGTACCCCAAGGGTAGGGTGCATAGCTATAAAAAGAAGGGACCCTATAAAGAATGCTTTATATGACCTGGTAGGGAAAAACAGCCAAAGGCATTTTTCCCTACGGTAGTGCTGCTAGTCCCATAGGATAACATAGAGAGGACTTTATTCAATTTAATAAAGTCTAACTTTGGATTGGAGCCAGCTAGCCATATAATTCAAAGTATCAAACTAATATTTACATTAAACCAAACATTTGCCATGGTCGAATTTAGTATAGCTATGGCAGGAATGTAGTTTTAGAACTTATTATCCTGAAGTTACTTAAAGCAGCCCTGTGACAGCTCCTTTAAATGGTCAGTGTCAATCAATCAATCAATCAGTACATTTATAGAGCGCACTACTCACCCGCGAAGGTTTCAAGGCGCTGAGGGTGGGGGCAGGGGGTGCTGCTACTGCTCGAACAGCCAGGTCTTGAGGTGTCTCCTGAAGGTGAGAAGGTCTTGGGTCAGTCGGAGGTGGGTGGGGAGGGAGTTCCAGGTCTTGGCGGTGAGGTAGGAGAAGGATCTGCCGCCTGTGTTGTTCTTCTGGTGCGCGGTACGGTGGCGAGGGCGAGGCTGGCTGAGTGGAGGTGGCGAGTCGGGGCGTAGAACGAGAGGCGTTTGTTGAGGTATTCGGGTCAGGCGTTGTGGAGTGCTTTGTGTGCGTGGGTGAGGAGCTTGAATGTGATCCTCTTGTTGACGGGGAGCCAGTGCAGGTCTCTCAGGTGGGCCGTGATGTGGCTGTGGCGGGGTATGTCCAGGATGAGGCGTGCAGAGGCATTCTGTATGCGTTGCAGCCTTTTCTGTAGCTTGGCCGTTGTCCCTGCATAGAGTGCGTTGCCATAGTCGAGCCGGCTTGTGACGAGGGCTTGGGTGACAGTCCTTCTTGTTTCCGTGGGGATCCATTTGAAGATCTTTCGTAGCATGCGGAGGGTGTTGAAACAGGAGGAGGAGATAGCGTTGACTTGCTTGGTCATAGTGAGCGATGAGTCCAGGATGAACCCTAGGTTGCGTGCGTGGTCGGTGGGTGTCGGTGCTGTGCCCAGGGTGGCAGGCCACCAGGAGTCGTTCCAGGCAGAGGGGGATGGTCCAAGGATGAGGACCTCCGTCTTGTCTGTGTTCAGTTTCAGGCGGCTGATCTTCATCCATTCGGCGACAGCCCTCATTCCTTCTTGGAAGTTGGATTTGGCGGTGACTGGGTGTCTGGTCAGGAAGAGGATCAGCTGGGTGTCGTCTGCGTAGGAGATGATGTTGAGGTCGTGTGCGCGGACAATGTCGGTGAGGGGCTCATGTAGATGTTGAAGAGCCTCGGGCTGAGTGATGAGCCTTGGGGTACGCCGCAGATGATCTTGGTGGCCTCTGAGTGGAACGGGGGTAGGGCCTTTCCCTGGATCCCTGTGTTGTGGAGACATGTTTTTAGGGTGTGGTGGCAGACCGTGTCGAAGGCAGCTGAGAGGTCTAGGAGGATGAGGGCTGCCGTTTCTCCGTTGTCGAGCAGGGTTCTGATGTCATCGGTGGCAGCGATGAGGGCGGTCTCGGTGCTGTGGTTGCTGCGGAAGCCAGACTGGGATGGGTCGAGGGAGCCGTTGGTTTCGAGGAAGTTGGTCAGTTGCTTGTTGACTGCTTTCTCGGTGACCTTCACCGGGAAGGGGAGCAGGGAGATGGGCCGGAAATTCTTGAGGTACTTGGGGTCTGCTGTCGGCTTCTTAAGGAGGGCGTTGATTTCAGCGTGTTTCCAACTCTCAGGGAAGGTGGCAGATTTGAAGGAGCTGTTGATGATGTCTCGGAGGTGGGGTGCGATGATGGTGTCTGCTTTGTTGAAGATGTGGGGAGGGCAGGGGTCGGATGGAGAGCCGGAGTGGATGGTGTTCATGATCTGGGTGACGTCTTCGGGGTTGACGGGGGTCCAGCGACTGAGGAGGGCGGTGGGGGGCGTTGGTTCTGCGGCTGGTGGAGGCGTCTGGTTTGCGAAGCTGTCGTGTATGTCAGCGATCTTGCGGTGGAAGAAGGCCGCGAGGGAGTCGCAGAGGTCCTGTGAGGGGGGATGTCGTTCGAGTTGGAGCTTGGGTTGGAGAGTTCCTTCATGATGCTGAAGAGCTCCTTGCTCTTGTGTGCGTTGTTGTCTATGCGCTCTCTGAAGGCCGTTCTCTTGGCGATGCAGATGAGCTGGTGGTGTTTGCGTGTGGCGGTCTTAAGGGCCTCGAGGTTTTCCGCAGTCCGTTCTTGGCACCAGGCTTTCTCTAGAGTTCGGCGGGATTTTTTGGAGTCCTTGAGGTCTGTGGTGAACCATGTGGTTCTCCTGCTGTTGTGCTTGTTCGGAGGGTTCTTGATAGGGGCGAGGGTGTTGGCACAGTTGCTGATCCACTGTGTGAGGTTTCGGGCGGCGGTGTTGGTGTCCGAGGCGTTGGCTGGGGGGCCCTGGGCGAGGGCGGCGGTCAGCTGGTCAGTGGCGACTTTGCTCCAGAATCTTCGGGGGATCTGCGGGGGTTGGATGTGTGCGGTGAGTTTCTTGTAGGAGAAGTGGATGCATCGGTGGTCGGTCCAGTGGAGAGTGGTGGTGTGGCTGACCATGACGTTGGTGCTGGCGGAGAAGATGGGGTCCAGCGTGTGGCCTGCGTGGTGGGTCGGGGTGTTCACTAGTTGCTTCAGTCCGAAGTTGGAGAGGTTGTCGAGCAGGGTGGTGGTGTTGTTGTCGTTGTTGTTCTCCAGGTGGAAGTTCAGGTCCCCCAGGAGGATGTAGTCTGTGGTGGCGAGGGCGTGTGTGCTGACGAAGTCGGCGATGGATTAGTTGAATTGTGGGCGTGGACCCGGTGGTCTGTAGATGAGAGTTCCTCTGAGGGTGGTCTTAGGGTCGGTGTAGATCTGGAAGTGTAGGTGCTCGGCGGTGCTGAGAGTTTCTTCGGTGCTGGACGTGACTCTGAGAGTGTTCCTGTGGACGATGGCGATTCCTCCTCCAGGCCTGTAAGAAATTGGGTTACTGGTTGGTTGAATATTTGACACTGACCTGCTGCTATTTGCACATTTCACCACTTTTACCCGCCCCGGTCCATCCCGGCCGAGTGCCGTTGCGTGGAGGGCGTGGCTAAGCTTGCACAGGTTGTCACTTCCGGTCGGGGAGGGGGGACTTCCCACACAATCCACCTCATAAGACAGATGGGCACGCGTCTGCGCAGCGGGCGATGGCGCGCCGGTGGCGCGCCAAAGGAAAGCCCTTCTGCGCCCATCCATGCCCGAAAGGGCCCAGGGACCAGAAGCCCTGCCCCTGGAGGACCACTGGGGACTATTAGATACTCAGCAGAGGAACTACGAAGACTATCGATGCCGAGCGACATACTATGCAAACATACCATACGTGTAGATAGAAATGAAGCGAAATGCAATCACTGTAACATGAATTTAACTTTTAAAACAAATCATAGCGAGAAGGGAAAGCTACACCTAGCAGCATTAAACTGTAGATCACTAGCTAAACATAAATACGAGATCTGCGACCTCCTCAGGGAGCAAGCACTGGATGCTCTTTTCCTGACCGAAACCTGGCTCAATGAGTGTTCCACCCCAGATGTTCTGGACGCAATACCCGACGAATATAGGATAGAAAGGCAGGACCGTGACGGTCAGAGAGGCGGCGGTATTGCCTTAATCTACAAGTCTACACTGAAATGTAAGATAATAGGAATGGATTTAGTAGACTGTGAGGCCTTTTTATTTACACTAGCAGCTACGGAAGATAACACCATAGCTGGCCTTCTAATTTACCGCCCTCCAGGTCCTTCAACTAATTTTATTACGAGCCTGGAAGAAATGATAGTACACCCAGCTCTTCGATACAAAAACTTTCTGGCACTAAGTGATCTGAACATACACTTTGACGATAAACATAACAAAGATGCTAATACTATATGTAAGGATCTTCTGACTTTTAACTTAGAACAAAAAGTGAAGACACCTACGCACCAAGGGGGGCACACTCTGGATCCCATTTTCTCCAATATCATGGAGATACACCCTGGCAAATTCCCTGGTCTGACCACTATCTTGTCCAGTTTACAATACACTCCCACAGAAAGAGGCAGAAACAGCAGAATAAGGAGATCACCACTAGGAAATGGAATAATTTTAACACTACTTCCCTCACCCAGGCGTTGTTGGGAGAAAAACCTACGCTGGATACAGACATCAATAAAGCCAACCCTAATCTGGAAACTTGGATTACAGAGGCACTAGATAGGACAGCACCATGTAGTACTAGAACAAAAGGAAATGACACCTTGGTTCGATGATGAACTGAAGATGGCTAAAAAAAAATGTAAATCGTTTGAAAGAGTATGGAGGAAGGAGTATTGCAGTAGGGCGAAAGAAGATTACAAAAAGGAACTAAAACAATATCACGCACTTATTAAAAAATCCAGAAGCACTTTCTATACTGAAAGAATTGAAGGAGCCAGTAACTCCTCCAAAGAAATGTTTACCATACTTAAGTCCCTCAGAACACACATAGCTAGAGACGACTCGATCGCCTCTACTGAGAGCTGTAACAAGGTAGCCGAGTTCTTTGCGAACAAAGTGACAAAAATATACGAAACCTTCCCGGTAGAAGCACGACAGGGTATAGGCCAGACACACGGAAGCCAGGAAATTTTTGCAGGGGTGACGCTGGACGCCTTTGATATTCTGGAAATAGATGAACTCACAGCCTTAGCTAAAGGTATAAAGTCCGGCTCCCCGCTTGATCCAGCACAACCTAAAATAATATTGGAGGGAGCCAGTGTAAATATGCCCTAGATATCGGACCTTATCCAAGGCTCCTTCCAAACCAGCACTGTCCCCACAAAATGGAAGCAGGCCATTGTCAAGCCACTTAAAAAAGAAGCCTTCATTAGATCAAAATATACTGGATAATCTCCGCCCTATCTCACTATTGCCATTCGTGGCTAAAATTGAAGAGAAGGTAGCAAACAAACAGCTGGTAGAGAATATAAATAAGAATGACCTATTGCACCCCTCCCAATCAGGTTTCAGGAGAGCTCACTCCACCGAGTCCTCGCTACTTATGGCCTCTGAAATTCTGAGAAAATATGCAGACGAAGGACAAACGGCCGCACTTATTCTGCTGGATCACAGTGCGGCATTTGACACCGTCTCCCACAAATTGCTCCTGCATAGGCTAGAGACGTGTGGCATCAGACACAGTGCGCTGAACTGGCGAGCATCGTTCCTCTCGTCAAGGAGCTTACAGGTTACACAAAAATCATATCGCTCCAAGAGCATTCCCCTGTCTCAGGGTGTACCACAGGGCTCAATTCTGAGCCCCACTCTTTTAAATGTTTACGTGGGACCACTAGCAGAGAAAGTGGAGAAGTATGAGGTTTCAATTGTCTCTTACGCAGATGATACGCAGTTGATTGTTTTGCTCTCTCAAAACAAAGACCAGGCAGCTGTACGTTTCTCTGAATTTTTAAAAGAAGTAGCACACTGGATTGCAAATCAGTGCCTCAAACTAAATGGCAGCAAGACGGAGGTACTGATTGTAGGTAAGATGCCATCCATATGGTCAACCACATGATGGCCTGACTCTCTAGGCCATATACCCACCCCACAGGCTGAAGTAAAAAACCTCGGAGTATGGTTCGATTCAGAATTGACATTCGAAAGCCAAATCAGAAAGGTAGCACGAAAATGTTATGGAGCGATGAAAACTCTGCAGAAAATCCTGGACTTCTGAACACCTAATGCCAGGAAGACCATTGTTCATTCAGTAGTAACTTCCCAACTGGACTATGGGAATGTATTATATTTTGGAGCCATTAAGAAGGATCTGGCCAGACTACAGAGGGTACAGAATGTGGCGGCTCGTTTGGTACTTGGACTGCCAAGAAGAGCCAACGCTAAAAAAACTCTGACAGCTCTTCACTGGTTGCCAGTGGAGAAGCAAATAGTGTTTAAGGCAATGTGCCACTGCCATCGAATTCTTCTAAAGAAAGGACCAAGGTACCTGCAACCTTTAATCACTAAATACATAACAGGGCGCTGTTTAAGATCACTGGACAAGGACTTGGTGACCGTACCAAGAACTTTTAGAGCCAGAATGGGCGAACGCTCGTTCAGGTACCATGCCGCAAAACTATGGAATAGCCTACCTATTAACTTAAGAAGAGAGCCATGCGAAATTAAATTTCGTAGGCAACTAAAAACCTGGCTATTTGTACATCCACTTCAAGGATAACCCGCGACTGGCCTTACACTACGGTCATACGTGCAGATAGCTACCGCATCTCCTAGAATTTCTCTCGAAGCGCGGGGACACACCGGTGGTGTAACCAGGCGGTCTATAAATGAATAAATAAATAAATAAATAAAGGGGGGTGAAACCCTACTCAAGCAGCAACCACAATCCGTGTCAGGGTGAAGTCACAAGCAAACCCCAAATTAACCCATGCTTGACCCTCTGGTAGCTTGGCACAGAGCAGTCAGGCTTATCTTAGAGGAAATGTGTAAAGCATTTATGCAGCACTTCAAAGAGTAATAAAGTGAGAATAAAATACAAGAAAACTGCCACACCAATTTAGAAGTGTCATGTAAATTTTAATAAATAAATCAAGACCAAATGACAAAAATCTAATCAGTAGAACCAGATATATGCAAGTTTAAAGATTTCAGGGAAAACAGCCCCAAAAAGCAGAAAGTGACAGCTGTTGTTATCTGGTCATGCAGGACTGGTGCAAGTTCAGACTGACTAAGATGGAGTGTGGGCCAGCTACAGGGCCCACTTAGGCCTGCTGAGCACAGCACCTTAAGCCTGGTTGCAAGGAGATATGGAACCCTGTGCCAAAGATGCATCCCGCAGCAGAGGCGATGCAAGGTCTGGGCAAGGAGATGTGTTTTGCTGTGGTGGTTCTGATGGGTGAGACGATGTCCCTGCGTGGAGATATATTGCGCAGCAGTAGTTCCGACAGGCTGAACTGGGCGATGCCAAGTCCTTGCATTGGGGAAGTCTCAGCAGTGGAGGCAATGCATCAGTTTCAAGGGTGATGGGTCCAGCAGTGGAGGTGAGGTACCAGGTCTGCAGGAGGTTTGCCACTCTGCAGAGGAGATGCATCTGATCTGCTGATTCCACAAAAGGGCTAGCACCTTTAAGCCCACTTCCAAGGGTCCAGGACTGGGGTAGCACCACTTGGGAGGGCAGAACATACTGATGGCAGACTCCTGGTGCTGGGTTCAAGGTTGTTGGAAGCCTGTTATTCCCCTTAGGCTTCTGATCCGAAGGCCATACAGTTAGGCGTTGGAGCCCTGGGGCTCTTAGACATGCAGGTCCAGGCTATAGGGCAGCAGGTTGTCACAGTAGGGCGGCAGATCTTCTTAGCTGCAGTCTAGCAGATTGGCAGTCCTTTCAGCAGCACACCAATCCTTCTTCTTGCAGAGTTCACAGGTCCAGTAGTGGACTGAAGAGCTGGATCTAAGGGTCCTATATTTACACCTAGTGCTCACTTTGAAGTGAAGGAAGCTTCTAGAGCTTTCAACGCCCCCCCCTGAGGTGTCAGGCATCCCCTTCCTTCCTGCCCTGCCCTCCGCTTGTCTGAGGTCACAAAATACCATTGTAAACCCCTTTATGAGAGTGATTAGGTGGAGCTTTTGTGATGTGCAAATGTGGTAGGTGACAGCTCCTCCCCTGTGTTTACTCGGGGTGGCCCATCCTGCTAGCACATATCTTCCATTTGTCTTACTGTCTGAGAGCAATGCACAAAGTCCAACTCTCAGCTACACCTAGTCATGTGACCCAGGAACAGGTTGCAGGCACCAAATGGTTAGGACAGGAAAAAAGCCAGCTCCTAAAAGTGAAAGACGCGCAGATGATGGACGGAATGCAGAGCAAATCAAACATTCACCCCCAGTCAATAGATCTGGGTTAAATCCATCATTCTTTTTCTCACCATGCCATCCCAGTTTACACCCAGCAATGTGGGGCTGAACTGTTCCCATGAGGCACAAGGTCAAGACTGATTTGCATATGGCTGTGTCTGAACTGGGGTGGCATGGTGAGCAAAAGAACGATGGATTAAAACCAGATCTTTTGACTGGGGGTGAATGTTTGATTTGCTCTTCATTACGTCCATCATCTGTGTGTCTTTAGCTTCTAAAATTGAGACACAACAACCTGCTAGGATTTGGGCCCTAGTAAGTAAAGATGGGCCACAAATCTATATATACTCAATGCCACAAGTGTCAATTCTGACTTCTATTTAGCAAACCTGGTTTAATCTGTGATCACACAACTAAAGTAATAAGATCACCGTTTATTTTCTGATGTTTCGTCTAAATCATTTTTTTCAAACTACAACATTTCTCAATCTATGCATCAAATTCTCATAATCATAAAATCATACACAGCACATACATACCGCAATTTACATAGACCTCTCACATCAACATGTACCAAAAACTCCTGTCGTCACAGATGAAATATAATGAATATCGGAAAGTGGCCTTTTCAGAATTGTGACCAAAAATTCGAAAATTCTTTTGACACCAAATTTGATTTGTCTTTCTGCTCCCATTTGTAAGCTACATCTTATTAAATGTAATAAGGTAACCACCTAGTAATCCTGGAAGTTACGCTTCCTTCAAGACCTCTACCTCCTTTGAACAAATACACTAAAGGTTTATGATCAGTACGCACTCTAAATGGCAAACCCCAAACAAAATACCTAAAGTGTTTAATCCCCCAGCAGCATGCCAGGGCCTCCTTCTCAATAACAGAGTATGATGTTTCTGCTCCTTGTAGTCTCCTAGAGGCAGACCCAATGATTCTTTCTTCCCCATCGCTTACTTGAGTTAGAACCACACCAATTCCTACTGCACTTGCATCTGTCGTAATGAAAGTTCTGACTTTGACATTGAAATGTCCTAAAGTTGGTGCATGAAGAATACCGGCTTTTATCTTATTAAATGCTTTGTCGCAATCTTCATTCCAATTAAAAATAACACCATTCTTCATCAATAGCCTTAATGGCTCCACAATGTCTGTAAAACCACTCACAAATTTAGAACAATACTCTGCCAGTCTTAAGAAAGATTTTAGATGGTCCTTATTAAGGGGAATGGGGGCATCTCTGATGGCAGAAACAATGCTTTTTGTTGTCCTGATCCCCGCTTTGGATATCTCGTGTTCTAGATACGTTACACACACTTTCCTCAATTGACACTTTTCTTTCTTAATGGTCAATCCATGTTTTTGCATACGAGTAAGAACCTCATCCATAACTTTGTCATGATGTTCATAGCTTTTCCCAACAAACAAAACACATCATCCTGAAAACACAGAACATCATCCAACCCTACAAAGATCTGTTCCATGGCTCTCTGTAACACCACTGAAGCAGACGCCAAACCAACTGGCATTCTTCAATAACGAAACGCACCCAGCGGTGTTTCAAAAGAGGTGAGGTGTCTGGATTCTTCACTGAGATTAATCTGGTGGTAAGCTGCAGACATGTCAATAACACTGAATACAGCCCCACCACCCATAGCAGTCAACATTTCAGAAATGTTAGGCAGGGGCAGCCTGTCAACCCATATATTTTTGTTCAGATCGCGCAAGTCGACACACAAACAAATTTTTTCACCATCCTTAGGTGCGACTACAACTGGACTCGACCATTCTGAAGCTTCGATGGGTTCTATAATTCCCTGTTTTAACAATTTCTCAAGCTCCTCTTGCAAAAGACTTCTCATGAGATGAGGTACACACCTCACCTTATGTACAACGGGCATAGCATTCCTTTTGAGAATAATTTTATGAGAAAAATGTGTAAGTTTTCCCAATTCATCAGAGAAAACCTTAGAGAATTTCTCCATTACATATGAATCATAATTATCGACATCATGCACCACAGTAGACTTGACTGGCAATTGTTATGCGTGTGTCATGAGTGACAAAACAAAGGTTGTGAGGCAGCCCCCTCTTGCTTGTGTCGAGTTTCCTAATCGTCTTTAGGAAAGGGTGGCAATTGATTTTCTTGGTCCTATATCCAAACTTGGTTCACGTTGCAAATTCTTGATGGTTCTGCTGGATTACCACTCCAAGTGGTTTGTTGTTGAAACCACTGATTGTATTCATTCTGAAAAAGTTATTGGCTTGATGGAGAGAACTTTTATGAATGAAGGGATTCCCAAAGTACTTGTATCTGATAATGGAGTCCAATTAGTATCAAGAAAGATGCAAGAATTTCTCTGCAAGTTGGGTGTGACGCATGAAAGAGTTGCCATGTTCAGGCCTCAAGTCAATGGTCTGGTTGAGAGGATTAACAGATTGATTATAGAGAATATTCAACTCTCGATTGCTAATGGGTTGTCGGGGATAGAAGAACTTAAGAAATTGGTGTGGTCTTACAGGGTGACGCGTCATTTGATTACTGGGGTGTCGCCATTCGTGTCTCTTAAGGGGCGGGAACCGGGTGTGACAGAGGTTCCAGGATGGCTAAAAAGTAAAGATTGTGTGTGGGTTGATCGTGCTGCAATTGAAAGTGATGTTACCAAACAGCAAGCGGCTGCTGCAAAGTATTACAACATTAAAAAAGGTGTCAAATCTCCTGACATAAAAGTTGGTGATTGGGTAGTTGTAAAACGTTGGGCAATAGTTAACAAAGGTGACAGTACATTTTCCAAGCCTATGCAAGTTAAAACAGTAAAGAGAAATGTTCTCATTCTATCTGATGGATCTGCTTGGAGTGTTGGAAATGTATCTAATGTTGTTCTCCCGGCCAGTTATTTCTGATTAGTGTTCATGCCTTGAATCCTATATTCTGATACAGTGTTATTAAAATGATATGTTGTTCTTGTTCAATTATGTATAAGGGGGAGATGTGTGGAGTTTTCATACATATAGAATGTAAGGCTTGTTGCTAGGTTAGAATGTTACTGTTTGAAGTAGCTGATTTGGAGCTGTGAAGCTGGAAGAGGAAGCTGGAGGTACCTGTTCTTATCTACTACAAAAAAGACTACTTTCTTCATATTCTGTGTGGAATAGATCTTTACACCTTCCTTAGAGGTAACTTATATATATATTAAAAAGGAAGGGTTGGGACTCGCAAAAGATGTATTTTGCCAGGTCGAAATGCCAGTTTTAAACTACACACACAGGTTGCAATGGCAGGCCTGAGGAATTTTTAAAGGGCTATTCAAGTGGATGGCACAATCAGTGCTGCATGCCCACTAGTAGCATTGAATTGACATGCCCTGGCACATGGAGCACCAATTGACTAGGGAATAACAATAAATTAAATACACCAATTGAATGTAAACTATTTTCACCATGTTTTAAGGAGACAGTACAACCATGTTAGCACTGATTAGCAGTGGTAACATGTGTAGAGTCCTAAAGCCAGCCAAACAAGCTCAACAAAACAGAAGGGTTGAAGGAAAAAAGTTAGGGGAGAAACATCAAGAATGCCAGGTCTAACAGTCTGCCTTTGCCAGCCTGAGCCAAGCTGCTTACTGAGTAGGTGTGATAAGGCATGGGGCTGCAACAATACAGCCATTTGGAGGGAGGACATAACCTTCCTGGAGAAGCCAAGGAGAGTATAGAGACTGGGTTGATAAGCGTGACTTCAAAGGCAGGTGTCTCTGCAGAAAACAGATGCTACAGGACTCAGGCCACCCCCACTTACTTAATCCGTAGACAGATGGGATCCCTCCTAATGAGATGAGGAGAGGGGTTGGAATGGGAGTGTAGTCAGAGTTTAGCCACATCTCTGGGTTAGGTTATACCGACACACACTCTAAGGAGAGATTTTGCCCAGTTTGATTTTTGGGCCAATATTACATTCTGGACTAGAAGTTGTCATATTTCACAGGAAGTGATCATACTAGTGAGAGGTGGAGTAGTGCCTATTTGTTAGAGTGCCCTCTCCCTCAAGCCCAGAAATCAAGAATAAATAAGGCAGCTCGGCAGAGTTCAAGAAATGGAAAGATGCACTTCAGTTTTATAGTGTTAATCAAGCTCTGCAGAGTTAATCAGATCGCTGCCTGGAGAAGAAGATGGAATGCCCTGCTGGACTACACCAAAGAAAGGACCACATTCTGAAAATCTGCACCTGCTGCACCTACAAGGCTCGACAAAAACAAATTACTGTTCTTGACTCCAAAAGGAAAGGAGTGACTCCCTGACCAGCAACAGGTACAAAAAAGCTGAAGAAGTCACCTTCGAAGCCAAAGTAAGGACACCCCGGCTAACCAGTTGTAACTGGACTTGTCCTGGACTGCACAAGTACATTGTGGGAGATTGAACCCTAGCTCCCAAGTGCCAACCCAGAGCCTCTGAACCCTTGCCAGTGCTTGGGGATATTAATCTCCCTAAAGGAACCGAGAAACAGCTGGCAGCCTTGTTGCAACTGACGTGAACTGACATGAGATGATGCAAACCCTGACAAAGCCTTGCTGCTCAGCTGCCACCCTAAACATAATCGATGCAAGTTGACGTGAAGTCTCGCAAACCCTAACCACACAGCTTTAACAGAACCAACACAAGTCAACACAAAGCTTCGCAAAGCCCTGCTGTACAGCGACATCAAAACTGACGCAGTATGACAGGACTTGATGCAGGACCTCACATCGAAGATCTCGCAGCTCCTCGGAATTGACACTGGAAGATGCTAAGCCTCACAAACCACTGCCATGCAGACTGCACACCAAAGACACAGGTACAATACTCTGCGGGCCTACCTTGATCCTGTGCTTGGCTTGTGCTCCATTGTGGTTAGCTTGAGCATGTGACTTTGGCCCGGCCCAGCGCGACCATATACCCTCAGTTGGCACTTTGTGTCTTTTAGCACTATTTTTACCTTATTCATTAGAAATTAAATATCTTGGATTCCCTACATTGGATTTCTGTTGTTTTGGTATCATTTTAAAGATAAGACTATTTAATATTTGTATTAATTGGCGTTGTGTTTTTATTGTGTTGTGTCTCTTAATTATTTACTGTTTTGTTGATATTAAATGCTTTACACATAACAATCTCCTAAGTTAAGCCTGAATGCTTATTTGCCAAGCTACCAAGGGTTGAGCAAGGATTAATTTAATTAGACCTGATTGAAACTATTAGTGATTGTGGTATTATTACAAGCTGAGGGTCAGTGGGCCACCTACTAATAACCCACTTTTCTACAATATATAAGTTTACAATTTTGCCAGGGAAATGAAAGTCACAAAAATGTTCCAGAAGTACACTTGGATACTTGCTACTGTCATAACTTCCCATGCGTACTTCTTTAAAGCTTTGGGAATTCCTGAAATTTCTACATTAACACTTATACCAGTTGTTGAAACTTCCAGTCCAATTTTTGGACTTTAATTAAAAATCAGATCCCTGGAATAGTGCTGAACATGGCACAACGGTAGCTATTCTTCACATACTATAGGCATGCATGTGATGATGGTCCTCTGCTATTTTGCTGGTGCTGGCCTAGTGTTGGTAATGGTGGTAATTATTGGTATAGTTTGGGCATCTATGACATGATGCCCTCAGTATGACATATTTCCTGCCGTGTGTAATTAATTTCATATTATGGGCATCCAAGGAAAGACAGGTTGATGCCTAGGCATGCAAGCCAGAATCTATATATTCAAGGTAGCAGCACATGTCAATCCTTAATGAAAACAGCAAGCAGATATTTCGGCACCAAAAATGCGCTTGCAAAAAGTGCAAATCTTGCATTTCAGGATAAAGTACTGTGTTTTTGCATGAAAAAGATCACATTTTACTTTGGAGAAATGAACATAATTTTCAAATTATTAAAATTATATTAGATCGCAAAATGTGAGTTTTTTTCATTAAATTTAAAATTGATGTTTGGAGCCAGAATGATTACATTCTCAAATAGTGATGTTTATCAGAACTGATGAGGAAAACCCACCTTGTATTTTTGGTCTAACTAGTTTGCGGTTTGAAATGGCAAGTCTCTGTAATCTGAGCGATATCTCTGATGTATGAGCCCGTAAAATCAGAACTGAGAATCTACTTTAAAGAGGCAATATAGAAAGATGAAAGATGGAAATAATCGACCACGTGAAGTTGCATTTTCAAAATAACCTGCATCATCAAGGTAATTTTCTCTTCAATGTTTATGAAATTATGCTTTAAAAAGCATTTTTTTTTTTACATTTTATTCATATATTCCTGTGTCAGGTTTATCCTCTACAGTGTTTAGGGAGAACCATGTTGCTTGATACATAAATAAAGTATTTGAATATTTCGGAAGTACCCTGTCAGAATATATGCCCATAAACCTTTTTTATCAAATGTTTTGAAAAAATAATATTGTAAGAGACCCTAAGCATGGCCTTTAACAGCCCATGTTTTAAAAAAGATGTAAAACTTGAATTGGTATTGAGGAACTTCGATTTTCGATTGTGATCGTATCGACCCGCCATTTTGTGCTCCGCCACCATCTTGTGTTGCCCTCACTCAGGCAGCACGATGATCGAAGTCTTTTTCTGCTTTTTCTGCAGCTTCGTGTCAAAATTAGCCTTCTGACTCTATTTGCAAAGCTGTTGTTAGGATTGGCCGAGTACACTAATCCCTGTCTGGTTTTTCTAATCCTCGTCTCAACTATCTGTTAGTTCACACTATTCTCCTCTGACTTTATCTTATTGTCTGGCCTTCGCTGTCCTCTGCTAGCATTCTCTTGTTTCACAACTGTCCTCCAACACACACAAACGTATCTCGCCACCTGCAAGTTAGTTGCGGATCTGTTAATGAATTAGTTTGAGGGAGGGGTGACAAACATAGTTGAAGGGAAGGTTTCTTCGAGTCATCTGATACTTTGTTTTCAAACCTTTCCTATTGGTGCTGTCCTGTTTTCCAACTTTTCTTATTGGCTCTTCTCTATATGTTCTGGGTGTGTATTTGGTTAATGTGTATTTCACTTATGTGGTATATAAGACTGTGCGCCACGGAGTGAAGTGGCAGTCTCCTGAGAACCTACCTCGTGTACTTCTGGGACAACTGTACTAGCTGCAGCTAATAAATCTGATCTTTTATGCCGACAGAGTGTTCCCGTGTCTCTGTGTAGCTAAGCAGGAGAACCCAGGAGATTAAGGCGTACCCTGCGCCGCCAGCCCCAAAAGGTTCTGGTTCTTCAACTGGCGCCCAACGTTGGGCGGCTTCAGTGGTACCGGTTCTGCCCGAAGGTCGTGAGGAACCCCGCAAGAAAATTCTGGAGGAATCGCGAGCCACGTCAAGCGACCCCTGTATGTCGAAAGTGGTCCGAAGGTCTTTTGCAGCGTGGTTACTCCCTCCTGACGGCTACTAACGACTGCTGCCCTGACTGCCGCCCTGCGTTGGCCCTTCCTTTGGTGATGTATGGGAAGGCGAGATGATAGACGGACCTCTGTTGGTGTAAGAAGACGTCCTTAGTTAAGTATTTTCGTGGGTCGCGCCCACAATTTTTGTCCTTTGTTCCTTAGTACCTCTGGTTCTTAGGTTCGACTATTGCAATAGCCGAAGCCGAGGGTAAGTGCATTTGTGCTGCGTAAACTGAGTTTTACCCCCTTGAAGTTTGTGAACAGTCAGGTGAAATCACGAGATGCCTGGTCTGACTAAGTTTGGAAAACTTTGTTGCTTTGGTTGTAATAGGGATTCCCGGCTTGAGGACTCTTGTCCGATTCCTTTGGTTGGAACTCCCACATATGAGCTCTATTCAAAACATGGTATTGGCCCCATTGCCTTTAATGAGACATGGACCCGATACACGAAGAAAGATGGTGTTTTAAAATGGCCAGAAAATGGTAGTTTTGATTCTGATGTGCTAGATAATTTGGAAGCAGTTTTATTCAAAAGAAAAGCCCGGCCGGCAATGTTTGACTCTTTCCGCCTTTGGCGTAAGGAAGCCAAACAGAGAGAAATTAAGCAAGCAAAACGAGATAGGAAAGCACAGGGTATGACAATTATACAGGCTGCCCAACAATTCAAAGATGATGAAATTAATAATGCGATGGAAATTTCAGAAAGACAGCATCGTATGGCAATAGATAAATGTTATCCGGTATTGCCTGTTTCCCCTTCCGATGACAAGAAAGATTTAGAAGAAGATCCCCTAATGTCCCATTTATTGAGGTTGCCTCTGCCCTATGTACAAGGTA
The DNA here is from genome assembly GCF_964204655.1 of Triturus cristatus. Taxonomy (NCBI): domain Eukaryota; kingdom Metazoa; phylum Chordata; class Amphibia; order Caudata; family Salamandridae; genus Triturus; species Triturus cristatus. The sequence continues at coordinate 672,906,016 of NC_140584.1, forward strand.
CTAATGCCCCCCTGTTGTTACAGCCTGTTCAGCTGCCAGCAGTACCTCCGCCTGTTCCAGCTCTTCCGCATTTGCCTCCTTCAGTATTACCGCCTCTGCCAGTTTTACCTTTAACTTCAACTTCTTTGCCCTCATCTCCTGATCTTTGATCTCGTTTGCCTTCTGCTCCTCCTGCAATTACCGGTTCTCCTTCCACTAGTTCGCCTAATACCTTGTCCCCTATTCTTATGTCCAATTCTCCGTCTGTGCGTAAGCGTCTTACAGACACCGTCACTGGTATTCTATCTCCTTTCTTTGAAGCTTTAAATGTGTCTCCGGCTTTTGCTCGAAGACAATCTCGTAGTCAGTTTCCAGATTCTGAAGAACGAGAAAGGTTGGACTCTCTCGCACGTAAATGGATCAAGAAGGGTCCTCAGTATAGTGTGCCTGATATTATGTCTTCTTTCTCACAATGGAATGCGCCTACGCACAGATATGTTTTTAATGCAATGTGTGATACTCTCATTAAAGAATGGGAAGATGTGAATTCGAGTCCAATCCCACAAGATCTGTTAGATGTTCAGGCTGATTTTGATAAAGGACTTGTTGTGGGTTCTAAGGTTGAGAAAGCTGTAAGGACACTTATTCCTTATAGATCCTTATTGTCCTCTGAGGCTTTCCTTGATTCCGATCCATCGGTTAGACTGACACTGAAAAATGATCCCATGAGAGAGGTTCCTCCAGTATGGAAGGAAGAGGTCGCAGCAGTAGGTGCTAATCCAGCTATTCCTGCTCATTTTCAACGTATATGGGTACATGTTCCATGGAAACGATCGGAAGTTTTGGCTCTTAAGCAGACTCTACCGGATCCTCGTAAAAACCGTGCAGGTTATTATAAAGAATTATCACAGACAGTTGACGCTTGCATCATGAACCTAGCTGATATCGATATGCTGATGGGAAATGTAGTCCCACAGACAATATGGGCTAGGATTCGTAAAGAGAATCACGCCCAGGAATTAGGTGCTAACTGGGATGTTATAACTGCCACAGATATAGACCAAGTGGGTGGTGCAAAGCCTGACGCTTTGATTTTAGAACTCCCTGGTAGGATTATTACATTAATGAAAACGATGATGCCTGCATTGAGAGTTAATTGGGATAAATTAGCAGCATGCAAACAGAAGAAAGACGAGAGTGTCTCTGATTTCTTCACTCGTTTTGAGGAGACATTTATTGATCACAGTGGTCAAGATATGGCTACATAGGGTGGTCAGCGATTATTTGCGGACAAATTCGTATTTAATTTGCTTCCCGAGCTGTCACACAAATTGAAAGATTCTGAAAGTTCATGGGCTGTTTTTTCCTCTGCCCAGATATTGGCTACTGCACAATATTATGAAAACAGAGATAAAGAAGAAAAAGAAAAACAAGAGAAAAAGACAAAAGAATTAAAAACAAAGGTTCTTTTGCAACAAGCTTATCCTCCTCGCTATGTTCAGCCTCAGTTTCAACAGCCTCCGCAGTTTCAGAGGTTGTATCAAAAACCTGAGCCATATATTCCGCGACCTTTGTTAGGTCCTAATCAATGTGCCTATTGTAGAGAAGAAGGTAATTTTAAAAGTAGTTGTCCGGTTTTATTGCAGCGCAATGGAGCATCATCTGCTCCACGAGGTCGTGCTGGCCTCCAGTCCGCAAACAGAGGTAGAGGTCGAGGTATGTCAACTCAAGAAAAACGTTCCCTTTCTCCTCCCAATTCTGTGAATTATTTTGATCAGCAAAATATTAGGACTACACAGTATTACAATGAGGATTGTTATGTAATAGGCGAGAATGAGAGTCTTCACACTAACTAGGACAGCCATGGACAAGGTAAGGGAGTTGTGTCGATTCCAGTAGATCAGAATGGACCCTATGTTAATGTCACTACAATGGGTGTTCCAGAGCCATTTCTCCTAGATACTGGTGTGATGAGGAGTTCTATCATTCATTCCAAACTCCCTGGGGCACCTTTGTCTGGCTTAACGAATGTATCTGTAGGATTTTCTGGTGCCCCTATTCGTAACCCGGTTTCTTGCCCTTTGCCTATTTCAATTGGCCCTTATGATTTGGAAGCTCCACTTCTCTTGACGAATGGTTGCGGTGAGAATCTGTTGGGTTTGGACTTATTGAAAAGAATGCATGCTACGATATATTGTTCTCCTTCTGGTGTATATCTTACTTTAGGACAAAAACTGATCTCTCCAATGTATTTGTCCAAAGATCAGTTTCCACCTGAACTGCTTTCTCTTCCGGCAACGCTTTGGGCCACGGGTCCGAACGATGTGGGTTGTCTTGAGATTCCACCTTATGTTGTCACTCTTAAGCCTAATGTTGAATTGCCACGTATTCCGCAGTAAAGAATTTCTACCTAAGGTGAAAAAGCACTTTTGGAAATCATTCATGATTTGATTCAGAAGGGTGTGGTTGAGGAAACGAGGGGTAACATATGCAATAGTCCTATTCTTCCCGTTCTTAAACGCACTGATCCTTCTCAGCCTCCTGTATATCGTTTCGTGATTGATCTCCGGGAGGTAAACAAAATTGTTGTACCACAATTTCCTGTAGTCCCAGATATCACTGCTTTGTTGATGATGATACCTTCCACAGCGACTTGGTTTTCTGTTATCGATCTAAAGAATGCCTTCTTTAGTGTTCCCATTGCTGAAGAGAGTAGGGATATTTTTGGCTTCTCTCTTGGAGGCCGAAGCTTCCGGTTTAAGCGCGCACCTCAGGGCTATTGTGAAAGTCCCTCTATTTACAGTCAAGCTTTAAAATGTCATCTTGATGCTTTTCATTTGCCGTCTGGTGCTGCTCTTATCCAATACATGGATGACTTGTTGATTGCTGCTGATTCAGAAGATATTTGCAAAGATGTGACTGTTGCATTGTTACGCCATCTGTTTGATCTGAATCATAAGGTTTCACCTTCAAAATTACAATATGTTCGTCGAGAGGTTACCTATTTGGGTCATCTCCTATCAAAGGAGGGACGACGATTAACCCCAGAACGAATTCAGGCGATTGCGCAAATGTCTTTGCCATCCACACAAAGGGAGGTACGTGCCTTTCTGGGTATTACATCTTATTGTAGGCAATGGATCCCTAACTTCTCTTCGTTGGCCAAGCCTTTGTTGGCACTCACTTTGAAAAATACGCCTCAGCCCCTTCCATGGACTGATGAATGTCAGAAGAGTTTTACTGAAGTACGGACTGCTCTATGTTCCGCTCCTGTATTGGGTGCTCCCGATTACAGTAAACCCTTCACGCTCTAGGTTTATGAAAAAGAAGGTTGTGCGTTGTCAGTTTTAACGCAGCGGTTTGGAGACAAACAGCGGCCATGTGCATATTTTTCGGCTACGTTAGACCCAGTAGCTAAAGCATTGCCTAGTTGTCTCAAAGCAACAGCAGCAGCAGCGATTTCTATTCGACAGTCTGCTGGAATAGTGTTAGATAACACACTTATTGTTATGGTGCCGCATGCAGTGGATACCTTACTAAACCGAACAAAAACGCAGCATCTTACGAGTGCTCGTTTGTCTGGATATGAGTTGACGCTTTCGGCTAGTCACGTGCACATCAAACGATGTAATACTTTAAATCCAGCTACTTTGTTGCCTCTTCCAATAGACAAAGATGACCAAGAACAACATGATTGTTTTCTCCGTACTGAGGAAGAGACAAAAGGAAGAATTGATCTGAAAGACACGCCGCTAGAGAATCCGGATGGAATTCTATGGGTGGATGGTTCTTGTTTCAAGCTTCCTAATGGAGATACAGTTTCAGCCTATGCTGTTACTACTTTACATACAGTAGTGGAAACCGCATGTATCAGACAGAATTCAGCCCAAGCAGCAGAATTGATAGCTTTAACGAGAGCATGTGTGTTGTCAAAAGGAAAGAGAGTGAACGTGTACACCAACAGTCAATACGCCTTTGGTGTAGCGTTTAATTTTGGACGTCTTTGGAAAGAGAGGGGTTCCTTTACTTCTCATGGCACTAAAATACAACATGGTCAATTAGTGACTAATCTTCTTGAGTAACTTTCTTTGTCTGCCCAAATAGCAATTGTGAAGTGTAGTGCACACAAAAAGATTACAGATGATGTTGGTCGAGGAAATGCATTTGCAGATGGAGTAGCGAAAAAGACAGCGAGAGATGCTACAAGTCGAATGTATGTGGTGGGTCCTGCAAATTGGGTTAGAGAGAGAGGAATGTATGAGGATACAGTGGAAAGTGTAAGAGCGATTCAGAAAGAGGCTACAGAGAAAGAGTTGAGCAAGTAGAAAGAAAGTACAGGAATGTTGGATGAGATGGGATGTTGGGTGGAATTTACTGAGCACCAACATTGGCTGTTACCAGACGCTTATGTACTGCCAGTAGTCACTATGGCGCATGGTCCACCTCACCTAAGTGCAAAAGGTATATGCAAGCTTCTGGCTACAGTGTGGCAAAATGAAGGAATCCCGAAGTGTGCAGACAATGTAGTGAAACATTGTATTGTTTGTTTGATGTACAATCCGGGAAAGGGAACCCCAACTCCAGCAGGTCACTTTGCTCCTCCGACATATCCATTTGAGGTGTTGCAGATCGATTATATTCATATGGAGCGATGCAACAACCTCAAATATGTTCTGGTGGTAGTATGCGCCTTTTCAAGATGGATAGAAGCATACCCTCTAAAAGACAATACAGCCTTATCCACAGCTAAAGTTCTACTAAAAGACTTTTTCCCTAGGTTTGGTTTGCCGCGCATTGTCTGGAGTGACAATGGGAGCGAATTTGTGGGCCAAGTCATGCAAAAAGTTTGTGCGGGTCTTGGTATCAAGCAAAAGTTCCATGCGGCAAATCATCCACAGTCAGCGGGTTTAGTAGAATGCTACAACGGTACACTAAAGTTAAAACTAGCGAAAGTTCAGGCTAGTACAGGACTCAATTGGCCCGATGCTTTACCATTGGCTCTTCTGTCCACCAGAACTGCAGTACACTCTCGTTTGGGACTTAGCCCTTACGAAGTGATTTTTGGACGCCCAGCTAATGTATGGGGAGTCCCTCGCCCTAAGAAATACTCAGACTTACCATATCCAATGTTAATTGACTACTTGCATGACCTTACGACTAAATTGCGTGTTCTCCATCAACAGGTTCAGAGTGCTTTGCCGGAGGTTTCCACAGACCCAGGTCATTCCATTCGACCAGGTGATTGGGTCTGTACAAAGAATTTCCAAAGGACGAAAAATTTGGAACCCAGGTGGAGAGAGCCCCGAATGGTTTTGCTCACCACGAGAACAGCAGTAAAAGTCGAAGGAAAGAAAAATTGGATTCACGGTGTGCATTGTAAGAAAGTGCCTTTGCCTCTACCCTTCGATCAGTGGGTTCATAGGGGTGTTGGTGACTCTGAAAGTGAAAAAGTTCCACGATTTGTACCTTTTAGTGATGCACAACTGAATGGAACATTGTCTAAGAAAGAGGACGACGACATTCTTCAGGAAGCAATACCATCACATCGTCGCTTGAATACGACCAATCCGCGAACATTGTTCTGAGACCAAACAATTTCTGATAAAGAACATTATAATTTGAGACCTAGACCAAAGAACTCTTAAGATTTCTCTCTCCTATGTAGTATTCTGTCCCGGTTGCAAGGTCACGGTAGGAGTCTTAGTTGCAACCTGAGTAGTGGCAATAGGCCTGCAGGACTTGCAGTGTCATAGGACGGCAGACAATCGTGACTAAGTGATTGAGGAAGATTGCCGTGAGCATCCACTTAGAAAGATGGAGACTACATTAGGCAAAAGAGAAAGTAAAGATAAAAAGAATCATTGTAAAGAAATGTATAGTCGTTGTAGTATTGCTTTATGTATTATTATATTATTGTGTATTCTTTTGGCGTGTCTAAATTGGATTGTTATTGCTCTGCAGCAAAAAGTTGTCTCTCCTTCTACCTCTTCGTCTTCTTCTACTGTCTCTCCACATCTATTTCATACCCTTCGTCAACATGAACTCATTAGAAGAACTGAATATTATAACAATTCCTTTGTCCAGTTGTTACATCAACATCAATTAGTGATCAATACAACTGACTGTTGGGTGTGTGGACTCATGCCACATACCGTAGAAAAAGGAATGCCATATTTAGTTCTTCCATTCTCCTATGAAGGTTCTGCTTGGGCTTATTTTGTTATCTTCTCCAATGCCTATCAAAGCAAATTCAGACGATCCGTTAGTTCACGTTTTAGTGATCTGGATTTTAGTCATAGTTCGTTGATAAAAGGAATGGTAGCTAGGGCTAAAATCATGGAAAATAGTAAGATCTCCATTGACGAAAGAAAAGCGTACACTAACTGGAACGTCACCCATTATGTCACTAGCCTTAATGATAAAGTTAAAAAAGGAAAATCTTTACCGATTTGGACTATACCACATCAGGGCAATTTCTGTCTACAGATAAATGGTCAGTCTGCTGACACTGTACAAAGAAATAGCTGTTCCCACACATATGTCTACTCCTCTCAAAACTCGCCTCCTCTAGTGCCGTCTCAAGGCACATATTTCATTTGTTACAATAGGGCTTACACGTGGTTGCCAATGGGTTTTTCTGGTACCTGGTATATAGCTTTCCTTCTTCCCCCTACATACACCGCTTCTGCAAATCATCATCGAAACAGGTATTGCAGAGGAATTATTAATTCCAAGGACACAGCAGGACAAGAGGGAGGAGATTTCCTCAAAGGATTTCATCCTTTTTGGGGTCCAATGACCAACAGCAGAAATATAAGGCAATTGGTTCGTGTCGTAGAAACCACCATAGACATCACTGTAGGAGCCTTAAGTAATATCACGGCAGAACTACAGGCAGATCGTCTCATGACTTTACATAACCGAGTTGCCTTAGACTTTGTTCTTGCAGACCGTGGTGGAGTATGTAAATTGATCGGGTCAAGTTGCTGTATTTTCATACCTAACGACGCTCCGACAGTATACCAAGATATCTCTAAGTTACACATGATCTCTGAGTCGGTTCATCTGGGCGAAGGAGATTGGTCATTATTGGAGTGGTTTTGGGGACTACTGTCCAAATGGGGTTGGAAAATATTGACATTCCTTGGAGTAGTTTTAGCCATCGTATTCTCTTGTTGCCTTTGTATGCACTGTGGCCCCGCCATCTGCGACCTTTGTGCCACTATGTGCATCCCTAAACCCAAATCACATAGAACAGAGAATATCAGAATGATGCTACAGCAACAGCTCGATGACCTTATGGCCATCGACATTGACTCAGATTAATGTGAGTCTGTGTATCGTGCCTGAGTTCTGGCAAAAGGAGGGTCTGAGGAACTTCGATTTTCGATTGTGATCGTATCGACCCGCCATTTTGTGCTCCGCCACCATCTTGTGTTGCCCTCACTCAGGCAGCACGATGATCGAAGTCTTTTTCTGCTTTTTCTGCAGCTTCGTGTCAAAATTTGCCTTCTGCCTCTATTTGCAAAGCTGGTGTTAGGATTGGCCGAGTACACTAATCCCTGTCTGGTTTTTCTAATCCTCGTCTCAACTATCTGTTGGTTCACACTATTCTCCTCTGACTTTATCTTATCGTCTGGCCTTCGATGTCCTCTACTAGCATTCTCTCGTTTCACAACTGTCCTCCAACATACACAAACGTATCTCGCCACCTGCAAGTTAGTTGCGGATCTGTTAATGAATTAGTTTGAGGGAGGGGTGACAAACATAGTTGAAGGGAAGGTTTCTTCGAGTCATCTGATACTTTGTTTTCAAACCTTTCCTATTGGTGCTGTCCTGTTTTCCAACTTTTCTTATTGGCTCTTCTCTATATGTTCTGGGTGTGTATTTGGTTAATGTGTATTTCACTTATGTGGTATATAAGACTGTGCGCCGCGGAGTGAAGTGGCAGTCTCCTGAGAACCTACCTCATGTACTTCTGGGACAACTGTACTAGCTGCAGCTAATAATCTGATCTTTTACGCCGACAGAGTGTTCCTGTGTCTCTGTGTAGCTAAGCAGGAGAACCCAGGAGATTAAGGCGTACCCTGCACCGCCAGCCCCAAAAGGTTCTGGTTCTTCAACATTTGAAATTTACATTATTAAACCATCAAGAACGTTTAAATGGGAGATGGACTATGTGTGAGGTCTATTAACCCAACCAACTAATGGCATTTTATGTATTATTTTACATTAGTTGAACTAGATGTATGAAATTTTATTTTGAAGTAATGCAGCTTGGGTTATTCACTGTATATTTTTTATCGGAAAGCAATTTACAGAATGTGATTGATCAACTTTGGGCCTGATTAACAACTGCACTTTGTAATACGTTACAGTAGTACTACAAAGTGCAATTCACAAACTACATTTTTGTAGTAATTTACAATTTTGAGTAAGTTTACTACTTTTCCGTATTCACAAACTGCACTTTTGTAGCAACGTACACTTTTGTCCATGGGGAGGGTGTTGCAGTACCAGTGTTTGTCCATGTGTTGTGCTGGACTTACTACCAAAGTGTTAAGTACTAAAAAGTACAGTTTGTAAATATTGAAAAGTAGTAAACTTACTTAAAAGTGTAAGTTATCTTTGTGAACCAGGCCCTTTTTTCTCCAAAAGCATTCATGACAAAGACGACGATAACCTTAATATCGGGGATTGTATCACAAGCTGGCATTTCACTCCCCTTTTAAAGTCACAATGGGATTTGTTGTTCCTCCAGTTTTTAAAACTGCATACATTCACCCACCAAAATATGTTTCATTCATGGCTGGAAAAAAAGTAGCTTTTTAAAACATAAGATTCAAATCACAGATTCCTAAGTCTGAAATTGTACTCACTGCTATCTATCAAAGTCCTTTTGAAGTTGAGTGTTTTTTTCCAAACAAAAAACAAAGAAAGTCCAGTTTTTTAAAACTCCTACTTCAAACATGTTAATGGCTGTAGACACCAACAAAGCCAGATGAGAAGTTGATCTCTATTGCTATTTATGGAGTTTAGACCTATGTGTATTGCCTTGAGTTACAAAACTTAACTAACGTTACTGTAGTCCAGTATGGTAGCCTAATGCTATGTTTACCCATCACTGAGCCTAATGGAGTCAGTAAGGTATGTTCTACTATCAAGCTACCTTAGAAAGGGCGGGGGAGCTGTCCCTGCATGACGGACATGGCTCCTGTATTGCTTTGATAGCCAGGGATTTTTTTTCTATGAAGTGGATGCTCCCTTTTAAGATTTCTGGCAGGGGGGTATCTCAATGCTGGACAAATAATGGAGGTGCTAGGGTTGAATATTTTGACCGGAGTTAGATCTAAGTTCGATTTGGCAGATTCAGAACTTTTCCATTATTTGAAGATTCAACATGTTCTTTGGGCCTATAACCTAGATTGGATAAACCTTCAGGGTCACATGCAGATTGAGGCTGGGGTTGAAGGGTTTAATAGTCCGATGAGGTGTTTCCAAAACCTATGGTATTCTCCTTTATAATATGGAAAACCCCACTGGGTGTCTGATAGAAAGATGAATGCCTTTCATCGGTTCAATTTAGTATTGACAGTGGGACTAGGGGCTTTCCCATTCTAGAGAAGTACCCATACAATCTAGTTTACAACATGGTCAACTCAAGTTTTTGCATAGGGATTGCAATCATGGATAAACCATTGATAAGACTGGGGGCCGCACTAGCATCAAATGAGTAAAGGGAGATAGGGACTTTTTCCATACCTTCTGGAGTTGTGTCAAAGTCCAAAGATACTGGGAAAATGTGACCACTGAACTGTCATCAGTCCTTGGGGTGGATGTAGCCTTTAATGGCCTGGCATTGCTTAGAACTTGGGAGGAAGAGAGGTTGGATAGGTATCAGGAGATTTTGCGTGCACTGGGTATGATGCCACTCAAAGGACATATAGCATGTGAATGTGGCAGTACTCATGCACCATATCTAGAAGTACGGAGAAGAGGTCTGCATAGGTGTATAACTACAGAGAAATCAGTGCATTAAGACCACAAATGCTGCATGAAATTGGAAAGGATGTAGAACCAATGGAGGGATGCTTGAATGAGTAAAAGATGTGTATGATAATTTTATTCTTGAATATCGAGTACAAGAATATTGCGGCACAATAATATCTGGACAAAATATTGAAGGTAAATGCACAGAGGTGAGTATAGAATTACTATTCTTAACTCCACATCTATGTACCTTGATGATAAATATAATCAAGGTACATAGATGAGGAGTAAGGTATAGAAAATACTTACAAATAGCATAGAAATAAAACATCTATGCATACTTATCTTTTTTAATTTTGGGCCAAATATATGACTGTTTTTAACAGCTGCAAACTGTAAATCAGCCCATTTGCGACCGCTGAAAAGGGTTGCAGTATGTACAAACCCTATTTTGTGAGTTGGTAACCTATTTCTGACTTGCTAAATAGGGTTTGCGAGTCGATATTGGGAAAGGGTGTACAAAGAGCATCCCTTTCTAATAGTGAGTCTCACGGACACATACGATTGTTTTGCAACCCCAAATGTGGTCGCAAAACAATCGCAGTAATCACCTACGTCAAGTAGGTGGTAAGCCAGTCGCAAACGGGAAGAGGTCCCTAATGGACCCCTTTCCCTTTGGTTAATATATGCAAAAATATTTTTAAGAGCAGGCAGTGGTCCCATAGACTGCTGCCTGTCCTTAAAAAATGAAAAAAAACTTTACATTTTTTTCTTTTAAACTCATCCAGTTTTCCTTCTAACTAAATGGGCTGCTTTTGAAAAAAAAGTTGCTTTATTTAAAAAGCAGAGACTGACATGGTGGTCAGCTGTCCCCAGCAGTTCACCATCCATGTGATTGTAGCCCATTCACAATAGGTAGTAAATAACGCCCTGCCTCATGAATATTGGTGAGGCAGGTCATTTGTGACCCCATTGGGAATTGCTAAATGCGTCTGAGACACATTAGTACATTCCGTTTTGCGAGTCGCAAAAAAAAACTGAATGGTCGTACATCTGGCCCTTGGTCCCTATGTATTTTGCTTACAATATTAGTATTCGACCTTATGCTGGACTCGATATTGAGGAGCCACACTGTGTATGAATTATTGGGTTTGTTTTGTCAATAGTTACAGAGTGAAGGATGAAGGATGAAAGGAACTCCTCTGGGTTGAAAGATAAAGGCAGTCTTAGACCCATTGCATGCAAAGATTCCATTATGAATATGTCTACTGCTTTTTCTGTTGTCGCCAAGATCAGTTATTGCGTGAATCTCACTGCTTGGTAATATTCATTATGTTTTATTGTGCTAAATTTGACAAAATAATAAAACTTGCTTTAGGAAAAAAAATGTTGGGGGTCATTGTGACTTTATGTCTACAACCGAACGCTGGTAGATTCCAGCCCACCCGGCTCTGCCTGCCTGTCTCCTTTCTATGGCCCTTGCTTCTAATCCCGCTCGAGTTAATCCGCACTTGGGTTATCCTGATGCCTCTGTGCATTTAGCATCAAATTTGTAAGTAATCTTATAACATAATTCGCCGGCCCGCTGCTGCGGGGTTTGACTCCGCGAGCGAGGCTGCGCCCAGCAGCAGGTCCTGGTTAGGCGGGCTTGGCTGCAGGGCAGCCTCTGTGGTCGGGGCGGGTTCACGGCGACCGGGGCAGCAGATCGGATCAGATCCCGTCAGATGATACACAGCTTTCAAGTCATTTCTGAGCCGTTCTCCTTCGTTTTCCATGGGACCCTACTCTGTTTATGATTATAGACCGCAAATGGTGCCTTGTCAGGAAACATTGGGAGCACATATGTCCATGGTTAATGGACATCATAAAAGGCTTTCTTTTATTCATGGTGTGTGCATCCAAGCGAGAGTACAGAGGGGAGCGCGCGCTGCCAGAAGGGATGTGTGTGTTGTACCAATGTGTGAAAATGATTTATGGGGAATTCGTGGAGAAATGAAGGAATTGCTGTGGAGCCCGAAGCTAGTGCAGTGGGCTCAGAAGCGCCTGGGACGAAGGCCCGAATATTCAAGGAACTGATAAAGTTACTTCTTTGCAAGGAAACTAAGAACTGTGTGCATTCGGTTGCTGGATTTCTGAAATAATAAACTACCATTGAACAAAGAGTGCAGAAAACTGGATTATACCGCACCATAGAAGTAAAGAATCCATGAACATTATACAATTTACTCGGAAAAGGAAACGGCATTTTATTTAAGTATGCTGTTATGAGGCTGATCTAAAACACAAAGACGTACATAAAACAACAAAAAGTGTGCATATTCGACTGTGCGCATCCTTGTCTGTATGAACAGTTCCATATGCAGGGGAGATTTGAAAAGAGTGGGTATGCAGGACTTGACACAGTACAACATGCTTCATAGAAGATGCTTTATTGTATTTACGTTGGTGATTTGTTGGACACAGCATGCTGCCCTGAGGTAAGGGAATCTTCAGGATAAGCTCTGATCAATGTCTAAATATTCCACTCTACACAATTCCCCACAGGAGGATGGGCTTTGATGAAAACACGCAAAGGACAGGTAATCGATTTTGCAGAGATGCCTTTCATAGGAAAAGCTGTTTTTGGTTTGGAGCACAGAAAGAACTGCTGTTATCAGGTTTGCCACCTTTCTCAGAGAAAAATATCAGACATTTGTTCTTCTTTTAAGAATGATGTTTCAATAACAATGTTTTTAAAAGCCTCTGTGCTCTTTTTTTTTTAATCAAGTCTAATTTTTGCTGTTGGAATCTTCAGTTTAGTTCAGTCAGCCCTAAAACACTTTTGAAAATAATTCTATGTGGCTTCTGTTTTAAGTTGACTTTTTTAGAGTAGAAAATATCAGCTTTTTCTGACTTGCCTAATGTTTTTTAATACCAGTCATGACATGGAAGTGCTGGCCAGGATGATAAATACTGGATAGGTGGCAACTCTACATGTTAATCACAAGTTAAAGCCAGGGTGAGACTGCCCTATAGGGCAATGAGGCGGTGCCTGAATGGCTGTATTGACAGATCAGTGTATGGACTTGTTTTTTGGCTGCTTGTTGGCCTGTTTATGGTCTGGTGGTACGGCTTTTACTGTTGATGTCTCTATTACCACAAACATCGCCTGCAAGAAGCACACATCCATTTAGTCTCCCATGTTTGGAAAGACATAACTCTTGTTTTCCAAGTTTAAAACTGACCTGATTTGCAAATGGGAATCACATTTTGCCTATTTGACCTGCTGATGCTTTTAAGTTGATGATCAGGCCTATCTTCTATCCCAGTCAGACCCTGGTTAAAGCATCTCACAGTATCATCTGCTGAGTCCAATGAGGATCCTTCTGTCCCCCACACATACACACCCTCTACACGAAGCCCTTTAAGAGTGTAGCCACCGATAACATCAATAAAAATCTCCACTACACCAATGACACAACTATATCTGTATGTCCCCTCTACTCCAGAAATCCACTGTTTCAAAGATGGCATGTGCTTCATCCACACTGGAGCTTAATCCACAAAAACAAAATTTTTCCTATTTGCCAAGAGCACCAAGCAAGATCTACTTTAAGCCTGGCTCACCGACATTAACGTCAATGTACGTGAACCCCAACGTTCACCTATTGCCATATCACTAAGTATCGCCCTGCCCATTGACTTCACCCATAAGGAAAACATCACCAAAAAACTAAGAATTCCTGGTACCAGTCCTGTCTGCTAAAGGAAGTGAAACTTCTCCTTCCAAAAAGCAACTTCAGAACTGCCACTCACGCTCTTGTACTCTCTCATCCCAAATGTATTGGTAAATTCAGATTAGGATGCAAATCAGGCACAAATGCTATTTGCAACACATTTCAGATTCCTAGATGTGCAAATTTGATACACTACTGGTGTTTCCCCCAACACAGTTTCCACAAAGTATAAAGTGATAACATGAGCTTAGAAAGCAGGTAAATAATGAGGAAATAGTGCTGTTTTGGGGTGCTGTACCATCGACCCACACATTCTTCCTCATTCTGACATGAAAATCTTGGAATGGGGAGGTGCAAATTACCCAGGGTAAAAACGTAACAATAATGGATTTTACAACATGACAATCCCACAATATATGTTCCACGCTGTCACATCTAGTAAACCAAAAGTTGTCATATATTAATAAACAATGATGTTATGTCATGGGAAGCAATATCTCATTAATCTAGTATTGCACACACTGTCATGTATAGTATGTCCAAAAAACGATGTTTCGAAGTATACTGTCACATGTACTTACTTACTTACTTTCTTTCTTTATTCGGTTTTACAAAATAAGAAAACCATAAAAGCACACATCAGTTAAAACCATTTTCTCGTAATGTTACAGAATTACTGTAATTTGTCGTCACTATCTGTACATAAAAATCATCCAATTCACAGATAAAAGAATATTCACAAATTTGTTATATTTTTAAAAATACATTAAAAAAAATTAACAACATGATAGCAGATACATTCGGAATCTAGAAACTGGAGTCGTAACATAGCCGGGCGACAACGCCTAAGGCCCCAGAATTTCAACAGAGGTAATAACCAGAGTTTGCGATGGCCCTGATAGAACTTACAGAACAGGACAGTGTGTATAGTCGTCTGTTCTGATATTTCATCGCAGGGGCATGGCGAAAGAATTGGGTCACATGTATGTTAGCGTAATGTAATACACCTTTGAGCATACTGTTCTGCAGAGAAGGGGCAGCTGAAGTAGTAGTCAGTGAACACATTACTGTTGAAAGACAAGTATCTAAACATGGAATTTTAGACGCTTTGATATAAATTAGTGTATGATGAAGTTGTTATTTCACATGTTCATACGTAGAAAAGCAACACTTTGTAAAATATGTGGCATAATGTTAAATCATGTTGTTGGACTACGAACTCTTACAAAAAAAAATGTATAGTAATATAAGTCTATAGCTGTACATTATAACTAAAATATAATAAATGTATTTGTTGATGCTAGTACATGCAGTTCGATTCTATATAGTTCATACTGTACCAGAAAGACAACCAAAAAGAAGTGGGAGGTGTCAATCTTTCCATGATTGCCAAACACTGCTGAGAGACTAATTCAGAAGCACCGGTTACTGATGACTGGTTCACTGGTGCTTTAAGGATGCTGTTTACGTCCTTAATGCCTCATTAGCACTCCACAGCTGCAGACTGCAGACCCCTGCCACAAAGCACAAAAGGTACACTGCGGGTCTCTCCATTCCTCCACCACCTGCATTTCAAGAGATTTCTGACATTTTCACGAAATATACATTTTTAAAAGTAAATCTCAACTTTGAAAGTAGGTAAATCGCCTGTGTTACATGCTTTGACCTCGAAACGTCACGATAGTGCACATTTCTGTAAGCATCGTCATCCTTTCTTCAGCACTGTCTGCAAGTGGCACATTTGGTCATTTAGACTTGTGGCGCAAAGACATACTGGTGCAGATAAAGCACCAAATATTTGGTATGTTTTTGCACCGGTTTAATACTAGTGCGGTAAATAATGGCTAAACGTTATTTGCGGCCTTACATTAATAGCTCTAGTCCACAATCTCCGCCGAGTCACAGGCCACCCAAAAAACAGAAGTGAACGTTGAAAATTGGTGCAAATAGCATTGCGTCCGTTTTAAGCCTCGACTAGGTCTGAATAACCAGGCGAGAAAGTTCTGCCGAAAAATGCTAGGGTAGCGTAATATCAACATTATGGATCGTGGAAATATAGAAGGCAAAAAAGGGAACAAGAAATTGTGCACATAGTCCCAGAGAAGTGAACAAACATGTGTAGGCCTGCAAATGGACACCAAATGATTAGGAATTGGAGAATATACCTTTTAAAAAAAAACCAAACATAAAATAGTGCTTAAGAAAACTCGTCCTGGGGGGAAGCGAACAAAATGTTGGGATGGCAGGGCAAGTTAACTAGCATGACACCCCTGTGTTGGAGATCAGCTAATAGAAGTGGCGACATTGAAAGGCTTTAGAAGCTAGCAGACAATAGGGATAGAGAGGTTGGGAGATGTATGGTGAAATGATGCATATCTGCCGTTTGAAGACCTACAAAAGGAATACAGCCGATCCCCGACCTAAAGATTCCTATATTTGAGACTCATACATGCCCTGCGAAGCCATATACACCGAGGCGAGGCCCTTCCAGGTCATTCCCCCCAGAAGATAGACTACTGGCAGACCCCATCCCTGAGAAAGGAACATCCACAATTTATCATAAACTCATGAATAATATGCCAGACCCCCTGACTATCCTCAGGGCAGCCTGGGTTGATGATCTGGGCAATATAGACGACGAGGACTGGTATGAGGCGCTCCACGGTCCTAGAGAAATAGCAATAAGATCAAGATTCCTGTTAGTGCAGCTTAAGGTACTACACCGTACATATCTACACCGTACATATTATCCGCGCACTAACTTGTTCAAATGGGGGAGGCTGCCAACTCCACTTTGTACCAGGAGTTGCCAACAGGAGGGCTCCTTCCTCCATATCCTGTTGGAGTGTCCCAAGATTGTGCTCTTCTGCAAGGAGATTTTGGACATAATGGCAAAATTATGTAATGTGGAGGTACCACTAGAAGCAAAGGGGCTTCTCCTATTGATTAAGGAGGAAACGGAAAAACCCAGATACACCAATTTTTGGTTGGCATTGGTGGCTGGCGTTGCAAAGCAAAACACTGCCAGATACTGGGGATCGCCTCAGCCACCATCGGTGGCCGAATGGGAAAAAGATTTGGATTGGTGCTAGCGAGCAGAAGAAACTGCATACAAAAGTAGGGGCTGCACTAAGAAATGGGCAAAGATTTGGTCGCAATGGCGCAAGTACATGGGGAGATGAGACGCCCAAAAAGTGCATGTCATAATTATGTAAATATAAGCAAATTGGCCTGTTTAATGTATGTGTGAACTCCGTGCTATGGACATAAGACCTCGTTATAGACCTTCAAGTGTTTTGAAGACACAGATCAGTGCTCAAGCACCTAATAAATGTACCACTGATTTATTGATTGTGTTGACATGCGCACATAATCATGAATGCATGTACTTTATCTTGAGCTTGTTTAATAAAAAAGATTTGCAACAAAGAAAAACTCATTGCAGAAAACTAAACAATGGGTGCAACAATTTCAACGGAGTTAAGAAAGCAGAAGTGGCTGGCAACATTGCAAAGTGGTGTGGTGTGCAAACAGGCAGTAAAGAAACACCCAGGCTGGTTTTGAGGCAGGCCCCATCTCAAATTTTTTAAGCCCACAATTATTTAGTGCAAACACGTCCTGTCCCGTCCCAAAGCTGACAGCGACTTAATCCTTACCTGTGCAGATCACAAAGTCATTATCTGGCTCAAGGAGGTCATACCTGTTTTTGCTCAGTTGCAGTGCAGTGATGCACCGGCCTACGAGGTCCTCCTGAGTCAACCCTGCTTTTGTAATGGTGGCGCCAGTATGCATGACCCGGGTGACATTCCCAGAGTCAGCTTTCCTAGCCAGTTCCGATGCTGCTCTCATGCTGTTAACCAGCATGAGAACAGGCCAGGGATTGGTTGGAACGGGCTGGCTTATAGCTCATACTCGCACAAGGGGCCTGTGCTGTCTTTCCACCTGGCTCTATTACAGCTCGGGTTGGGGAAGTTTAAACTGCACATGGCAGCCTGGCCATCACAAGAGAGCCAGGCAAAGTGACATGTGTGCTTTATATTGGTGTAGCCAGGCACCCCTCCTCCCTGCTCAGAGGCTGCAATGCAGCAATGGTCTCACCTGCAATGCCTTTAATCTCATCTCTGGCGGCTGGCAGAGCAAAACATAAAATGGCAATAAAGTGGCTTTATTACTATTTTAATTTTCACTTTTGCTGTGCCCACAGCATGCGAGGCGCCACTCCTCTGCCCAAATAGAGCAGCTGCTCCTGAAAGAAAGCAAGCTAAACATAGAGGACCCAATTGTGAGTAAGGTAGATTTATGTGAGGACACCATATGGCAGGAAACATTATTTACGGATGGTATATACAAACACAAATGTGGCTACAATTAGTTTTCCCCACTGAATAGGGATTGATTGATTGATTGATGTACTTATAGAGCGCAGCTATCACCCTACGGGCATCTTGGTGCTTGCATTGGGAACCCGTCCTGGTTTTTCCCTGTAAGATAACCCATACTGGGCATCCCCAAGGTGAAAGCCAGGCATCCCGCCGCGGGGGGCCGTTGTGGAGATTAAGCAGGCTTGTTGCCCAGAGCTGCATAGTGTGAACTCGTGCTTAGAGTGGGCACCGAAGTGAGAATTATCGAGTCCGTGGACAATTGGGCTCTGGACCCTGCCACGTCGGGAATTGAACCCAGGTCCCGGGTCTGATCTCTGCTTCACGGTATGCCTCCTCTAACCAGTGAGCTACACTTCTCCACGGGAGTACATGGATCTTCCAATCAGTACAATTGGGTTAAGTGTCCTTTAGCTATAAAGTTTGAGGGCCTGATTCATAAAGGTAAACTTAGACTTGAAGTCTAACTTTAGACCATAAATCTAAGTTTAGACCTGAAGTGCGAACTTAGACTTCAAGTTTAATGCTAGACCTGAAGTTTAAACTTAGACTTCAGGTCTAGACTTAGACTTCAGGTCTAAACATAGGGCCTGCTTCAAAAAGAGCCTCTGTACTTATGGCAGAGGTCCAGCAGATGTAGGGGAGTCTTCCCACTTGGGTGTAATCTCCACAATGAGAATTCTCATTGCGGCGATTCCGCTCAAAGTGAGGAGAATCATCCAAGACTGCGGTGCCTCCACCGCAAGCATGGAGGCCCTTTGTGAATCAGACCCATAGACTTCAGGTCTAAACTGAGGGCCTGATTCACAAAGGGCCTCCCCACTCATAGAGGAGGCCCCACAGCTGTGGGGGAGTCTCAGCACTTAGTGCAGAATCTCCGCAGTGAGAATTCTCATTGCAGAGATTCCACCCAAGTGTAGGGACTCCCCTATGACTGAGGGGCCTCCTCCATGAGGGTGGAGGCTCTTTGCAAATCAGACCCTTAGACTTCAGGTCTAAAGTTAGTCTTCAGGTCTAAAGTTAGTCTTCAGGTCTAAATTTAGACTTTATATCTAAAGTTTGACTTCAGGTCTAAGTTTACCTTTGTGAATCGGGCCCTCAGTGTGTGACCACCAGGCCAGTTGTAATTGGATGGGAAGGTGTTTTTATCTGGAGATACTACTTCATCTAACTGATAATCTCTTGCATATTGAAGGCACATATTATTGCAAGTGGGTACTGTTGTTTACCAGCCGGGTCAAGAACTGAGCAAATCTTGAACTGTAAATGGTTAATAGAGGTACCACCAATTGTAGACTTTTTTGCAAGTCTACAAGTCAATGCTTATCTAAGGAGTTGGTAAAGAGCTTGAAGCTTAGATTCTACATCACACCTTAATAGACTCAATGGACTCAATGTCCAGTAAGAGTCATGTGTTACTAAAAGAATAATGGGAACCTTAATTTGCAAAGCAAAGCAGTAAATCTGCACATACTGGTCTACAGCTTTGCATGGCTGGGATTTGCATTAGGGAATTTACAAAACCTTTTGGGATTACACCTGGAAAAATGCACCAGTTACAGCTTTCCAGACACAAACTTGGAAACTTTATGAATTCCCATGTTTCTGGTTGACATAGGCATTTCCTGCAGTGCAAAATAATAATGATAGTAATAATAATAATAATAATGATGAAAATAATAATAATGATAATAACACTATCAGTAAAAACATCAACAACAAACAACAACTATTATTTTGGTTATTATTATAATTATTGCAATTATTATTATTGTTGTTATTATTATTTTAGAATTTATAAAGCACAATGTCCGGGGGTGCCAGAGAGCCGGCAAGCAAGATAGCTGCACTTGTGTGAGGCTACTGCAGTCCAGGGTCACCCTCCAACATCATCCTGCCCCTGCTGGCTGCAAATTGCCATGGGAGCCCAGGCATGGGCTCATAGGGGATACATGCACCCCATGGAGCCCCTAATAAACTGAGTTGATCCATGCAGAGGGGCGAATACACTCTAAGAGGCCGTGCGGCCCACAGAAGATTATTGTAACTTTAAGAGGGCGGCCACACTTGAGAGGTGGAGGAACCACTACCATTCTTCCTGAGGTGAGCAGGCAGCTGACTGCCATGTGAGGGACTAGAGGGGCGGTCTCCCCCAAACCCCGCGCGAATACTGCTGCCGGGTTACAATCCTCCCTGGGGCCCAATGGGACTGTGGCATTGTCAGTGACTACCGGTCTGGCGCACGGTTGGCCTTATGCTGGGCCTGGTGACAGCCATCCCTGGGCACGACAGCGGGATACGGATGGTGCTGCTTCATTGTGGGGCTCAATCAGCTCTGTTGTGCGGTCCCAGCTGCTGCTGCTCTGGGCGGTGCTGCAGGTGGAAACCCGGCTGGGGGACCCCATGGCCTGCACCCACCGTTTGTGCTGCTGCAGCCCCGTTGGTGTTATTAGGAGTCCACCTGCTGTTTATTTGGTTTGCGAGTGGTGCCTAATTACCTGCCAAGGGGCCTGTCGCAACCCGCTGGGGCGACTCCCGTGAACCCGGAACTGCTTTTCCCATCATGCCCCTCATCTCTGCTGACTGCCCGAAATCTGCCCAGTGGGCCCCTGGTCTGCTTGTGCCCCTCCTGACGATCCCGGGGAGGTGAGGCGGAACTGGGAAGACAAATCTGATACTCTTCACCTCCTATACGGAAAGTGCTTGGAGGGCACACTCTCTCTCCACTTGACTTTGGAAAACCTGCATTGCGCCAAAAGCACGGCCAAAATTTGTGATATGGCTAGGGCGGAGGGTAAACAGGCAAAACTATCCTTTGACCCTCATAAATCCACCCACGTTCAAAATGGTGTAGCTAGATACACTTTGACTGAAGAATCACAACCGGGACAACAGTCTATCACTGACGACATGAAGTCTTTTCTAATAGCATTTATTTTTTTTACAGAGTTTTATATAGTGCAAACTTGACCCAAATCGGGTATCAGAGTGCTTTACATAACACCAGTTGCATTACATGAGGACACATTCATTTTTTTTGTTAGGCACGGGGAGATTAAGTGATTTGCCCAGAATCACAGCATAGCCTCACCTCGATTGAGATCAAAATGGAATCCATGTGCTCCCGTATGGATTCCATCACCCAGTATTTGGAGAAGCAAGATAGCCCCATTGAAGAGGCAGAACACAGGATCTCTGAGCTGGAGGACACGTCCTCGCAAAAAGGTGAGCAGCTCCTCAACATGAAACGCATTTTTAAAGTTATTTTTGTCAAAAACTAAGATTTATAGGCACTCTTGCCCAGAAACAACCTATGAAATCTAGGGTTTCCAGAATCTGCTAACACTGGGAGAATGGATAATTTTGTGGAACGATTGCTCATGACACTATTTGAGGCAACATCATTCTCCAAGCAACTGGTGGTGGAAACAGCTCACCTCTTGCTTATGACTGGGCCTCCTCCCGGAACCACGTCTCAACCTATTATCGCTCGCCAATTAAACTACAGAGAATCCAATACCATTCATCCACTGGCCAAAGAGAAACGCTCGCTCAATTTTGAATGATATGCAATATCCATATATCCAGATTTTACCATGGCAGTGCAGGATGCTCGCAAAGAATTCCTACCTGTTAAGGTGAAGTAGCAGCAGTTTAGCATCCCATACACTATGTTGTACCCGGCGTGCCTCCTGCCTCACCTTTCAGGGCAAGCACTTTTTTGCTAACCCGCAACATGTCAACTTCTTCCCTTGGGCATACTGCCTGTAGCTCATCCCTGGCCATTGAAGGTCCAGGCCCTCCTTGCCAATATCAGAGCCAGCTGAGGTGGGGGAGCCAGACCCTGCTGGGACCCACTGATTGACTGGACCGTTGTCTATGACATCCTCACATGCAAGCACTCCAAATGATGGGCTTTTGCTAGACAGACTTCTTTAACTCAGTGACGCACATTCTTGCCACACAGGAACAAAGCCAATGCACCGATTGTGGGTTCCTGAAGGACTATGTCTCAACTTTCTGCATCAACCTGGGAACTTTAGACATTCCCCCTGGACACCCTCATTAACTCGAGGAGGAACTGCTGGGTTCACTGGTGATATCCCCGAATGATCCCCTACAGCAGATAATTTCACTGTCCTACTACATCTTTTTCACTTTGATTTAAGCTAACTCTGCACTCACACACACTTACCTTGCTTCTCAAATTCTCTTCTCAACTAACTTTAAACACTCTTTTTTCTCCTCTCTGCCTTTTCTCCTATCTTCTCTATCAATCCCCTTCTCGGTTCACTTTTCCTATCATCATAATGAAAATGTTATGAGGCGCCATGTTTATGATAACCTCATTGTCTCATAGGTGGGAGGGAAGCTATTCTCCGGTGGCTTTGGGCCACCGGTGTGGGTGGGAGAGGATACTGGGGTAGTTATAGATGTTCTTTTAGTGCATTTCACTGACACTCACATACCCTCATCTGCTCATATTAGGGTTATATGGCCACCCTGTCTAATTGATGCCCACTAATGTCATATTAACAAGATGCTACGACTGACCATACAGACATCTATGAAAGTTCTAACTGACCTAGCTATAACCTCCCGACATGAAATGACAGCTGACTGGGGACCCCCGTAAGCGCAGGCACATTTTAGCCTACCTAGACAGGCACAACATTCATATCGCAATGTTGCAGGAGATACACAAAGGCCCTGTCTCTCACGCCAACTTTGCTGCCAGATGGGCGGCACACAGAAGTTTTGCGCCTTATTCTACATATGCCAGGGGCAACGCCATCATCTTTCATAAAAGCATGCCATACATCCCGGGCGTTCCCTCCAGGACCCGCAGGGTTGCTACTGCCTTATGTGGGGAGGACTAGCTTCACAATCCATTATGCTGGTGAACTGCTATGGACCCAACATTGATGATGCACATTTTTTTTATAAATTATGGGGCCTTGCCATGGACGGGCCACTGACAAAATTTACCCTCTCAAAATATCGCCTTAACAAAATATCTTGAACAAAATATCATCATCCTATACTTATAATGCTCTATTACTTACCGGTAATCTTCATTACTCCGGGTCCCGTTGTCCTCGTCCCATTCATTACTATGTGGAGATAACCATCTCCCGACAAAAAAAAAAGGATCAGAAGAATGCTGGGACACTAACCCCGCCCCTCCCACCGGGAGTACATAAGGGGTACTTACCCAGCATACCTCCTGAACAACTAAGCCCACAACAGGAAGGCCGGCCGGCCGGGAGGGAGGGCGGGGCGGATGAATGGGACGAGGACAACGGGACCCGAAGTAATGAAGATTACCGGTAAGTAATAGAGCATTCCCCCCAGGTCCCTTATGTCCTCGTTCCATTCAATACTATGTAGAGAATACCAAAGCAGAAAAGACGGCTTTCCTAAACAAAACAGAAGCCAACCCAGGAAATCACACCAAGGTAGCATCCGCAGGAAGCAAAAGGCAGAACCGGCGAAACCCTAGGCAGAGCCCCCGACAAGAGGGAGCCCACCAATCCTGGACGAGCCCAACAAAACAATGGGAGAATACCCAGACGACCAGACCGACAATCACAGAGGCCAACCAGCCCACAGCAGGAACACCCCACAGCCAACCAGAGAAGGGGAGAGCAGGAACAGACAAGCCATCCGAGGCAAGAAGAAAACAACAGCGAGGAGGCCACCCAAAGAGAAAGGCCAAGAGCCACCAGGCCAGCAAGCCAGAACCGGGCAACACGAGCAAAACCCAGGCAAAGAGAACCCACGCCAGCCGAACCCAGGCCCCGGAAATAAAAGAAACACCCAGGGGACAAGAGGGCCAGAGAAACGCGAAGCCCCAATCAAAAACAACCAAAGTCGTCCCTGGAAAAAAAGGGCCGAGAAGCCCACCAAGGGCAGGACCACACCAGAAGAGAAGGGAAGCAAATGACCCGACTCCAGAGAGACCAGAGGACAAAGCCCCGGAACCCCACAAAAAAGCAGCAGGCGTCAAGAGAAAAGGGTCAGCAGCAGCCGACAGTCCACCAGCACCCATCCCGGAAGGCGAGATAGAGCCCACGGACAGGGAAAGAGGGAAAACCAAGGCACTGGGGAAGGAAGAACAAACCCCGGAAGCCAACCCACCAAGCCCCTAGAGACCAGGAAACAAGGCACCAAGGGAACCAGCACCCCCAGATAACCCGAGCAGCAAGAACCAACAAGGGCAACCAACCAGGACAAAGAGACCCGGAAAAAACAAAGAGGAAAAGGGAACAGGAGGAACCACATGAACCCCAGAACACAGCTCCAGCAAAACACCCCAACCTCAAACCGGAGGAAACCGGAGCAGGAAGCAACAGCCCAAAGAAGGCACACCCGAACACCAGAGAAGGAGTGCAACCGGACGGTCAAACGACCCAGAGAACCCAAGACTATAGCAAGGGAACCCCAAGGGAGTCAACAACAGACAAGCCCAACCAGAGACAGGCCAAGCAGAGACGACCCCAAACAGCCCAAGCAGAAAGCAGGGGCAAAAACACAGAGGCCAGCAAGACTGAGGGCCAACAACCCCCAGAGGTCCCGAAGGAGCGGGACAGGCCCAAACATCACAGCATGGAACCCCAACCCACAAGGGGAGAGGAAACATAAAAACAACACGACCACAGAAGCAACAGAAGCCAGGGCGGAACGGACAAGCAAACCAAACCCCACAGCCCGGCATGACCCAAGACAGGGCACGCGCAAGGGACGAACCCCCAGGGCACAAATCGGCAACCGAGTACACAACCGGGAAGCCAAAGCCGAAGCCACGCAACTTGTACGACCAGAAGGATCCGAAGGCCCAACCCAAAACCAGGGGAAGGCCAAAGAAGGGAAGGCCCCAGCAGAGCACAGGCCAGAGAGCAAACAGCCCCGGCATCGCCCAAACGAAACCCAAGAGGAGGCAAGCAGGAAAAATAGGAGTGGATGACAGAACCAAACAGGCACAGCCAGAACCAAGAAGCCACAATGTCAGGAACACACCACACCCACAAGAACCGGAACCCAATAGCAGAGGGACCAGCCACCCCACCGGCAGAAAAGACACCCGCAAAGAAGTGCCAGGCCACCCAACGAACCTCCAACACAGCCCCATCAGGCAGTCCAGGACCACAGCAAGAGCGCAACCAGGCAACCCGAGCAGGTCGCACTAAACAGAAACCAGCAGACCAGCCAAGAACAGGAGCCAACAGGGAGGAAGGCCGAAGGCAACAGGCAACCACAAGTAGTCACCGCCGAAGGCCAAGCAGAAGCAACCGCAAGCCTGCAGACCATGAGCGACCGAAACACGGCCCCCGGAACAACATGAGTACAGGGAAAAGCTGAGGAACAACACCAGCAAAAAGAACCACCAGAAAAGGCAGGGACAAACCCCCCCCCCCACCCCCTCCCCCCCCTCCACAGCGAACCAAGCCGGAGAAGAACACTGCAGGCCAGAAGAGACCCAATGGAGGCGAACAGTACCCGGGGAATCCATCCAGACATAAAACACTGTCCACCCAGCAGCACCAATGATACCAGACGAGACCAGAAGAAGCAGGGAGGAAAGGCCGAAGGAAGAAGCACAGCCAATAGCCGAGAGGCCAAACACAAGACACCCGAGGGGAAGAAAAAATCCACTGAGGAACCAGAGCAGACGAGGTGCCCAGAACACCACGCAGCAGCGAGTATCAGAGAGGATCGACCAGGGTAACCCAACCACACCGGCAAGGGAGACAGACCTCAAAAGTAGGCCAGACCAGCACCACAGCGCCCACCAAGAACCAGCAGCCCGGGGAAGCAGAAAAGAGGAATCCAACCTCATCCAGAAACCCAAGCGGGCGACCCCACCCAGGAGGGAAGCCATCCCCAGGGAGGAAAGGCCATAGGCAAAAACCCCGGAGGCCAGGACCGCAACAACCAGGCCCAAGACACAGCCAAGGAGCTCCAGCACCAAGCCCAAAGCCAGGGCTAGCAGACAACCAGGGCAAAAAGCAGCACAAACAAGTGTGACAGGAAGAACCACGTAGAAGCGCAGGCAAAGGCAACATGGAAAGGGACCAAGAGAGACAGAACAGCAGCAGGATGACAGAGACAACAACCTGGCACTGTAGCCACAGGCACAACCTCCAGGATAAGCAATGGGCAGAGACCCACAGAGGCACCGGTGCACAGAGCACCTCCGCAAACTCGGAGAGGAGGAAAAGGCAGCAGCCCAAGGAACAGAAAGCAAAAAGACACCACCAGCCCATGGCCACATCGACGGACTCCCTGCCACCAAAAATGCAGGAGAAGCAAAGCATGCAACACAGAAGCAACGAAGAGCAGCACGCCTCCAGGGAGACCGAGGCGACGACTAGCGAAACAAAACCGGTCAGCCACGGGAATTGGTGCCGAAAGCGTACTCCACCAGGCCATAACCCATGTCAGACACGAAGCACACAACCGTGTGCCACGGAGCAAAGGCGGGAGTGCAGGTCACTAGGCCGCATCCTTGAGTGCCACAAGAAAATGCACACACAGCAGGGAGCACACAAAGACAATGCACACCACACAGTAAATGCTTGTCAGAAACATGGGAGAGCAAGTGACGTGCCCAGAATCACACGATCCCGAAGCAAGTGCACTGTCCGGGACAATAACATGGGGCCCCAGGCCCCAAATCCAGCAGCACCACGAAGCACAACACCAAATGGAGTCCCCGGAAACACTCAAGCTGTACAGGAGGCAGTACACAGACCAGCCATGGAGCAGTCCCCACCAATCGAGAACAGCGACTCAGCCCCCCAGTAAGGGTGACATCAGAGCAACCGCAGAAAGGGAACAGCAGTGAAAAGCGGCAATGAACCAAAGCTCCACAGACGGACACACTGCAATGAATGGTGCATGCTGGGAGTATCCAT
Organism: Triturus cristatus; assembly: GCF_964204655.1. NCBI lineage: Eukaryota > Metazoa > Chordata > Amphibia > Caudata > Salamandridae > Triturus > Triturus cristatus. Next base: position 672,932,998 of record NC_140584.1, read on the forward strand.
GGAATACTCATAACCTCATGCATGCACAAGCTCATGCTGCACTCCGGAACATAAGCATGCGTGCTCGTCCTGTTACGCGCACATGCTGCACAAGTAATGTGAAACATCCACTCTTCACACACCCCACATTACAAGGCACGGGGAGACCAAGCCAAATGCCCAGAGCCCACTGCCCTAAAGTTTTGTAGAGCACTCGCAAAGCAATCGAGATGCAGCGGGAACGATGCCTTCAAACCCCACACCAAAAGTCGCATACCTAACATGGTCAACTCGCAAGTGCCAAGTTCATTGCAGAGTAATAATCCCAGCATCACCAGACGTCCGTCTCCATGCATCGAGGCAGAAAGCAAGGCAGGCATCATGAGGATGGAAGATCAAGCAACAGGAAACAGCACAGAGCGAGAGAACAAAACACCGCTACACTGGACTTACCCGGAGCGGGAGCCGGAACACAAACAGGAACAAGGCCCCCACTCCAACATCCGGCACAGGAAATCTACGAGACAGCAAGCGCAGTGCGTCTTCCACCCGGCCAGGCCACAGAAAGACGCGCTCAGCGACCCGGAAGCAACCGGGAGGCGGCGCACCAGCCGCAAAGGGCCGGTAACCAGGATGTCCAGCCAGGAACAGCCCTGCCTCCCAGCAAGCCCGGCAGGCCGGGAGGCAGACCAACACAAAAACCCCCTGCCCGCGAAGCCAGGCAGCCGGGCGGGGGGAGGCGAGAAAAAGCACACGCCACCCCAGCCCAGCAGGAGCAGGAGCAGCACCCGCATCCAAGACCATTCTGTCGACAGACAGAAAAAAGAACAGGCGGAATGCTGGGTAAGTACCTCTTATGTACTCCTGGTGGGAGGGGCGGGGTTCGTGTCCCAGCATTCTTCTGATCCTTTTTTTCTGTCGGGAGATGGTTATCTCCACATAGTAATGAATGGGACGAGGACATAAGGGACCTGGGGGTAATGGTAAGTACAAAAATAGCGAAAAAGAAATATTATTGTCATTAATATCATTGTATTAAATATAATTTTTTAAAACATATATACATTTGGATATTAAGGGGCCGATTCCGATCCGGGTCGGAAGGGCACCGAACGTGATCCGGCCGTAAAAACTATGAGACGTACGCGTGTTTTCCAGCCGACTCGTACAGCTGTACGAGCGCGCAAGTACGATGTGAGCTACATGAAATTCACCGATCGAGTCGTTTCCGGGTCCGAACCGCTTCGTACGTCTCGGTCGTAAGCTAACCGTGGCGTGCAATGGATACAATTCACGACCGAGCCAGTATGATGCACGCGTCGGACAGCCTGTGCGAGCCGTAGTGTCCGGCTCGCAAAACGTCCGGGAGGTTGCATTTGGGGGTCCGCGTCGGACCCCCTGTCACCCGCAGCCCTATGACTCGGACAAAGGGGGAAACCCATGGCTCTCCCCAACACAGGCATGTACGGTGCGGATGGCACCGACGCGTACCCACTGTAGGGGGCTCACTTGTCCACGACGTACCCATTCAGTCAATGGGAGCCCATGTACGCATCGTACGACTGGCTCCCATTGACTTCTATGGGAGTCTGACCGAACCGAGTCCGGCAGCATACGGCTGCATCGTACTCGCTCGGTCGGACTGCAGGACTCCGGCTCGGTCGGAAAATACTCCGGATCCGGCTCGGTCGGAGTGCTTTCCGACCCGGATCGGCCCCTAAATCTTACATATATATAAAATAGTAACATTAATTTAATACAAAATCAAATAGACTTAATGTATGTTTAAACACATACAACAATTAAGCTTATTTAAAAAAAGTTAAACACACACATATATGTATATATTTACATGTATCTAGTTAACAAACTATATTTAAACTAATCACTTAAATTTGTATTAAAATGTCCACATTTTTTAAATAAAATAATAATATAACAAATAAATCTATCTATCTATCTATCTATCTATCTATCTATCTATCTATCTATCTATCTATCTATCTATCTATCTATCTATCTATCTATCTATCTATCTATCTATCTAGATAGATAGATAGATAGATAGATAGATAGATAGATAGATAGATAGATAGATAGATAGATAGATAGATAGATAGATAGATAGATAGATAGATATAGATATACACACATATATTTATTTGTTATATTATTACTTTATTTAAAAATTGTGGGCATTTTAATAAAAATGTAAGTGATTAGTTTAAATATAGTTATCTATCTATCTATAAAGATAGATAGATAGATAGGTAGGTAGGTAGGTAGGTAGACAGATAGATAGATAGATAGATAGATAGATAGATAGATAGATAGATAGATAGATAGATAGATAGATAGATAGATAGATAGATAGATAGATAGATAGATAGATAGATAGATAGATAGATAGATAGATAGATAGATAGATAGATAGATAGATAGATAGATAGATAGATAGATAGATAGATAGATAGATAGATAGATAGATAGATAGATGAAAACAATTTCCAGCTCTCACAGAAACATCCATGAAAAAAGGCACGGACTTCAGGTTGTCAGGATACGGCATTAGTTTAATGTCATAGGTCACCCTCAACCTATGAGACAAGAGACGCGTTGCGGCTTGCTAGAAGTCTATGTCAATATTGTAATATATAATATAGTATATATATATATATATATATATATATATATTACCTACTGGCGGTCGCCAGTAGGTAGTTATAGTTAGGACCACGTTTCCATAGGAAAACCTCAACATTCTATTTTGAATAACTTTGGCGCCGGTCGACGAATCCTCTCGAATTTCTCAAAATAGGTGGGGCGCTACGCTCCGCTCCTACCCTGAAAGTCTCGGGGGGATCCGTCAAGCGGGGGCTGAGATAAAAGGGGGGTCCCAAAACGCGTTTTTCCCATGCATTTTTCCATAGGACCTTTAGAACGAGCTACAGCCCGAACAGCTGAACAGAATTACTCAAAATTTGGCAGAGAGGTAGTCCCTAGGTCAAGGAAGTGCCTTTTGTAGGTTTGGTGTAAATCTGTTCAGTAGATTCTGAGAAAATAGCCTTTAAATCAATATATATATCTGAGCCCGCTTACGGTACGCTTACCGTACGCTTACGGTAAGCGTACGGTGGCGTGCGCGAGCGCGATTCTGATTGGCTCTTAGATCTTAGTAAACATTCGAATCGGCCGAAACCAGGAAGCGGCGGCCGCCATTTTGTGTATTTCACTCTGAAAAAAAAGAGTGAAAACAAGGAAAGGGGGCAATGAGGAGAGTTACAGACCCCCTAACATTTGTAAGGGGGTCAAAGAAGGACAGAAAAGTACAAAGAAAAAATTTATTGATTTTAAAAAAAATCACGGGGTACGCGTACGGTAAGCTTACGGTAAGCGTACGGTAGGAAAAAAAAAAAAAAAAATGAAAATCAGATTTAAGTGTTTAGATATTAGGGGGCTCTAAAAAGAGCCGTTGTGTTTATGAAATGATTTTTTAGTGGTACCTACAAGTAAGTACCGATGCAGAGTCTAAGGTTCAAGAGGAAGACTCTGTTCCCTTCATCATTGAAGTGCACACCATCTCCTCTATAAATGTCTTGCATGTCATAACGCAAGTTGTTGTGGTAAATGGCACCCATACCATAGTCACGGAGGAAAGCAGAAACAGATTTGTTGACGTGCTTTCTTGCTTTGTCATCGCACCGCGTGCCCACCGTGCGTGCACGGCACTAACTGCGTAAAGTGGGCGCGCGGTGCGCGAAGCGCACCGCGTGCTCACTGTGCGCGCACGGTGCGCGAAGCGCACCGTGCGCGCACGGAACGAACTGCGTTAAGTGGGCGCGCACGCCACGAATGGCGTAAAGTAACTTAGCATTTAAAAAACCGTACAAATTCACTGAAAAAACCATAGGTTTCACACACGTTATAGTTAGGAATTAGCATTTAAAAAACCTTGCAAATTCACTGAAAAAACCATAGGTTTCACACATGTTATAGTTAGCGGAAATTTTACTGATAAAAAACCAATGAAATTCCCCCGTTATAGTTAGTGCAGGCAACTATAACTCACGCGACCGCAATCTTCTGCTGATGACATATGTGTCTTTATGAAAAAAAAATATTTGTAATATATGTATAGCTAAAAATGTATGGAAGAAGACATGGGCAAATAAGTGTCTAAATACAGTATTAGCATCAGCAGAGGATTGCGGTCGCGTGAGTTATAGTTGCCTGCACTAACTATAACGGGGGAATTTCATTGGTTTTTTATCAGTAAAATTTCCGCTAACTATAACATGTGTGAAACCTATGGTTTTTTCAGTGAATATATATATATATATATATATATATATATATATAAAATGTACTATTCCCACTCTAATGAGTGAAACAGCAGGGAAAGTGTTGGACTGGGGAGGGGTAACATTTACTATTCCGACTCAAATAAGTGCAACAGTAGGGAAAGTGTTGGATTGTGGAGGGGTAAAATGTACTATTCGTACTCCAGTGTATGTTAAAGTTAGAAAAGTGTTGGCTTATGGAGGGAAAAAATTAACTACTCCCACTCCATTGCGTGCAACAGCACGGAAAGCTTTGGAATGCAAAGGGGTAAAATTTACTATTTTCACTCTAGTCAGTGCAACAATAGGGAAATTATTGGATTGCGGAGGGGTAAAATTTACCATTCACACTCCAGTCAGTGCAGCAGTAGGGAGAGTGTTGGATTGCGGAGGGGTAACAATTACTATTTCCACTCCACTAAGTTCAACAGTAGGAAAACTGTTACATCACACAGAGGTAAAATGTACTATTCCCACTACAGTCTGTTTAACAGTAGAGAAAGTGTTAGCTAGCCATCAGGTACAATGAACTATTCCCACATCATTCACTGCAGCAGTAAGGAAACTGTTGGATTGCAGAGGGGTAAAACTTTCTATTACCACTCCAGTTAGTGCAAAAATAGAGAAAGTGTTGGATTGCGGAGGGGTATATCACACGCCAGTAAGTGCAACAGTAGGGAAAGTGTTGGATTGCAGAGAGGTAAAAATTACTATTCCCACTCCAGTCAGTGCAACAGTAGGGAAGGCGTTGTATTGCAGAGGGATAAAATGAACTATTCCCACTTCAGTCAGTGCAACAGTTGGGAAAGTATTGGATTGCGGAGGGGTAACGTTTACTATTCCCTCCCCAGTCAGTGCAACAGTAGGAAAACTGTTACATCACAAAGGAGTAAAATTTACTATTCCCACTGCAGTCAGTTTAACAGTAGAGAAAGCGTTAAATAGCGGACAGGTAAAATTAACTATTCCCACAACATTCACTGCAGCAGTAGGGAAATTGTTGGAATGCAGGGAGTAAAACTTACAATTCCCACTCAAGTTAGTGCAACAGTAGAGAAAGTGTTGGATTGCGGAGGGGTAAAATTCACTATTCCCACTCCATTCGGTGCAACAGCAGGGAAAGTGCTGGATTATGGAGTGGTAGAATTTACTATTCCCACTCGAATCAGTGCAACACTAGGGAAAATGCTGGAATACGAAGAGGTAAAATTTATTATTGCTCTCCAGTCAGTGCAACAGTAGGGAAAGTATTGGATTGCGGAGAGGTAAAATTGACTATTCCCACTCCAGTCAGTGAAGCAATAGGGAAAGTGTTTGATTGCAGAGGGATAAAATGCACTATTCCCACTCCAGTCAGTGCAACTTTAGAAACAAAAAAATTCTGTTCAACATAATAAAATAATTTCAAAAACACAATAATCAATTAAAAATATAAATATATAAAAAAAGAAATACAAATATATTTTATATAAAAAATTAACAAAATTAAAAACATATGACAATGTTAAATACATAAAATAAAAAAGTATAAACAGTATTGTAATTAAAATACAAAAACATATTCTCAACAACTAACAAATAAAATATTATTTACATTTAAAAAACCCAACAAAATTAACACAAACAATAATAAATAACATTTTATATAAAATTATTAATTAAATTTACATTTGTTATAATTTAAGTTACATTCTATCGTAAACATCAACAAAGAATACAACACATATCTAAAAATGTTATTTTAAATAATATTATTTACATATGCTACATATTTAATTGTTCTTTAAAATAAAAATATTATAAATGTATTCCTAAAATAATTATAGTTAATTAGCACCCCACCATTTATCCTTACTAAAAAAACAATACACACCAAACATATACCCTAAAGAATTATTATTTTCAACATTTTATTAATTAAATCTTAATTAAACATTTATTAACAAGTAAGTAATAATAATGTAATAATATTTAATTCATTTTTCACCATTTACTCCTACAACGTCTATAGTTCACACCTAATATATAAAATGAAAAATATTTTATGTTCATATTTTACATAAATATTTTATATTTCTAGAATTATTATTAAATACACTTAATTTATTATTTGGTATAATTAGTTTCCTATACACATTTGACACATACACGAACAACACACATACCAAACAAAAAATATTTAGGGCCTGATTACAATGTTGGGCGGATTTAAGTCTGCATTTAGGGAATCGCAATTTGACGATGCATGTAGCCTTTCCTAAATGCGAATTGTACATTTAGGAAACGCTAATTACCATCAACTTCAAGTTGATGGTAATATGTGCATGCTTTGTATATGCACAAAAATGCATTTTTCAAAGTGCCTATAAGGGCATGTGTGTGCTTTACATTTGCACACTTACCTTTTTTTGTGGGATGCTTCAGGGGGGCCTTAGGCCCCCGGGCACCCTAGGATCCTGGGATTTGTATTCGCTATTTGCGATTATTAATAGCAATTAGCAAATGCAATACCATTCATTCCTGTGGGCCTGTAGGCCCATTAAAAATAAATGGAGCCACATTACCTAATAGCAATTTGCAATTTCTGAATCGCTATTAGGTAATGTTAAGGAATTCCATTTTGTTTTGCGGTTTCTACATGCATAGCATTTTGCGATTCCCAAATAGCGAATCGCTAACATTTGCTATTTGGGAATAGCAAAATGCGGACTTGATGCATGTGCCCCTATATGTTGTCTGAATACCGCCATAGACATAGGCTCAACACATATCATCTGGGGTGGAGATTTTGACTGGGGATGAATGCTTGCAATGTTCAACACTCCATCCATCATCCCCTTTGGTTTTGTTTTGTTCGTCCTAAGTTGGCAGAGTATGACCAGACGTGGGTCCCTTGCTCACTTTGCCACTGGATTCAAGATAGCCTGGCTGATGAAGGTTATGAACCCGAAACCGGTCTCAGGATGCTTGTTTCCGGTTCAGGGAAGACATGGCTTGGCAGTTCGGGCTGGACTGTTCCCATGAGGCACAGGGTCAGACTGATTTGCATATGGCCATGTCTGAACTGGGGTGGCGGGGTGAGCTAAAGACTGATGATGGATTAAACCCAGATCAGCTGACTGGGGGTGAATGCTTGCAATGTTCAACACTCCGTCCATCATCCCCTTTGGTTTTGCTGTGGAGATTTCAACACCACGCTTCTGTGGATAGATCACACCCCAGGCCCACCACTATACTAACGCCAACGGCCACATTCAGCATATCATGGTAGACCACCTGCTGTCAGACGCTGGGAGGACACTTAATCACCAGTTGGTCGAGCATTGACTACTGGCTCATATCCCGTGGCCTGGGTGTGTGGCTGATGGAAGAGGCCCACCTGGCACGCACATACTCGGATCATTCTCCCGTTTTGCTGAAACTGAGACCTCCTGCCAGTCTCTACCCTTATATGTCGTGGAGGCTCTCCCTGATTACTTTACTAGATACCCCTTTTCATAAGAAACTGGGACAAGAAATTCACAATTTTTTGAAATGCAGACTCCATCCCAAATTTGTCCACCGTTTGGAAGACCTTCAAAGTCACCATAAGTGGGATTTGTATCGCCAAAAGTGGAGGAAAATTGCACGCCATCTGGGGCACACTTAAGAGACTAGAGGGTGAGATTAAACAGCTGAAGGCATGGCTAGATCTACCTCGCGATGCGGGGACAAGAGCTAAGCTTACCGAGGCACTCACCGATTATCAGGCCACTGCTGAGCGCAAATGCCTGTTCCGTAGTAAATACTTTCAGGCTAGAGTATATGGGGAGGGAGAGCGACTGGGGAAGGCATTGGCGGAGATGATACGCAAACCCAGATTCTCCAACTATGTCCTTGAGTTCTGTGGTGACCTAAATAGAGACACAGCTGATATACTCACCACCTTTTAAACATTTTACTCTACTCTTTACACCTCGCACAGAACCCACCATCTTGATATTGATGCCTACCTGGATAATGTGGCGTTGGACTGGCTCAGTTAAGTGCAGTGGCTGTTCCTCTCTGCCGACATTGAGGAAGATGGATCAGGGCGGCCATAATGCAATTGCGATCTGGATGTGTTTCAGGTCCTGATGGCCTACCGGCTGATTTTTATAAAAGCTTTGTCAGCCCTCTAGTACCTATTCTTAAGGCCGTATATGCGGAGATGAAGGAATTGGGCATTCTTCCACCCTCAATGAGGGATACAATGATCATATCTCTTTTTCTCAAACTTGTTTTATTGGGTTTTCCAGGAGGGTTATCATAACACTTGACAATGCATTTATTTATTCGGCCCGTATACATCGAACGAAACTCTATTTCTGTGTACAGAGTATTACAGTTGTAACAGGTCACATTGATCTCAAAGAGTCATATATGCATTATTGATGCAGTACCAAGAACAAATTCTTCTTGGGGTAACCCTCTCCTTGTACCCCTAACCCTTCCCCCTTTCCAAAGCCCAGTCCCTTTGCCAACGAGTCACTTGTACTGTCATTTGCAATAAGCATATAAGGGAGCCTGGGGATATATTCTCAACTGTATGTGAACAACCCTAAACAACAACAACAAAACAAACAAAACAAACAAAAACAAAAATAAATAAATAAATAAATAAGGGGTGTGTATCCCATGGGTGACTAGAAAGGGTGGAGCGCGTTCCATGAGGCTCTCTGCTGTTACAGTTGCAACAAATGGAGTGCTCGGACCCTCGGGAGCATGTCGTCAGTGGTAGACCTGTGGACAGATATTTCACTTATGGCCCCCAGGTGTATTCGAAATTTGTAAAAGCGTCTCTGTATATGTCACTCAGCCTTTCCATGGTTAATGCTTTCCATAGGCGTGCCTGCCATTGTGTCATGGTTATGTAAATGTAAATGTAGTGCATTTATATAGCGCTCCGCACACCCCCGAAAGGGTCTCTCAGGCGCTGTGCATATACCGCTGTGAACCCTTCCTGGCCTTTTCCCTGTGAGGTGCCCACTCCTGGGCACCCCCAAGGTGAAGCCAGGCATCCTAGCGCTGTTGAGGCCATTGTGGAGATTAAGCAAGCTATTGCCCAGAGTTGCAGAGTGTGACCCATGATTAGAAAAGGGACCGAGGCGAGAATTATCGGGTCTGGGGAAATTGAGCCCAAGACCCGCCGAGGCGGGAATTGAACCCTGGTCCGGGCCAGACCTCTGCATCAGGGTCTGCCGCTCTAACCATTGAGCCACTGGTTGGAGCCTCTTTCTTCTTCCGAGCTATGGCCAGGGCCGTTTTGGCCACCCTTAGACAGAGCCACGTGATGGCTTGGTCTGCCGTGGTTTGATACTGTAGCACCGGGTCTCTAAGCCCCAGGAGAGCAAATTCAGGAGAGACCGGATATCCTAGGATGTCTGTAATATGTGCTAGAATTTCATTCCAGAAAGGCCTGATGATTGGGCAATCCCACCATATGTGTCGAAAATCACTGAGCAAGCCGCACCCCCTTCAGCAGAAGGCTGATGTATTGGGAAAAATCTTCTTGAGTTTAGTGGGATATAACACCAGTCATAGAGTACTTCATAGTCGGCTTCTCATTGTGTCAGTGAGTGATTCTGACGCCGTATGTCCTTCCACAATGCCTTCCATTGAGAGTCCGTGATATCTTGGCCAAGTGCACTTTCCCAAAATGCCAGATAACGGGGACAGGGGAAGGGCAGGGTGTGTAATAATAGTGCGTAGTGGAAAGAGATGGCCCCTTTCATTGTGTCCGCTCTTGTCAAAAATCGCTCTAGTGGTGTGAGTTCCCTCGTTTCCCCCTCTCTGATCTCAGGTTGGGTGGCCCAGTGGCATAATTGGAGATAGTGAAAGAATTCAGATTTAGCCAAATTAAATTTGAGCTGACAGTTTTCGAATGTTAGGACATCCCAGTTATGGAATAGGTGAGTAAGCGCCAGGCATACCCCTCCCTCCATGCATTGAATGGTCCCGGTTCTATTGCGGATGGGAATGCTGGGTTGTCATGTATAGGAGTGTATGGGGATGGAAATGTTGTCCACTTAGTTTGGCGCAGCACGTCGTCCCATGTATGCAGAGTCGTTTTGGTCGGGGTGCTAATGTACGCTTTGGCCAGGCGAGTTGATTTTGGTTTCCAAATGAGATCCCAAATTACCCAGTCGGCTATCGCTCGGTCCATGTGGAGTCAGTGTTTGTCTGATTCTCGGTGGGACCACTCGACTATGACTCGGAGTTGTGCTGCTTTGTAATAGAGTGTCAGGTCAGGCATCGCTAGACCCCCTTCCTCTACGACTTTTCTTAGGAGATGGAATGGCAATTTAGGTCTCTTCTTTTGCCAGACAAATTTTTGTGCCAGTATGTGTGCGCTGTGCAAGAAATCTTACTCAAGGCTGATGGGGAGGCTCTGAAACAGGTGCAGAAATTTCGGCAGCACCACCATCTTAATGGCAGGAAGTCTACCGATCCATGGCATGAAGTCTATCGATCCATGTTAAGTAAAGTGGTGACCAGTGTTTGAGATCTGCCTGCAGTTGGAAAAGACGTGGAGGATAATTGGCTGTGAACAGGTCTGATATTATGGGGGTTAATTTAATCCCTAAATAAGTCAAATATTTTTTGGCCCTTTGAAATGGTGTGGCTGCTTCCAGATTTCTCATTTCAAATTCTGGCAGCGTTAAATTTCATAGGAAGGATTTGGGGAAGTTAATTTTAAGGCCTGCTACTTGCTCGAACCGGGTCAATTCCTCTTGTGTTGCAGTCAGTGAGCGCAGAGGGTCTGACAACAACAAGATGTTGTCGGCGAAAAGGGATATCTTGTGGTCTTCGGAGCCAAAGGGCACCCCTCTAATGTCTGGTGATTCCCTGATAGTTGCTTCCAATGGTTCAATGCTGAGGGCAAAAAGGAGCGGGGACAGAGGGCATCCCTGTCTCGTCCCCCTCCCCAGCAGAAACCGGTTCGATGCTATCCCATTAACCAAGACCCTGGCACTCGGCGCTGTGAAGTTAGCACGTATCATATTGATGAAGGTGTCACAGAACCCATACCAGTGGAGGACCTTGAAGAGAAAGTACCAATCTACGCTGTCAAACGCCTTCTCGGCATCTAGACCTAATAGAACTGCAGGAATCAGGTTTTTTGCGTTTTCTCTATTAGGTGGATCACCCTGCATACATTATCATGTTTTTGTCTGCCCCTAATAAACCTGGAGTGGTCCGGGTGTATGAGGTCAGGTATTAACCTATCCAGCCGGAAGGCTAGTCTCTTTTAGTATACTTTACCATCTAAGTTAAGTAGCGCTATTGGCGGTAGGAACCACAGAGCTGAGAATCCTTCCCCACCTTAGGGATCACTTCGCTCATGGTGTTGGTAACTTGAGAAGAGGTCGCAATGTGATTAAAGAGCTGAGTTAACTGGGGAATGAGTTCCACACTAAAGCTTTTGTAAAATTATGCAGTCAGATAGACCGCTCCCAGGGCCTTATGCAATTTCAGAGTCTTGAGGGCAGATTGGACCTCTTCTTTCGTAATAGGTTCCCCAAGTTGCTCGTTTTGGGAATGTAGAGCGCCTCATAAAGGTTTTTAAACATTCGCGCTTTCCCGACTTCTTCCCTAATCAGGGCACCTGTGGGATCTTTTATGCTTGCGATGTACTCCCTTTCCCTTTTTACTCGAAGCTGTTGCGCCAAGTCTGCACCTATTTTGTTTCCCTGCGTATAGGATGTCGGCTGCAGGCGAAGCATAGTCAGTTCTGTCCTATTCAAGTAAATTACGTGTAGTTTCCCCTTCAGGGCCGTGACTTTTCTCTGTAGGATTAGAATGGGTTTAGCTTTATTATCACGTTCCACCGCCTTTAGTTCCCCTCTAAAAGTAACCTCTCTGCCGCTCTTTCTTTATTAAGAGCTGACATCAAGGACAGGCATTGTCCCCAGAAGACTGCTTTGAATGTGTCCCAGTTATTTGACACAAATGTGTCCTGAGGGTTGTTTAATTGAAAGAAATCTCTAATAGAGACCTTTAGGGTGTCCCACATGGTGGTGTCTCGGATTAAGGTGTTAGGAAAGTACCATCATTTGGATTTAGGTCAGTTGTATCTCCACTCCATTGAAACCACGAGTGGGGCGTGGTCAGAAACAATGATAGGGTGTATTGTGGCTTCAAGAATGTAAGCATTAAGGGTTTGACTGAGAAACGTGTATTTAAGGCGTGAGTAGCTGTGATGGACATGATAGAAGAAGGTGTAGTCTGTGTCGTCAGGATGAGCTTCTGTCCATGCGTCTTTAAGGCCCATTTCCTGTACAACCGGTTTCAGTGCTTTTGGGAAACTACCCATGTGCGTCTTATGAGGGTTGGATCTGTGTATTCTGGAGTGCCATGTGAGGTTAAAGTCCCCCATGAGTATTATGTCACCCAAAGCAAAGCCCCCCAGCAGAGATAGCATGGAGTGAAGGAATTTCGCCTGGTTAGTGTTGGGCGCGTATATTGACGCTATGGTGCACTTTCTACCCTGTAGGTTCCCCTTCACCATTAGTACCCTCCCCTCCTGGTCCGTTTTGTAGTCTTCAGGTTGGAATTTAAGTGAGGAGTGGAAGAGCAGTGCCACCCCATTATGTTTTGTGGCGGTTGTGGATTTGTAGATCAGGGGGTATGCTTCGTGACGCAGCCTGTGATCTTCGGACCGCTTAAGATGGGTTTCTTGGAGGGCCACAACGTCATAATGTTGATCAGTGAGGTATTTCCATACCTTTTAATGTTTAGTGGGGGCATTCAGGCCTCAAACATTCCACGATAATGTGGTGATCACCATATTAATGGTCGTGAGTAGACTATCCTCATGCAGTTAGGGCGTGCTTCGTATCTTTCCTCAACTCCCTCCCTTTCTTGTTCCCGCCCCCCCTCCATCCTAACAGGTTGCTGCAGTTTATTTCGCCTCCCATGCTCCCCCCTTAGAACCCTCTGTATTGTCGCCATCACCCAGGATCAAAAAGGAAAACACTACTAAAACAAGAAAGAAACCAATGAGTGTAAACAGTGTCAACTTTGGGACTGTCTGTCCCCAGTCCCACGACGAACGGCCATAATAGCCGACCTACGTTGTCAGGCGAATAGGACCATAGTCCGCTGCCACAATGTCTGTGTTGCTGCTGATGATAAACACAATCACCCTCTCGTTGTGACTGGCATAAAACTCATCGCGCCTCTGAATGTGTTTGGCGATGTAGGGGAAACCGTTCTCGAGTAACCATTGTTTTTAGTGCCCCAGATCGCTGGAGCTGCCGAAGGCATGGAGCAAGGTCGTTTGAGTTTGTTCCTTAAGGTATGTTAAGCTCTGCCTTCTTAAACCCTCCTAGGTCAGACCCAGCGATCCAATCGACTGTCTTTCGTGTCCAGGTTTCACTGCGCCATTGTTCAGCTTGGATCAATAATGACTTGGGTCTTCTTAGGGCCGGGGAGTCATCGTGTGCGCCACGTGCTTGCTTCACCCCCACCGGACCTGGCATTGTGGAGGGTATCCAATGGATTCTCTCCGGGATCCTGAACTTGCACCGATACATGACATTCCCTGTTTTTATATTCAAAGCTAAGGCCAAAAGGGTAGGTCCACCGGTAGCGAATATTGTCCTGTCGTAACTTATCTGTAATGGGCCGGAATAGTTGACATTGTGCCAAGGTTGCCGGGGCGATATCCTGGAATATGTCACTTGTGAACCCCTGAAATTTCACCACATCCTTCTTCCTAGCTGCCAGCAGTATTGCTTCCTTAGCTTTGAAAGAGTGCATTTTGGCAAGGATGTCTCTTGTTCGGCGTTTCTCGCCCTGAAGGGGTCGCCCCACTCTGTGGACTCTCTCCATTTTCACCTTCGCTGTTGTTGCTCCCAAAAGTTCAGAGAACAGCCCCGTTATAAAGGCCTCGAGGGCTAGACCTTCTGCCCCTTCTTCCAGGTTACGGATTCGTACATTGTCTCACCGAGAGCGATTCTCCAGAACCTCCTGTTTTAATTGCGTTGCTATAAGTTGGGTCTGGAGTTCCTTCGTCATGGCTGCGATGCGTTCCGATCCCTGTTTAATTTATAAAGGGAGGTGAGTCTGCCATTCAGATCTGTCCTCAGAGCATCTATAGCTTCTGTCCAGTCCACCTTTAATTCATCCCTCAGTTCCTGCTTGAATGCCCTCAGAGAAGGGAGGAGGTCGTCCTTAGATAGTGCCATTCCGGGCTCTTCACTCACACTCTGTTGGGGTTCTGTATTGGAAGTAGGTGCGAAGTAGGTAGATACCCTGTTGCTCTGGGGCTGCTTTTTCAGCAGCATAGGGTTGTGGATGGTGCGGCCTGTAGGGTGTCTGGTGCTTGGTCCTTCCAGATCGCAGCGCCTGGAAAGATCACTACCCTCCCCTCAGCGCTGCTCCGCTCTGCATATGATCAGGGTGAGGGGGTACAGTCTCATCCCCTTTGGGCTCCCGTCCTGGTGCACGGTGTATCTCTGCCATGGGGTTCAGGATGTTTCCCACACATTTGTTCTGTTCTTGTGTCCCCCCATGACTTCACTGTCTCTCACGCATGGTGACTCCTTCCCTCCTCCACTGTGTGCTCTTAGCTTGTTGCCAGTGCCAAAGCCTGAGGATTGCACACTCTTGCTTCTGTCGATATAATGCCAGGCTCACTGGTAATGTGCACCGCAGTCAATGAACTGACTCGTGTGGGGCCTTTGCATCATTGCGGGTTCACTTGTCCCGAGCGGGCACCATATTGGAGTCAGGCGCCACCCGTTTCTATCCCCCATTTCAAGCTTTATTGCTGGAGTTTGGGGTCAATAGCAAGAAAACCGGGAGCTCATCCATACTCCCTGATTCCCTCAGAGGGCTGCTGTGATGCCTCGTCGGGTATGCTGCGTGATACTCCCCGCTACGTTGTCGTACGAAATGGCGGCCGGAGCACCTCCCGCCTCTCCTCGCCAGCATTCACTCGATCGCTGACATCTGGTTGTCGCATTCGGTCTTCCCAGTGCCGCCAACCTCCCGCTCAGTGTCCCCCACGGATGAGCCCTGGAACTCAGCTTTCTACTAGCAGCACTGTCAGACACCAGGGGGTCTCCGGCGGGAACGCAGGCCTCCATCTCTCTCAGTGAGCGCTCGCCATCCACCGCTCATAGTCCGGTTCCAGCCGTCGTACACAGAGTCGGGTTTGTCTCTGCTTTATTATGTATACATTGCAGAGCTGCTGTTGTTGTTACTGTGGCCTTGTCTCAAGTTATGCACATTTCGGCAGCGGAGCCGACATGGATTAGGTCCATACGGGCATCTTGGCTCGCCACGCCTCCCGATCATATCTCTTATTAAGCCTGGTAAACCGGCAGAAAATTGAGAATCATATTGACCCCTATTGCTCATCAATTGTGATGTTAAAATACTCATGAAAATTCTAGCTAATAGACTGTGACTGCTAATGGAGTTCCTGTTCCGGCCCAACCAATCTATTTTTATACCAGGATGCGCAACCTCGCATAATCTACGTACAATCTTCCTGCTGCTCCAGGAGAAAGACCAAGACTTGGCGGCAGTGGTCTTTCTTGATGCCACCAAGACGTTTGATTCTCTGGAGTGGGACTATCTGCTCGGGGTGCTGAGACGGATGGGCTCCCCCCCTTTCTATCATGAATTGCTCTATTATATTGTCATCCAGTGGCGAGGGTCCAAATAAATGGCACTTGTTCTCCTTAATTGTCCGTTTTGCAATGCACTAGGCAGTGGTGCCCATTGTCACCTCTCCTATTTGTGCTAGCAGTGGAACCACTCGCGACCAAAAACCGACACCACCATCGGGAGTATGCTATCCACTACGCTTCCAGAAATCAGCAGGTGTCATTTTATGCTGATGATATCACAATCTATGTCCAAAACCCTTGGACTAGCCTCAATACTATTTTGCATGAATTCATACGCTCCGGAGGGCAAACAGGCATTCATAATAATTAGGAAAAGTCTCATATTTTTCCTCTTACCCCTGCCACCCAGAGACACAGTATTTGAGGGTGACCATTTGCAGAGACAGGGATGAGCTACTGTGTACAAGCTATGGCACGGCACTGGATGTGGTGACGGACTCTATACATGCTGGATCTCAATGCCTCTCTCGCTGGCGGGCCGCATCTCCCTGATGAAGATGATCATCTGACCAAAGCTTCTTGATTTATCCCTCAATGTCCCTCACTAACCAGGTGACCATTTCATTAAAGCCTTAAAAGCATATCTCATCAGACTGGCATGGGGAGGGAAACAGTCCAGACTGCAATTTTCAAGGGGTCAATTTGAGGCACCAGACATGGAGTTTTTTTGTCTGTGTGCACTAGCCCATTTCACGACATACTGGTTTGGGCCACCCCCACTTCATGCTACACGTGGCTGCAGAACAAGGATACATGGTCCCTATGCCTACAAACGCATTCTTGGGGGAGCGGACCAATAGTACGGATGAAGCATCCTCAACAGTTGCCTGCACTTCTGCCACCTTGAACAGGTTGGCTAAACGGCTAACAAGTCTCTCCTCTATTCTCCACTCCTCCCGTTGCCCTATCATCCCTTACTCCCAGTGATACATGGAACGGCATGTCAGAATATGCTTCAGAAGGTGGGAGTTTCTACCTCGGGGGCCTGTATGCGGAGGGAGTATTTATCACTCAAGATAACCTCTTTGCTGAGGAAACGCCTACTCCATTGGAGGTATTTCGGTATATCAGGCTTCACCATAATGTGAGGGCCGTCACTCCCGATTTCCCTTGGGAACCTCTCATGCTTAATACACTGCATGTCTTACTACAGACTAAGGGCCCGATTATGGGTATGATGGTGTGGCGGCCAAACCCACGTGAGGACAGTCCTCCCTATATTTACGTTTTTAGTCATTGGCAGGCATTTCCTTTGCCATTCCCACGGCACTGCCTATCAAATAGGCACCACAATGGGAACGTCACAGGAAGTTTCAGCATGGTATGGACTGAAAAGTCCATGCCCTGCTGGAACTTCTGTGCATGTACACAGGGAGGCACATGTTGTGCCCCCCTGTGTGCATCCACAAGGCGTGAGACACAAGGGGCCCTCTTTCTTTTCTAACCACCACTGTTTTCATGGAGGAAAGCCATCCATGAAATCAGTGGCAGTGAGGAAAGTCATAATATACTTTGCGGAATGGTAGCGGTCCTGCCAAGAATATAGATGCCTATGCACTGCCAAACCACTGCCAGGGAACGGCAGTTCTCTGGCAGAGTTGGCGGTCCCAGGGCGGCACAACCACTAGGGTCGTACTGTGGCTGTGGCAAGACCGCCATCGCTGGGCCACCACAAGTCTGGTGGTCCCAGGGCCGCCAGACTCATAATCGGGCCCATGAGACTCGTAATTGGATCCTGAGACTGCTACAGATATAGGGCCTCAGTACAATGTCAGTCGGAAAGGCTCTGAATGGCATTCAGTTCATCTAAATCGTTAGGACTTTCTGACTCGGTTCCGACTCCGTTCCAAATGGCATTTGGAGGAACCGAGTTGGTCAGAGCAGACTTTTACAGGTCTACGGACAGTGTTTCCAACCGGCGGATTACGATGTTGGATTCGGACAGCCTTTCCAAATTGGTTGTTCTGACACAGATCGGCTGTCGGAATCCAACTTTGGGAGGCCGCATCCGGTTGTGGCCTGTGGGGGTACCAATGGATCCCCTCTTTCCAACTTTGCACAGTCTGTCAGGCATCATGGGGCACCCGCCACAGGGTGCATGATTTTCCCCACCCACCCCTTTCATCATGGGAGTCTGTGTTGTCGATCGTAACACAGGCTCCCATTGAAGTCAATGGGAGTCCGACTGAATGGTGTTCAGAAACATTGTAATCGGTCGTTCGGACTCCCCGAATCTGATTCGGTCGGAATGCTTTCCGACCGACATCGTAATGAGGCCCATAGTCTCCACGCTTTATCACAATGCACACTTAGAACAGGCAGAAATACAAGGCGGTTCCCACTCCGGCTGGGACAAAGAATTGGGGACACCACTCACCGATGAACAATGGCTCCATTGCTGCCAGCAGACTTGCCAGATTGTGACTATTAGCCGATTGCGCATCATACTCTTTAAATTTCTACACTGGTTATATTATACACCTACCAGAATGCATAAATATAATTTGCGATCAGATGGCATGTATGACAGATGTGGGGTGCCGGGAGCTGACTACTGGAGGGAGGTTTCCGATGCTATTACACAGATGCTGGACTCTCCCCTAACTCTTACTCCCATTGTGGCTCTGCTGCGCTACTCTGAGGATGTTTAAGTATTGACTAGAAAGTTTATTTCACTTGGGCTACTACTGGCCAAGCATAAAGTTTAACCCTGGGCGTAGTGGAGCATGCATAGATTGCGCTACTACGCCCTACGCAAAATGCACATAGCACAGTGCAAAAACTGTGCTAAAACACTTAGGGCCCGATTCACAGAACTAACTTAAGACAAAATCCTAAACTTACTACCATTTTCGTATTCACAGAAGGCACTTACTCATTTTGGTATTCACAGAAGACACTTGCTCACTTCGGTATTCACAGAAGTTAGGAGTCCTAACTTTAGGACTCCTAAATGCCTTCTGTGAATACCGAAAGTCTTAAAATTAGGATTTTTCTCAGTTTAGTAGTAGTATAGTTAGGACTCCTAACTTTAGGACTCCTCAATGCCTTCTGTGAATACCAAAAGTCCAACATTTCCAACTGACCAACTACGATGGAAAGGTAACCGTTCGGTCAGTCCGAATCCATTCTGACGGGCATTTGAAGTTGGGTGGAGCTGAATCGTATAGCTCTACGGACAGTGTTTCCGACTGACTTATTATGATGTTGGATTCAGACAGCCTTTCCAAGTTGGTCTGTCCAACATGAAACAGCTGTACGAAACTGACTCTGCAGGCCCTCCCTTCATCCTGAGGCTTTCGGTTTGATGCCCGTGGGGGTACCCAAAGAACCCCCAATTCAAATCATGCACAGTGTGGCAGGCACCAGGGGGTGCCTGCGACAGGGTGCAAGGTTTTCTGCAACCACCCCATTTTTCAATGGGAGCCTGTGTTGTCGGCCGGAACATTGGCTCCTATTGAAGTCAATGGGAGCATTTCCGAACGGTATTCAGAACCATTGTAATCGGTCGGTCGGGCTCGCCGAATGCGAGTCAGTTGGAACCGATTCCGACAAGGAGTCGGCCGGATTGCTAGCTGACCGACATTGTAATGAGGCCCTATGTGTCATTGCTTGAATAGGATTTATAGTAAGAATCAGGTTAGGCGAACCAATCCCTGGTAGATGGGTGCACTTTATCTTTGAAACTAACTCGTTTCTCTTTAAAAGATTTAATGAGATATTTTTGATCAGTAAAAAACACTTTGGTGACAATATCTCCTCGATTACATCATCAATATATTGATATTTTCTATTTGTTAATATTCAATCGTTCTTCATTTGTAACAAGACATCCAAATACTTTAACAAACCCAATGCATTTTGGGTCTAAGATGACACTTCTTCTGGGGTCTCTAGAAATGACAAAAAACAAGAGCCAATTAATTCCTGACTAAATATGAATGCATCTACAATCATTAATGAAACGTAATATAACTTAGCTCAACACCCTGCGCTGAATTCAGTTCATGATAATGATAAGCTAAATCGCTAATGTCGCAAATGTAATCCACGTCACGGATTTTATGTGACACATGCCTAGCAAGGTCCAAAAATCAATTAAAGCTCTGCAATTTTCATATCGCACATGACAAAGCGAATTCAATAGATTATGTAGCTCTTTACTCACATGTAGGGAAGACAAGGTAGCTAAAATAATGCTGCATACAAAAACAGAAGACCTAGCACCTTACATTGCTGGTATACTGGACCAAGCACTATTCTTCTAACAATCAGGCCCTGTTGATATAGGGCCCATTAATCACATTTTGGGCACAAACTACTGTTTTGAGAAGATCTTATACCTAGAAAATTTAGGTAAATGAATATGTGTGAAAGGTCTACTTATGCTAAACTGTAAAAAATATAAAAGACAGAATTGTGGATGAGGAAGATCAAGAAGTTTGAGGGGATAATGCTCTGCGCAATTATGAATTTTGCGGTGTCTCTATAACTGTAAATATTGAGTCTTAAAACTCTACAGCAGATAATTAGGGGCCCAGTGCATCAGACCCAGAGCTACTGTGCCCAGCCCTTTTATGCAGATTTGTAGAGCCCAGTATCATCCTGGAGGATTTCTACACTGCGTAGGTGTGAGTCTAGGCACACCTAGGGCCTAGAGGGACTACTCAAAAAGCCAGGTCTTCAGCTGATTGCAGAATTCAAGAAGTGAGGAGGAGGCTCTTATGTGTAGCTGCAGGTAATTTCACAGTTTATAAGAGATGTAGGCGAAGGCTTGACCTCCAGATCTGGTTTTCAATACACGTGGGATTTGTGCAAGGATGAGTCTGACAAGCAGATGTGTCTAGAAGGTTTGTGAAATCAGATGCAATTGTTGAGGTTTGCTGGGCTAGTGTTATACAGTGCCTTGAAAGTGTGAGTGAGGAGTTCGATTTTTGTTCATTTGTGAATGGGGAGCCAGTGGAACTCCTTCAGGTGTGTTGTGAAGTCAATGTGACATGGGAGGTTCAGAATGATTCTTGCCACAGAATTCAGATTGGTCTGCAGCCTTTTGTTGAGTTTTATATTGATTCCGGCATAGAGGGTATTCCTGTAGTCCAGTTTGCTTACACCCAGGGTGTGCATGATATTGTTCTGGGTGCTAATTGGGAGCCATTTGAAAATCTTCCACAGCATCTTCAGGGTATGGAAGCATGAGGCAGTGATTGCATTGACTTGGGCAGTCATGTTGACTCTGTTCTTGAAGATAATCTAGAGGTTCTTGGCTGGTGGGGGAGGGTGTGGGTCCCAGCTCTGTTGGCCAGCAGGTGGAATCCTATCGTGATGTGCTCTCCCTGAAGGTCACAATTTTGGTCTTGTTGGTGTTCAGCTTTAGACAAGTGGTCTTCATCAAGTGGGTCATTTCAGTCATGCAGGCATTGAACTTAATCCAGGTACTGTTCGCATCTTATCCATGAAGTAGAGAATGAGTTGTGTGTCCTATGCATAGGAGAGGACTTTGATATCGTGAGATTGGATGTTGTTGGCTAGTGGGATCATGTATGCATTGAAGAAGGTCAGTCTCATGGAGGATCGTTGCAGAACTCCACAGATGAGGTCGCGGGTGTCCGAGGAGTACAGGCCCAGGCTGACTGATCGGGTCCTTCAAGTCAGTAAGGAGCAGATCCAGTGGAGTACATGTCCTTTGATCCCGATATTGTCTTACCTAAACCACTTGTTATTATCCATTCTGGGTGACATCATTTGTAATCCCTGTTACCTCATGGGTAGATATCACCTGGTATTGTTAATTCCGGCCCTGGTATCTCCCCACGGAGATAACAGAGAGCTCCTATGGAGGGCCATTGTGACGGTCAAGCTACAGAAGACATGCAGTGATGTGCGATGGAGAGTGAACAATTTGAGTTGGTCTGGTAACTCTAATTCTGACTGATCACCTTTGCTGGAAACCTTTTTTCTCAAACTCAGTAGATAGTACATAGTGGCTCTATATGACAATGGAAGGTGGTGATTACTCCTGGAAATTGTAGTGCAGCTTCTTCCTCAGGCAGGTACTTCTTTCTCCTTTCACAGTTCAACAAAAGCAGTGATTTCTTCAGAATCTGGCCCAGACATTTTCCCAGTCTTGATGGATTATACTAGCCCGCAAAGTCCTAAATTGCTATACCTAGATCACAATCATTCTCAGCAACACTGCTGTGCAGCTACTTCTAGAATGTAGAATGAACAATCAAACCTTGTATTGGTGAAGAACCCAGTACTTATGGCCACTTGTGGTCCAATTGGATCTCTTGAACTTTATGAATCTTTAGGGGCCCTCCAATTCTGGAAGGGACAAATACATGATCAGCATATGCAGGGATCATGTGTCACTGTAGCTTCTCCGGGACTAGCTTAAGTTGGTCCAGCTAGGATGATAATTGGCTTCCAGAGAGGAGGGCATACCCATAGGTTCTCTGTCCGGAAGACTGGTGGGGCTGATAATGCTTTACCAGAGGGACTGCTACTTCAAAATAGGCTGCTGGGATTCCTCCCTACTCACATATACTGTGGGTTTAGGGAGAGGGAAAAGGGCCTAAGCATGCAGGCTTCCATGTCCAACTGGTGTCCTGGACAGCTCTCCTCAAATCCACCCACCATTTTGTTGGCCTCCATGCAAGTACAATGGCTCTGGCATTTACTCAGCCATACATATGCACTTTACTCGCATTGTACTACAGTGCTACACATACATGTGCAGGAATTCACTATACATGTCACTGGCACATAGTAAGCAGTTGCCAGTTCTCTTCATATGGTATATTGAGTGCAGTTAGGATGCTACAAATCAGTCACTAATTATATAATTTGTTGCCAAGGATCACCAAGGTCTAATCCCCACTTCAGCAAGTCTGCCCTCACAAGCAAAACTAACATGTCCAACCCCCTGACGCACACCCCATTAAAGGTCCTTGGCCTCACTGAGGCCTGATTGACAATCACTTCCAGGCTTTGCACTACAGACCTGCTTCACCATCCAGTTTCATCAGCCTCAGTCAAAACAGTCATTGGCAGAGTCAGAGCAACTGCCTTCAACTATCATGCAAAGCAAAAGACACTCAAATGATGGACGGAATGCAGGGCAAAGAAAAGAGTCATCCCCAGTCAAGAGATCTGGGTTAAGTCCATCGTTCTTTTGTTCACAATGCCACCCCTTTTTAGAGCCAGCCATATGCAAATCTATCTTGACTGTTCCTCATGGGAATAGTCCAGCCGGAACTGCCGAGCCAGGTCCTCCCTGGACCGGCAACAAGCATCCTGGGACCGGTTTCGGGGTTTCACCTCTCATCAGCCAGGCTAGCTTGACTCCATTGGCATGGAGAGCATCAGACATGAACGTCAATTCACCAAAAGGCCAGGGGTAGCGGAAGTGACATCACTCGCCATTTGACCTTTACGTTCACTCACACACATGCTTACACAGACACACACAATTACACATATACACACTATCTCTCACATAAACACACTCTTGCTTGCATGCATACACACAACATACATTTAAAAGCATTCTTTACTTACCTCTGCTGCCAGGGAGGGTCATATTCCAGCTAACTGTACTCCAGTTTGTTATTACAATACTAGTGAATAACATAACAGTATTCGCTATTAGTATAATAAAAGCAATTCACAAACAAGTAGATTGGAGTCCTAACTGACAGCCATAAGGACGAGCTGCTCCTGTGTTCCTAGCACTGATTTTGAGGCCAGGAGTGCAAGGAGCAAGCCAGAGGCCGTAGTTGCGACCTCTGGCGACCCCTAAATGATATCCAGGATTTCAGGCACGCATTTCAGTTGTATTCCTTTGTTTGAAAATTACAGCAATAAACGCAAATAAATATTTTAGTAATGCTGAATCTACTGGGCAGGTTCAAGCTGGTGTTGGAAATGGAATTGGACTTGATATTGAAAACGAAGGTTGAAAACTGATTTAGATATTCTCTACAAGAATAAGAAGCTGTGTAAAGCTAAATCTGAGGAAATTAAAGTGCCTCTGTCAGTCAAATGTAAATTACCTTTAAAAGTGTATGCTGGGTGATTTAAAACCTACAGAATCTAAATGTTACATTTGTACTAATTAAAAGAGCCTGAAGGGCGCCCGCCAACTTGCCCCCCACTAGCACAAACAGTATTACATAATTTTTTCGATCAGAGAAGGCCAACAAAATCATTATAGATTTGAATCCTCAGTCCTTTCTTATCCATGATTTCACTCAATTAGACCACTATTTACTGAGGTTATAAAATAATTCCTTCTGTAACATTTTAGAATTCTTCTTCTCTATTTCACCGTAAACAAAAATATGCTACTTTTGGCTATTCACAAAATCCGGGTGTAAACTTACTGCACAAGTGTAACATATATGTCTCTGCCAAATGGAAGTGTCTAGGGGCTATTTACAAACTACTAAGACTACTCACAAAGGTATGTTGCACTTCTGAGCAATTTAGACATGTAATTTTAGTCTTACACTTTTGAGTAACGTTACACTCAGATTTTATGAATCGCCAAAAGTACTAAAGTTATTCAAAATGTAGGAGTGGATTACACATGTGAATTGCTCAAAAGTGTTGGTTACCTTTTAGATTAGCCATGGTAGTTTGTGAATAGACCCAGGCCCCTCAATTTGACCCTTCGATTTGGTGGAGACATGTAAGTTACACTTTTATTTACATTTGGATTTTGTGAATAGCCAAAAAATAGTGACGTTACTCAAACCTGTAAGATACTCAAAAGTGTAAGTTAGCTTTGTGAACTTTCCCCTTGTTCTTCGTGAAACAAACAGTTAATGGCACAAAGAAGTTATAAATACAAGAAACCTAAAACAAACTTTTGCAAGGACACCTCTTTGGTTGTCACTGTGTCAAAAGCTCTGTGGAGAGTCATATTTCCACCGGAACCCCCACCAGAGACCTCCCAGTCCTGTTTCTTTCACCTTAGGCAGACACTACAACCAGTTCTTCTCTTTTGGGTTAGGGGTCGTATACCCCCAGCCGTATTTATTTACACAATGAACAATGACAAGAAAAAACACCACATTCTTGTGATTATGTGCAGTAACCCATCATATTTTACAGCTTCATTTACATGTGTTGATGCCTAACTTTAAGTGAGACGCTAATACATTAATTCTCCTAACCTTATCTAAAGTTGTTCCTGCATATCCACAAATTGGCAATCAAGTGAGATCACGACTGGTTCCGGTGACTCCGGCTCTGGAACCTCCCCTTCCTAGTCAAATGTATGGGTCCCTCCTTAGGGGAGGACCCCACCTACCCGTATTCCTTTCCGGGGTACACCTGTGCAGGGGGCCCATCTTCCTGCTAGGATATCTACCTCGGGCATCCCCTATACCCAGCATTGTCTAGGGGTGGGTGGTAAACTCCGCTCCTCCAGCTGAGTTTTGCTACTCTGCGCTCTGATTAGAGCACAAAGATTGGCACAAAAACTCCACCAACAAGCGGTGGAGCGGAGTTTACCGACTCCTAGTGATAAATAATCTACTTGGGATGCAGTGCAGGCCTTACATGAATACGCTAGGTCATAGAGTAACTTGTATGCAACGTCCAATAATTATGTCTTTCCTGTCTCCTAGCCATAGACTGTGCATGCTTGAATATATCTTGGGCGGTCATGGTATAGTCAGGCAGAAGGTCGGTGTTATAATTAAAAGAAAGATACATAATCCAAGTGATGTAGTTTAGGATCGTTGTTTTATTCTTTAGATAAGATCCATATTAAGCCTCATGCTAGGCCTTCTTCAATGCCCCACCAGGAGCAGCCTCCCTGCTGCTCAGCCCATCTCCAACTGATCTTTCCTTCCACTCCAACACCCAACATTCCGATGACATCACACAGACTGAGCAGCAAGGCAAGGACAGAAACAGAGAGTAGATGCATTATAACTTCCTTGATTACAACAGTCGATGTGCTGATAAAAGACGTTCACAACACTTTTATGTTTTCCTGTCCTTACAATGGCTGCCACGGGTTTGAGACCCTGCCTCCAAACTGATCGGAGCCATACAATACAGTTAGGGAAATCTTGCGAGATCCGCAGCTGTGAATGAGAGGTGCTATGTTGTACCCTAGGTTCGGTTCTAGCCCGCGAGGCGTGGTCAGCCTGTAAAGTCTTGGAACCATAAACAGACAGCGACTGTGAAGCGCCAACCACAGGCCACAACAATGCCACCTGCACTGGATCAGGAGGAGGAACACTGGTGGTCATATGTAGAAGAGGGAATAGAATAGTCTACTGCGCCCGAGGAGCAAAATGACTCTGGAGCTAGCGAACCTGATCTTCCAGGACTGGTTGCAGTACAAGCCATCCCTGGAGCCTGCGTGGTTCTCATACCTTCGGTACTGGTGAGTGAGAGCGATTAATGGCACTAAGGCATTCATAACTAGAGTGGCCAAGGCTAAGACCACCAATAAAGGATGGTCATAAACAGAGAGGAAGGACTACACTCAAACTTACAAAAATAATGTTTCAGCATCCCCAGGAACTTCCGAGATGATAATGGATAAAGGAAACAAGCATTTACAATGCAATGGTCTCGGCATTGGTAAAGTTAGAGCTATTGGCATTGCTCATGACATTATTTTTGTTTATGTTTTTGTTGTTAAAACATTTAAAGAAACGGCATTGTTATTTACAATGTCAATAGCTTAATCACTCTCAAATGCGAGACCTATTGCATTTGCACCCACACACAGAGCCACTGAGTGTTGACCGGACAGAAGCAGTGAACGGGCAGGAGCAGTGAACGGGCAGGAGCGGTGACGGTGCAGGAGCGGTGACGGGACAGGAGCAGTGACGGGACAGGAGCAGTGACGGGACAGGAGAAGTGACGGGACAGGAGAAGTGACGGGACAGGAGAAGTGACGGGACAGGAGAAGCGACAGGGCAGGAGAAGCAACGGTACAGGAGAGGTGACGAAGCAGGAGAGGTGACAAGGCAGGAGTGGTGACGGGGCAGGATGGGGCAGGAGCGGTGTTTAGGCATGAGCAGGAGAGGTGACCGGGCAGGAGCGGTAAACGGACAGGAGCAGTGAATGGACAGGAGCAGTTAACGGGGCAGGAAAAGTGATGGGGAAGGAGAAGTGACGGGACAGGAGAAGTGACGGGGCAGGAGAAGTGACGGGGCAGGAGAAGTGACGGGTCATGAGTGGTGTTCGGGCATGAGCAGGAGTGCTGATCGGACAGGAGCAGTGAACGGGCAGGAGCGGTGAAAGGGCAGCAGAAAACGCTTGAGGCACCCAAGGAAGTGTAGGTTTAAAGGTTCAATGTCTGTGACTAGAGTAGGTGCAACTTCTTTCTTCCAAAGAACCAACCCTGAACATAAACATGGGCAGAATTGTCTGATGGGAGGGATGCAGTTAATTTAGAGTACCTGGGACAGGTCCCACAGAGTCACTTTGATCATAAGAGAACTGCACAACCCACACACCCCAAACGGAGGGGCTCGGGGTCAGAGGGCGATGTTTAGAACCAAAATAGGCTCTGGATGGAAAGTGCAGAGCCTGTGGTGGGTGGAAAGGCCCTGCATGGGGCACTGCTCGGCAATAACATTGACTGGGAGCAACTGTTGGGTGGAGGGAGCAGCATCTGTGCGGGAGATCATATGTCCTACTTGATCACGGAGGGGACTTCGTGGGTAAATATCTGAGGTGGCAGGGGCACATAATGGCAGTGGAATGACTGGATGGGACAAAATCATACCTACGATGGTGACAATTTCTGGAGGGTGCAATCTCTGGAAGGTACAATAATCAAGGGGTGTCATAAGACCCCTTCCCCCTCCCCGGGTGCCTACAAGGGGTGGGGTCATTCTCCCTGGCGGGGTGTGGGGGGGGTTGTCTGGAGTTTACACCCTGCTATACTCTAGTGGTGCTGGGGGGCGCAATGCATGAGACTATATGTTGAGTGAGGGTCGTCCGCACTCCTTTCCCGCCGATTTCATAATCTTTTTTTATTGTATAAAAAAGAGGAGAAAAAGAACCGCTGTCAATCAAGCCGCCCAATCAAGCATATCCTCCCCCACAACATGTGAGTGAAGAACACTTACTGAAAAATAGGTGAAAAAGTGAGAGGGCACCTCACGTATGCAACACCAGGGAGGCTACCAGCAGGTTCTCGCTAGTATGCTCACGTATGTCATCATCGGTTGCCCACTCACTGAAATGAAGAAAATAGTGTCCAAGAGAGAGACAAGAAAGGAAGAGAAAAGGAATCAATTGTCCCAAAATATAAACCCTGTGATATGCAGAGAACAGCGTGTTCAATGCAACTTAAAATCGAGTTAAGAATTACTATTGCGTTGCCCTCTTTATTTGAAAATGTGAGCTTACTTGCGTTAAAAGCACTGCATGTTGCAAACCTTTTCCAAGAAGGCCAACATGTTTTATTGCCAATTACATACGTTGTGGCAAATTCATCATGGTGTGGGATTCAATCACTCACTTCTCTGCTTTATGTAATGCGGATTGGCTATGGAGGAGGATATGCTTGATTGGGCGGCTTGATTGACAGCTGTTCTTTCTCTTCCCTTTTTTTATACAATAAAAAAAGATTATAAATTTGAGAGTTTTGGGTCTGGGGGAAATTGGATGAGATGCCATAAAGTGGGGGCTAAAAATAGAGACCCATTTTGGAAGCAGTACCTAAAAGTGACATTAAATATACTCTCTTACAACCATGTCTTTATTGCATTGATGATTTGTGAGAGGAGGGTGGCCTGGTGATTCCCCTCGGTAGCTCCTTGTTGTGAATAATAATAGCAGGCCCCCAAGTGAGGAGCAGAGGGCCGAAAGACAGAGACCCTGCCCCTGAGGAGCCACTGCGAGGTGCCAGTAAGTACACACAGCGTGCGGATTAAAGACTGCCAGCGGCAACATACTCCTGATCCCGCGCACTGTCCGGAATAGGCCTCACTGTTCACCGAGAGGGGCCCCTCGCGGCGCCGAGTGGCCTGGAGGCCCGAACGGACACCGATCCAGGCAGAAGGGGCTGCTCCAAGCCCAGGTCAAGTAAGCGGCGAGACTGCTCAGTCCACAAGCTACGAGCGGATTAAAGACTGCAAGCGGCAACATACTCCTGATCCAGTGCATCGGCCGAAATAGGCAGCACGGTTCGCCAAGAGGGGCCCGAGAAGTAAACAGTGGGGGTGGGCCCCCCTAATGAGGGGTGTGCAACGCTAAGCGCCAGGCTGGGAGAGACCCAAAAACCAGTGCTGTTGGAAACAGGCCGATAGGGCGAGTAGCAAGAGCCTTCAACTAGCTGATTGTGATCCCAGCGCCCAATCACAGAATCGGGACGGCCCAGACGTGCAGGGCCCTTCCCCACAAAGAAGGCCTAAAAGAGGGGGAGCGACCGAGACGAGAGCGCCACAGAGGGGGGCGACCGGCCCAAACAATCGACGCTGGAGATGGAGCTGAAGGAGCCAGAGGGGTCCCCCTTTCCTACCCCTTTCACCCACAAACCGCATCAGCTCAAGGAGCTCAAGGGGCTCAGCAGCAGCAGGCCTAGAACACCTCACCCACGAGGCAATCGGTGACAGAGTCATAGCCCCCAACTGGACCATCGAAGAGGAGGCCCTAGCAACCAGACATGACTCACCCCGTATTCTGGTACTAGTTTGCAGAGCCGACAGTGGCGTGGAGGAGGAGGAGGGGCTGATCCGACTAAGCATTCAGAAGGCTCGCTACCCACGGGCCGGTTGCCCCTCCAGGAGAGTCTTGGGAACACGACGAAGTTAGACTGGGGGACTCGGTCGGAACTGACCCAGAATCAGAGAACAGTAGACAACCATCCCCCCCTCCCCTGGCTAGCTACACAAACGGAGTGGCAGGGAGCTCGCAACAAGGACAGTGACCATGGGTCATCTAAAGACAGCTGGGGGACCCCAGCTCCCTACCCAGACGAGACCGGGATCCCCAACACCAACAGGTCATAAGACAAACACAGACCCCACCGCCACCATGTCGGAAAAACTGGACAAGGTGCTAGCAGCCATAGAGCACTCACGGGTTACAATGGAGGAGCACTTCAGCACTCTGGCCTCGCACCTCAATTTGCTGCGTGATGACCACAGAAAGCTGCCGGGCAAAGTGGGAGATGGGGAAAAAAATGCTCTCGGCAATGATAACAAAAACTAAGGTGCAACAGGATTCTAACAAAGACTTGCAAGCCCGAGTTGCGACTCTAGAGGATAGAACGGACGATCTGGCGAAGCAACTGGCGCATTTTGAGCCTACCGGAGGGAGTGGTGGGGAAAGATCCTGTTGAATATACCGAAACCTGGCTCCGGTCCTTCACACCACGAGATGACCTCACCTCATACTTCTCCATCGAAAGGGCGCACAGGGTTCCGGCGCGACAACTGCCCCCAGGCTCACGTCCTCACCCCATGCTAGTGAAGTTTCTCCACTTTCGAGGCAGGGATGCCATATTACGTGCGGCCAGGCAGAATGTTCCTATCATGGTAGAGGATAAAACTGTCATGCTCTTCCCAGACTACTCCAGAGAGGTACAATGGAAACGTGCATCCTTTCTGGAGATAAAAAGACTACTACAAAAATAAAGGCATACAATACTCCCTGCTGTTCCCAGCAAATCTCAAAATAATCCACAAGAATACCACTGTGTTCTTCACAGATCCGCAGGAAGCAACGGACTGGCCGGACCTGAACATACCGATTGGCTCAAAACAGAGAAATGCCACAACACCAGGATCCAGGAGTGCCAAGCCCCCAAGACGCGGAACACGGAGCACCCGGAGTCAATCAGGAAAGCAACTTCTTCCTAAAACATTGGCATTGCCGGACCTGGAACAGATCATAGCAGAGCGCAGAAAGGCTTTACAAGCAGCAGCGTAAATGGGGGCAAATCTCTCAACCTCGGATCATAAAGACACTCCGCATATTTTCACGCCTGAAGAAGAAGATCCCAACGACTCGTGTGACTCTAACAAGAACTCTGGGGCCCTGCCCGCCGTCACGCCGCAGACGGCCTGACATGCTTATATGAAGTTCATTTACACCTGCGGGCACACTTCCCCCAGTTGCAGGAGCGGCCCTGCCCCCCTTAATTCCACATAACACTCTGAGTGTCATGCTAGTGCTGGCCCCCAACTATCATAGTTATGAGTGACCAACACTAGATACACACAGAACCATAAGGGCCCACCTGGCCCAACGGGCCTCGGTGGTTCACGTGAGTCAGTTGAAGCACACCCCCGCATGAAACGTTAGTGGGTACCTTAATCGTACCTGTTTGGATGTGCTGTCCATTGCCGTAGATCCCCCGTATTGGGTCTTCAACCCCAAAGAGTTCTACTTCAACCCCTCGCCCTACCCTGATCCCATACCAATCCCATTGAAAAGGGCCGAACCATTCACTGCCACACTTACATGTCACACCGGGCACCACCACACTTCACATGGGGTTTTGTGGTGGGACACCCGGGGCTTCTTTCCCTCCCTGCACGACCTATCAGCCACCATGAGCCCGCCGACAGATGTTAAATTTCTCACTCTAAATGCACGGGGTATACATACAGTGCGGAAGCGCTATGCCATCTACTCTTATATTAAGTGCCAGCAGGCGCAGATCATACTATTACATGAAACTCATCTCACAAAGAGAGAACTGGATAAGCTTCAGAAGCGATGGAGGGGAACCTTTTGCGCCACGACATATTCAGCATACGCGCGAGGAGCCCTCATTTGGCTCAGGCCAGGAGTCCCCTTCTTGGAGACTAACAGACAGATAGACCCAGACGGGAGATACGCCCTGCTAGAGGGATTATTGGATGGACAGACAATACTGATAGGTAGCATCTATCACGCAGCTTGGGCATAATTCACATCTTCACCGCGGGTTTTGGGAGGGGATTACAATTGCGCCCTAATTCTCACCTTAGACAGATCATACCCACCGGCCCCAATGTCGCAAGCCCACACGAGCACAGCCCGGTTCCAAACCTGGGAAAATCACTGGTCATTGACGGATGCGTGGCGACACGCACATCCGTCAACTAAACTCTACTCCATTCAATCCCTCACGACTATGTTGGAATTTGCATAGTCGTGCTACGCCGAACTCTGCAAAGTAAAACCAAAGGAAATGATGGACGGAGTGTTGAACATTGCAAGCACCCACCCCCAGTCAACTGATCTGGGTTTAATCCATCACTGTTCTTTAGCCCACTCTGCCACCCCAGTTCAAACATGGCCATATGCAAATCAGTCTGACCCTGTGCCTCATGGGAACAGTCCAGCCCGAACTGCCAAGCCACATCTTCCCTGGACCGGAAACAAGCTTCCTAGGACCGGTTTCTGGCATTTCAGTCGTCTTCAGCCAGGCTTGCTTGAATCCAGTGGCAAAGTGAGCAAGGGACTCACGTCTGAGCATACCCTGCCAACTTATGGCGAACAAAGCAAAACCGAAGGAAATGATGGACGGAGTGTTGAACATTGCAAGCACTCACCCCCAGTCAACTGATCTGGGTTTAATCCATCACCGTTCTTTAGCCCACTCTGCCACCCCAGTTCAGACATGGCTATATGCAAATCAGTCTGACCCTGTGCCTCATGGGAACAGTCCAGCCCGAACTGCCAAGCCACGTCTTCCCTGGACCGGAAACAAGCTTCCTAGGACCGGAACTCTGCAAAGTGGCAACAAAACTCTGAAGTGCTATGCAGAATTCCACGAGCAGGCAGAGTTGTTGATCGCGCCCCTACATGCAATACATGCAACGTGAAGTGCGTTATCGCACCAAAAATCATGCACAAACGGCACCACGCGGTTCGAATGTGCGCGTCCATCTTGTTTTTGCTCGGTTTATGGTGCTGGGGCCTACTTTTTGAATCCTTCAATCGGTTTAATCCAACTAGTCTGAAACTTATATACCCCTCATTTTTATTTATTAGCTTACCCTGTGTTTTTGTATTTTATGATTTTTTCTAATTTGTGTTGTTTTTGCGTAACCTTTGTACTTTTTTATTTTTCCCTTTACTTCCTTATTTTTTTTCCTTCCGTCATTCTTTTTCCTTTCTCTTTCTACTTTCTTCTCTTCCCCAACCCAGTGCCATGGCAGAGCAGGGCCCCCTGAACCAGCATCACCAGCCAAAGCTGCCTACCTTGCGGTCGGCTGTGTTGTGTACGGGTACAGCCCTGCGTGAACTTCTCAGAGGTAAAGGTGGCTGCGCTCATTTTTTATGTGCAGTGCCACCTCCCCTCCACCCTGGCAGCAGGCTTGGCAGTGGGTACACCCTACGGGAGCAGAGGCAGCGCTGGGAGAGGCTGCGCCAGGCTATGCACTGCTGCTCTGGGGTCCGGCGCACCCAACAAAAGCTTATGCACTGGCAGACTGACATCCTGAATAGGGAGCAGGACCTGCTTTGCCTGGTGGGTGTTGAGGTTGCGGGGCTCGCTGAGTAACAAAGGCACAGAATGAGTAATGAATATGTATTTGTTGTTTTCTATCTGTGCTAATATGTTTTTCCCAAATAGAAAGCATGCTGCTCACACTCAAGTACATTACGTTTATGTTGCAAATATTATGTGATCATAGAGTAGACAGTGCTCGGTGGCACTACCTAATCCTACCCGTTGTTGCTGGCTTGACTGTTTATTTAAGAAGTCATGCAGAAACTCCTCTGTCCTGTTACTAAGGTAGCATTAGTTATTAGTAGAGTGAGTTAGTGTGTTTTCTCACTTCTCTAAGTCTTTATTTTCTTTGTAGCTTGCACAGTCCCAACCCGAAGCAATTTTACAATGACGTGTAATTTAATACATTTTGAATAGGTCCGCACTACTAGTAGTACTATAGGAAATCTGATTTAGAAAAGTTCAATGTTACTGTGCTTGCCTTTTCCTGTCAAAATATTTTGTGTAGATTATTATTATTAACTGTACCACTAATCTTATTTTATTTATTTATTACATTACCATCTAGGGGCAAGAAGAAAGATGGGCCTGGAGCATCAAATGAGGCAAGGGTGCTAGAGGTGCCACTGCATCCACAAGTGCCTCGCCAGATGGCTCTGCTGGCCCCAGTAAGTCCTCCTGTTGTTAATTTTATTATTTCCCTAACTTTTACTGCTCCACATTTAGAATTATGTTTCCTTTATGCTATGCCTGTCTCCTAATTTATTTCCAACTCCTCTTCATTTTATTTGTTTGTTTCCTAAATTCTTCTTATCCCTGCATTTTCCTATTTACTTATTTTCTATATTTCATGTTACTGTACTTGACATCAGTGGGTTCTGGCTGAGGGAGGTGGTGAGCTGGTCGACGGTGATCTTGCTCCAGTTTCTGTGGGGAACCTGCTTCGGGTGGTGGTGGACCGTGTTCTTCTTGAAGCTGAAGTGGACGCAGCTGTGGTCAGTCCAGTGGAGTCCGGTGCAGTGGCTGAAGGTGACGTGCTTGCTGGATGAGAAGAGGGGGTCGAGCGTGTGGCCGGCGTAGTGGGTGGGGGTGTTGACCAGTTGCTGGAGTCCGAGGTTGGCGAGGTTGTCCAGCAGGGTGGTCGTGTTGCGGTCGTTGTTGTTCTCCAGGTGGAAGTTGAGGTCCCCGAGGAGGATGTAGTCGGCGGAGGGGAGGGCGTGAGGGCTGATGAAGTCCGTGATGTCTTCGCAGAACTGTGCGAGTGGTCCCGGGGGTCTGTAGATGAGGGTGCCTCTGAGGGTAGTCTTGGGGTCGGTGTGGATCTGGAAGTGCAGGTATTCGGCGGTGTTGAATGCGTCGGTGGAGTCAGTCGAGATGCGAATGGTGCTTTTGTGAGCGATGGCGATGCCCCCTCCGGTCTGGTTGTTGCGATCCCTTCTGATGATCTTGTAGCCGTCCGGGATGGCTATGGCGATGTCGGGGGCTGAGGAGTCGTTCATCCAGGTTTCCGTGAGGAAGGCGACGTCTGGAGATGCGGTGTCGAGGAGGTTCCAGAGTTCCACGGCGTGTCTGTGGACGGAGCGGGTGTTGATCAGGATGCACTTGAGGTAGTTGCTGTTGTCCGTCTTGGTGGGCGTGGTGTTTGTTTGGAGGCAGGAGAAGTTGCAGGATCGGCAGACGAAGGGTCCATGGGTGCGTCGCGGGGACGCTCTGTAGCATCCGGGGGCTCGGGCGGTTTTGAGTGCGATGAGCGTAGCGAAGTCGTAGGTCCTGCGGGGGGGCTGGTGGGCGCGGGGGCCAGGGGGTCTGGCGCTGGGCGCGGTCCAGGCGCGGACGGGCGCAGACGGGCTTACCTTTGGCGCACCTTCGGCGCTCAATCGGCGCTCCCGCTGCGCGCGTCCGCTGCGCGGTCGCTGAGGGGGCGTCATAAATAAGGAGCCGGGAGGGAGGGTCAGCTGGGAGGCGGGAGCGGGTTGTCCAATGGGCAGTGAGGGGAGGCGGGACTGCAGGCGGAGGCGGGAGCAGGAAGGAGGAGAGCGGGTCAGCGGCGGCGGAAACGGCGGGAAAAACGGAGCTGAAGTGACCGGGGCAGCGTCGGAGGTCAGCGGGCGAGGAGGGGCAGCAGCGGCAGGAAAGCGACAGGCGGAACCTGAGAAGCAGCAGGCAGCAGGCAGGAGGCGGCGGCGGCGTGAAACCAGGTAAGTGGCGTCAGGCGGTAGTAACAGGATGGGCAGGTGCCAGGCAGCGACAGGTAGGCAGAGCAGTGGAGAGAAGCGACCGGCTGTGGGGGCACAGGGGTCACACTGACCAGCCCGCTACTGTCCCCTTAAATAAGGAGCCGGGAGGGAGGGTCAGCTGGGAGGCGGGAGCGGGTTGTCCAATGGGCAGTGAGGGGAGGCGGGACTGCAGGCGGAGGCGGGAGCAGGAAGGAGGAGAGCGGGTCAGCGGCGGCGGAAACGGCGGGATAAACGGAGCTGAAGTGACCGGGACAGCGTCGGAGGTCAGCGGGTGAGGAGGGGCAGCAGCGGCAGGAAAGCGACAGGCGGAACCTGAGAAGCAGCAGGCAGCAGGCAGGAGGCGGCGGCGGCGTGAAACCAGGTAAGTGGCGTCAGGCGGTAGTAACAGGGTGGGCAGGTGCCAGGCAGCGACAGGTAGGCCGAGCAGTGGAGAGGAGCGACCGGCTGTGGGGGCAAGGGTGCCAGTGGAGCGCACCAGATGAAGGGGGTCCCAGTGGCAGCAGGGACGGGCGTGGTAAGTCACATTGCTTGCTGATTGTCAATTCGTAATATATACTCACTGCAAAGGTTTTGACTCGCTTTAGCAGATACAACTGGAGTTGAGTAGTTAATAAACTCTTATATCTGGAACTCAGCAAACAAAGGCTGATAATGAAGTTTAACAACAATGGGTTGATAGAAAATGGTAAAAAGGATGGAAGGGGCAAGGATGGGTGGAATGTATTTTGAGTGAAAGGATACATAGGTGAATACGTGGGTAAAGGGATGCATAAAGGTGGGTGATACGATTCATGGGTGGGTGAAGTATGGATGAAAGGATATACACCGTGAAAGAATGCCTGCCTGGGTAGGTGAAAGGGTATGGGTGAAAGGATGCCTGCCTGGGTGGGTGAAAGGAATGCCCGGGTGGGTTGTAACAGGATGGGTAAATGGGTGAAAGGATGCATGGGTGGGCAAATCGATGTTGGTGAAAGGTGCATTGAGACCAATGTTTGAATGGATGGATTTATGTGGGTGGATGGTTTTCAATCGTGAAAGACTGGATGAGAGAATGTATGTAAAGCTGAAATGGTGGGTATCTAAGCCAAGGTTGAAGAATACTAGAACAATGAAATGATGAATGGATAAGTGATTGGATGAAGAAACAAGGGAACTCCTCTGGACAGGGGAGTGCTCACCTACTTCACTTGCTTAGAATGGTTTTATCAAAGCTTTGATCCAAAGGGTTGGGGTGGTATTTGTGTACTCCATTTACTCACAGTATTTTTTTAAGTGAGGCTGATATTTGTATCCCATCCATCATCAATCATCAACTCCCTCCCTACCCACGGCATTTTGCCAGTGCCACCCATCGTGACCTAACTGCTGCAAGGTTTAATTTGTCACTGCAGTGTTGGCTTTGCAATGTGCGCCTGCTTGAGTTAACGTGGCATTTACACAGCTTTCACTGCATGGCAATGCTAAAAGAATGTGTGTTACCCTTCCTTCCCAGTGCCCACTCAGACATTTCCTAGTCCTTCACTCCATTATTTTTTTCCAAGATCTGTCACAGTCTTTCCAAAAATTAGAAAAATACATTCTTTGCATGCGCCACATTTTTTTAGCCCAGTGATATTTTTAGCCCACATTTGTTTAGCCCAGTCATGGCTTCCATAATGGATTAATGCCTGTTCAAATTCTTCCCTTTCAACATTGTCCACCACAGTGACTCAGTAGCCAAAGCTTAGGCACATGATGATCAAAAAAAGTCTACTACTTCCTAATCCCTCTAACTTTCCCTGTAGTAGAGTAACTTCAGTTTCCTTTCCTTACTGCCAAGCAAATGTATTTGTTTAAAAAAATAAATGATAAAGTGTGGTGAAGGGTGAGGCCAGGGTGTAAAGTGGGACTAAGTAACTGCCTTGACTTTTGTGGATGGGATAGTCTGTGACAAACATGTCAAATACAATCTATATCTCATTCCTTAATCCTTTCCCTGTACTGCAGTGCATCGCTTTTCCCACCGTCTAATAACGGCAACAGGTTGTCCACAAGATTGATATGTGACGTGTATCAATATTCAGGTTCAGATTGAAAGGCATTTTGGAGAAGAGCAGGGCCATTTGAATAAGATAATTGTCTCTGAGAGTAGCCAAGTGTGACTAGTAACGAGTAGGACTAGGGTGCCAGCTGGGTCAGCATGCCTCCATTAATTTAGCACAAGAGAGATAATACTTATACTCCATAGTGCATAATGCCTTACTCATTAATGAGAGGTAATTGATTTTTATTTTTCCCCACAAAGTGTCTGGTTAGTTTATTTAACTTGGAAATTCTTGAAAAGAAAGAAAGATAACAGTTTATTTAAACTGGTGTGCTGAGTTCATATTATTTCTTAATTCCTTTTAGACAGTTAGATGCATTTGGCATTTGCCTTTAGTTTGATGTCAAGCATGTGGGGGTAATGGCTGTGACTCCAAAAACATCAAATCAAATGATCCTAGAGGACCAGCAATGTACTGCCACTGTGCCACCCACTACATCATTTTAAACAAGTGTTTTTCACAGAGCATTGTTGATCATTTCTCTTTTTTTCTTTCTAGCTACTCCAGCTATTAGTGGTCATCCAAATTGGCAGGATGTAGCAGCCCGCCTGCAGCAGCAGAAGCTGGTGGTGATACGTGAGGCGTACCGACAACTGGTGGCCAAGGAGGAGGAGGAGGAGGAGGAGGCCGCTGCCCAGGACCCCAGTCAGCCACCAGCGCCTCCAACCTCTCAACACGGGCGCCAGGGCTGGACTGGCCATAGCGGGCACCGTGTTTTTCCCCGGTGGGCCCCCAGGCTGGGGGCCGGTTCTGGGCCCCTAGGGGGCCGTTTTTCTTACAGGGCCGTTTTTGCAGCATAGCTGCAATATCGGCCCCTGTAACAAAACCAGCTGAAACAGGCCATGGCAAACAGCTCGGCTGCTCCCCCAGCCCCCCGGGGGGCCAGCCGAGCACTTTGCCAGGGCCGGTTTTGGTTCCTAGTCCGGCCCCGACTAGCGCCACGCCACCGTTCTCTGGCACAGTGCAGGGTAAAAGGGTTAGAGGTTTAATAAATGGATGGGAAAGAGGATTTGGGGAAAGGTGTGACAAAGAAACAGTACACAAAGATATTATTCATCTGGACAATGAGTAGCCAACCATCATCAATCTGTTGAGGGAGGAAAAGGAAACGAAGGAATGATTATGACACAGTTAACATAAATGCAGTGCAACCCAAGCAGTCCATCAGTTCCAGAGAGACCCAAGTTATATTATTATATATCTAAATGTTCTGTCACCTAGGTTTGAAAAATAGTAAGTACATATTATGTAGGAGTGTGGTGAACAACTCACACCGTTCTAAAAAATGATTATTAAAAGTAAAATAATACTGTATTGCCAAATTGGGAGGTGCATCTGCATTCTTTTCGGATTGTCCGTTAATCTTTTAACCCCTTCGCTGCGGCGGAAATTCCGCCGCAGCGCTGGGGGATGCGGGGGGGGGCAGCGCGGTGGCCCGGTGCTCATGACGGAGCCACTCCGTCATGAGCCACGGTTGGGCTGTGCTCATGACGGAGTGGTTCCGTCATGACTCCGCCCACAGCGCTAATCGCCCGCACAGGCGGGGAATTAGCGCCGCGTGGGCGGCGCGGCCGCCAACGGCCGCAGCATGACGGAACCACTCCGTCATGAGCACACGGCAACCGTGGCTCATGACGGCGTGGTTCCGTCATGAGCACGGAAGGAGTTAAGATGCAGGCTGGAAAGGACGCATCGCGGAGTGTGCACTAAAGGACTAAGCTTCTCCTCTCTAATGAAAGGAATAGTAATACCGCGCCTCTGCCCAGACCTATGAAGACCTAAAACAGAAACTAAGGACTGGACAAAGAGTCCCATATGACCAAAGTGTCCCATTTGATTTAATTTGACTTCATGAAGGAATCCTAAAAAACAATCTTTGGGTCCTCAAGAAAGCCATCGACCCACAGGGCGCAAAGTTGGCTGAAACATGTTGACCTGGTTCTTACAGAGATAGATGTGAGACACATCTAATATCTCTCTTTTCACATCTCACATTTTTTAACCATAACACTACCTTTGATCTTGTTAATAAAAATGTGTCCTTTCTAAAGAGAGGAGGTATTTTTAAACCTAGCTTCCTCATATGGTGGATCCCATATGGTCTCAGATTCAAGAGACAATCTCTCCTAGTGGAGGAAAAGACCCAATGATGTAATTATCAGTGGCTTAGTTATAACACCAACAAGAGAAATGCCTTTGATAGAACAACACTGTTGAGTGTCTCACAACAATTTTGGTGTTGCTCTCCCCTGTCTCAACACAACTCTTCCATTCCTTTTGATTTTACACGTTAATCTTGAGGGCCTGGATTATGCGGTCTGGTAAAGTAAGCATGAGTGTTATAGTACTTTTGCCTTTTTGTTCCGGAGAAGAGAAGGCCTGTAGATTGTAAAACAAAAATGATAGTGTAGAATCAAGGAGAAGGACAGAAGTTAAACTTCAGAAGGAGTGTACCAAGAAGACTCAGAGGCAGCGCAAGACAGAAGAATAGTCCCCTTTGCAATCATTCATTTTATGACTGATGTGCAATCAATTAGGTGAGAGCAATTACAATAACCAACAATCACAGACAAGTAGCTGCATGTACTATCGGGCTGATCAAACTCACAATTGTCATGATCATCATCATAATAATAATGTGTAACTTAGCACATGCAAAATGTGATGATCACCACATCTGTCTCCAGTTACCTACAACAACAGACCCCCCCACCAACCTATCACATAGTTTCAAATTTGAGCCAGCCAGACAACACTCAGCAACATTGCATTTCCCAAATCAAGTCAAATCAATGCACCTCTCTCATCACCACTCCACAGGGATGAGTAGGCCTTTTAGAGTCATCACCAAATGTTGGTTTCTGTAAAGTTGATAGCTTCCTTCTACTGGTGGCAGCTGTTGAAGTAACATGCCCAGAGTCCTTTCATCATTCTCCTGATTCCAAGTAAATAATGTTTCCAACTCTGTACCGACTGAGTCCAGACTCAAATGTGATAGATCTTCCTGTAGTGCAATGCTGTTGATGAACAACAAGAGAAACATTGAGTCATTTTTTGTGTAGACCAGATTTGGGTTTGTCAGCTAGAGGGACTATTTTGGTTGGGTCATTGAGGAGTGTGAAGCAGAAAACAAAGCAGTGTGAACCCAGCAAACAAATCTCGCAAAGTGTCAAAGGGGAAGGAAAAAATCACCTTCAGGAAAAACAATGATCACCCGTCGTTAGACCACCAAAATTGTAAATCAATCATCACAAACACAATTAAGATTAATAGTTATAGTTAAACAATGAACACCCAGTCTTACTGCCTGCTACCACATGAATCATCTCAACACACTCACAAACGTTAATCACTCTTAATATATATCAACCTGTGGTGTGTACATGCCATTTACCTGTGTTAATTCAGGTGCGGTAACGATGTTACATTGTGGATCAATTGTTTCTCGAAATACACATTGGGCAGTCTTGTAAATCAAATAATATGGTGCAGATGGGCTAGGGGAATAAAGAAAGGATAGATAGGCACAAGATGAGGCAGGCACAAATTTGTCTTTCCAACGTCCTTGAGGCAAATGGGGTTGGGGGAAGGCTTCTTCACTGCACACTCCGATCCGGAAATAAAATGTGTTTAAAATGGTGGGGCTGCTTTGTTCAGTCTGACAAAAACAAACAAAATAAAATAATGTTCCCCATGCTATATATTTTTTGTTGTCAAAGCAGTTCGGCGATAGAAATAGAAAGTTTTATGGTTAGATGTCCAAGTCTAGTAGTCAGCGAAGTAGAGTTCATCCTCAAACTCAGGTGGTTTGTCCAGAAGTAGGTAAGCTAACATACTACTAACATAACCTGAGTCTGACCAATCACCCTGATCCTCCTCCTGTTGTACTTCAGGTATGGTGTAATTCGGTAGTATAAAGTGCTGATTCATTTTGATCATGGTGAATCTCCCCACGTTTTGGGGCAAGAGACTGGTCCTTCTCACTGTGACAACTCTGCCAGCTGCACTGAACACATGCTCAGTAGATACACTGGCTACCAGTTAAGCCAGATAGTTTATTGCCGGTCTGCTGAGCACTGGCTATTGGTGCCTCTTCCCATACCAATACAGGAAGGGATTTTGATCAAGATAGACCTCTCTTGGGTCACCCAGATGGGCATGGACCATCCTCTCGATAGTCATTGGTGCTCCACCTTGGTTAACCTCTTTTGCCTTTGCCTCTGCACTGGACTTAAGCCCTGCCTTTAGAAACCAACTGTATAAAGATTTTGAGGCCGATGCTCCTGTTCCTGTTGTTGCTGGTGTTCTTATTGTTGGTTTTGGCTGCTGTGAGCCTACAGCACTGCCCTCAGGCTTTGAAGTTTAAGGCTGCACCGCAGAACTTGTCTCCTGGAGGAGTGGGTCTCTAATTCCCAGCCGTTCTTTTTCTAGGTCACTGACTTGCTCGACAATCCACGTCTTGTAGACACCTCCTTTAGCTGTTCCTATAGCATATGCAATAACGGGATAGCTTGGCCCATGGTACAGTCTTTCTTGCTAACTCCCCGTGTGAAAACCTAAAAAAAAAGCTGCATCTCTGTCAGACATTTGAATAGACCCCATTGGCCCATCTTAATGATCATACCTTTCACAGTTGCATCTCCTCTTTGCATGACATATTCATTGATCGGTCTATCCTGCTAAACAGACATTGCAACATGTAATAAGTCGAGTTCCAACGTGTTGGCTCCTCCTGTATGAGTGCTTTAACTGACATTCTATTATCACGCTGAATTTCCCTCAGATGCTTCCGGGCTTTCAAAGAATGGCTGAAATGAGTGCAGATTCTTCTGCAGGTGGACAGTAAGTTGCTGACTCAGTCTTCTTCTTTGAGAAATTCCTGCATAATGATGTTCATGCAGTGCGCCAAACATAAGACCCTGAAATAGCCACCATCTGCCGTGGCCTTAACTATGGGCCTGATTACGATGCAGGTCAGACTCTCGTCTGACTAGCACTGTGGTGGAAGCAGGTCCCGCTGACCTCATTATTATGTGACTGCCTTCACGGCAGTCGCAATGTGTATATTTTGCATTGCAGCATGTGCTGCGGGCTGCAGCACACGCCTCAATTCAAATTATACACAGTTAAAACATTCCTG
Source organism: Triturus cristatus (assembly GCF_964204655.1). Classification (NCBI taxonomy): domain Eukaryota; kingdom Metazoa; phylum Chordata; class Amphibia; order Caudata; family Salamandridae; genus Triturus; species Triturus cristatus. The sequence goes on from NC_140584.1 coordinate 672,975,872, forward strand.
CAATATGTGGCAGGCACCATGTGGGTGGTAGGGGGCACCACATGTGCCCCACAGGCTCCATGGTGGAGAGCCAGGGGGATGGGGGCCCAGCTAGGGGCCACCAAGGCCACTTTGTTTGCCTTTTTATGGCGGGTGAACCACCATGAAAGGGCAGGTAGGATGGGACATTCTAATCCCTATAGTGGTGCCTGAGAAGGAACCGCCATCTTTGCAGGGAATAGGAGTCTGACTGCTGCACTGACGGGATCCTTGATCCTATCAGACACAGTGGCTTTTCCCCCACAGCCGAGCTCAGACCGCCTGCATCCTAATGTGGTAGTCGGATCCAATGGGCTGGATGGCAGTGGGACTGCCACCGACGGACTGCCCGTTGCGGTCACACTGCCATCATAATCAGGCCCTATATTACTGCCATTGTCCATGGCAAAAAACAATGTTAAGCTCTCTTGGTCGCAGCCATTCAAAGACTTTGTTGTTTAAGTCTTCCAAGATGTTTGCAGCAGTGTGGGATTTCTCCATGGGATGCTTCTGAGCGCCATTATAAGCCTCAACAGCGTCAACACCTGCAGATATCATTTCTCTAACCCCCACAAAAGAGATTCAGTGTGCAAAGATGCACATGTAATCAGTGGGTTGGCAACTGATCCACATGTCAGTAGTCAGGTGGATAGTGTGAGCAGCACTCTGCTAAAAAGCTCTGGCAAAATAGGACAGGCAGATGGCTGCCAGAAATTCTAGAAAACCCACCCCTTCTACAAAAGAAAAAAGGAGGAGGTCCAGCGCTAACATTTTGGGTGGTTGCATTGATACTGCTCCTCCTGCCTATTCATGCCAGGAATAGTAGCCTGGACTTTTTTCTTTTCTGGTGCCACTGATACAGATGACTTCTTGAGAGCTCCTGACTTGGTGTCTCGACCTGAGACTTGTGTCATTGCGATGTTGCTGATGTGGGTGATACTACTGCACTGCTGGGGATAGGGCTGATTTGTATAACAAAAATGCCTTCCTCTTCTTCACCTTCCACGGTGATCGTATTCCCTGCTCAGCCTTTCGCCCCTTCACCAACACCACTTGCAGATTTTTGGCCGCTAAGGTGCTCCTCCCACTGGATTGTGCGATGTTTTCTCAAATGGGTTGTTTGGCCTCTGGCACCATAGTTTGTACCAAGCTTATGCAGACTACCACTTGCTCCGCAGATCGAGCATATGCAATGTCCGGCTCCTTCTTGCTAACCGTAAAGAAGTCCAAAACTGGGGAGGTCCCCTTTCTGACGCTGGTTCAACTGCCAATGTCAGATGAACAGGCTGTAGGTGGGCATTTTGAAATTTGCCTCTCTACTGAAGTGCTTTATGTGCATCAAGTTGGGATATGGCACTCAGAGACGTACAGGTGACAATGAAATAATTCTTAGACAATGAATGCTGTTGTGCATCTATAGCAGACATGTGGTTGATGCCGGATATTAGGAGAATAGGGGAAAAATATTTGAAAAAAATTTAAATAAAAAGATTCAAATTAAAAACATTTTCCAAAACAAATTTTATTGAGTTTAATGGCAAATGATGGGCGGAGCCCGAAGCATACATCATGGATAAAATTTGAATTAGAAAGTACCAATTATATTTAAACATCAAGCTAACCTGCTAACCAGCAGGCCCGATAACTAAAACTTGGCACAGGTTACCAAATAATTCACTGAATGTAGTATGTCTAAGCATATATGTACTGACGACAGGGCTACTAATCTTCAGCATCTAACAGTCTGAGAGCTGAAAGGGGCGGATTTATATGGGGTCAGATGGTGATAAGGGGGTAAATCTATGTCACTCAGGGGGACCAAATCTTCCTATATATCTGAGGGCAGCCGCGCACCTGATAGACCGTGATCTCTGCCCCCATGCATCTGTCCATGGCGGTCCTCCACCCTGTTGGCAGGGAAGTCCCTTTCCACACTTGGGTGATGTCGTGTTTTGCAAGCAAGAGACCCAAAAACAATAAGTGTTGTTCGTAACGGTTCCCTCCAATCCCCTCTGTGCTATGGAGCAAGAACAGCTTAGGGTCAATAGGGAGGCTCCAGAACAGGACCCGGCCCAGGCACGATAACATTTTATGTCAAAACGGCTAGAGTACCCTGCAACTCCAAACCGTATGAAAGAAGGTTCCCTCTGCTTCCCCACATCTGAGGTACTTAGGGGACTGGATGACACCCATCCTCCAAGGGCAAGAGCGGGTGAAGTATGCTCGGTGGAGATATTTAAATTGAATAAGGCGATGTCGTGTGGAGATAGTAGCTCCGTGGGGACTATCGAGGGCATTCGTCCAACCATCGTCTGTCATGTCTGGCAATTTTTCTTCCCATGCTCCCGGGTTTTGTGCAGTGTGGTACAAGTATGAGTGATCAGCGTCTGATGAATCTGCCGTATCTTATGCGCCCCAAGGTCACCCATCAGTAAGCGGCCCTCCAGGGGATGAAATTCCGGTAGGTCACTCAGTGAGTGGATCAGGGGAGTCAGAGCATGTCTCAACTGTAAGTATTTATAGAACTGCGTCCGATGCAGCTGAAATTCATTTTGTAGTTGATGAAACGATTTGAGGTTGTAACCCTGCATGACATCCCCTAGGGTAGAAATTCCAAGAAGGTCCCAGTTATGAAAGCCAGAAAGTTTAGCAACGGGATGTGAATCAGTATCTTGCCACAGCGGGGTCGTCTGCGTCAGGCGCCCTAAACAGCCCATGTCTCTAAAGGTGTATCACCGGAGATGGCCAATCGTTCTGCTGGCGGGGAGCTAGGTTCATGCAGCTGTAGAGAAGCTTCTGGAGGGATATGCCCTCCCTCGCCAGGCACTCCACCACATATGCTGGGTCTGTGTGTGGGCTGTACCACCACTCAGTGATGACCAACAGATGGGATGCTGCATAATAACTGTAAACATCAGCCGCTGCAATCCCCCCTCAGCATGACAACTGTGTGCAAGTATGCAGAGCGACTCAAACGGCTCCCCCGTCCCCTAAGAACTTGTTCAGGATTGCATTTACTTAAAAATTGCTGATTGCCCATACAATGACACTGTTAGAGAGGACCATATTGTGGTCTCCTCACATATACCTGAGAGCAGCGCATTAATGTTACGTTTCCACGATGTCTTGGGGCACAGCAAAATAAAACCTCCTAAATATTTAAATCCTCCCGTCACGTGGGACAGCTGCACAGGCCAGTCGCCACGTGCCTGGTCCCCGCACACGAGAAATAACACCAATTTCGTAGGGTTGGCAGCCAGGCCGGAAGTCTCCCCAAACACACTACAGTATCTGTAGAACTCGGGGCCCAGAGAACCATGGATTGTCCATAAAGAACAACACATCATCTGCATACAGCATGATTCTATCTGATCATTCCCATGACCACTCAAACCCCCGAATCAATGGGACTCGCCGCACCCAGGTGGCCAAGGGCTCTATGGCCAGTGCAAATAAGTACGGCGACAAGGGGCATCCCTGCTTTGTGCCGCGGCATATGGGGAAGGGTGCCAACCTGTACCCAGCTACCCGCATGGAGGCCGAAAGATCTGTATAAAATAACAGGAGTTATGCCAGGAAGCGGGCCAAAATTGCCACGCTGCAGACATCCGGTTATTACTGGAGACTCATGATTGGGACTTATTGTTCTTGACAGAAACGTGGCTGAGAGAGTGCTCCAACCCTGATATCTGCTTAGCGGTCCCTATGGGCTATAGGTTGATCAATGTAAACAGGGTGGACAATAGGTTAGGAGGAGGGCTTGCTATAATTCTAAGGGAAGACTGGGATATGAATCATATGAAAATTGAAGGCCTGGGACCTATTGAAGCCATGGCCTTTCATATTAAATTCTCCAACAAATCCTCGATGGCGGGACTACTGGTTTACAGACCCCCTAATACATTGGCCACCTATTGGCCAGTGCTATTTGACTGCATCGCCAACTTGTCCATACGCTATTCTAACTTCACCGTTCTTGGTGATTTTAATGTCCATATGGACAATGCAAGCTGCCCTCTAGCTAACCAATTAGAAGACTCCCTAAACAGTCTGAACTTAGAGCAAAAAATATTTTCTCCTACTCACGCAGCTGGCCATACCTTAGACCTTCTCTTCACTAATGATCCCCTTCTTAAGGTGGAAGAGTTGTTTCCTGTGACATGGTCTGACCATATGATGGTCTTGTTTAGGTTGAGTCATAAGCGTGAGAACAATCTCAGCAGACATGTGACAGAAAATAGAAACTGGAAGAAAGTTACGCTGCAATCCATGAGAGAAGAACTATATAAGACCTCCCCCACACTGTCTGGGAATCCCAATTTGGATACCTCCCTTGTTAGTACATGGATTGTGGAAGCCTTAGACAAATCGGCTCCCATCAAACCTTGCAAGGTGGTTAGGAATAAACCATCAGCACCTTGGTTCAATACGGAGCTCCGTAGCGAAAAGAGCCGATGTAAGAGACTTGAGCGAGTCTGGAGAAAGAAATATGAATCCACTGCAAAAGAAGTATATAAGACAGCCCTAAAAAAATTCCATGCACTAAAACGTAAGGTGATGAGAGACTACATGGCCAAACAAATTCTGAACGTGGACAATCCATCCAGAGAGATTTTCAGGATAGTAGAGGGCTTTTTGAAACCTCAAGCCCTAAAGAGTACTATCTCACCCTCTCTGAATCTCTGTGAGCAATTGGCCACTTTTTTTCAGGACAAAATTTTGATCATCTGTTCCACCTTTCCATCAACTGGTAATCGGGATCTACCTCCGATCAGTACAGTAGACAACTGGACATCCTTTCGCAGATTCGAGAAGGCAGCCTCTCTGAAGGAACTTTTTAAAATCAAGTCTGGCTCTCCTCTGGACCCCTGCCCGGCCAGAATGTTTAAACTTTTAGCTCCTCTTCTTAATGATACCTTGAATTCGCTTTGGAACTCCTCCTTGGAAACTGGTATCTTTCCATCTGATTGGAAAAAGGCATTGGTCCGACCCATTCTTAAAAAAGAGGGCGCGGACCCTTCGGAACTAAAACATTTTAGGCCTATATCATTACTGCCAGCCCCTGCAAAAATCCTTGAAAAAGAAGTCCAGAGACAACTCTCAGACTTCCTTGAATCCAACAATCACTTACACGACTCGCAATCAGGATTTAGGGCTGGATATAGCACGGAAACTGCCCTACTGGAAGTCGCTGAGTCTATCCGTGAAACCCTTGATCAAGGCAGATGTGCAATGCTGGTATTGTTGGATCTATCGGCAGCGTTTGACACGGTCTCCCACGAGATCCTCCTAAATAGATTACTCCGGATAGGAGTGATGGGGACCGTGTTGAATTGGTTTCAGTCTTTCTTGGAAGGTAGGTCACAACAGGTTACTCTACACCCCCATGTTTCCAGTTCTAGATCTTTGGCGCAGGGGGTGCCACAGGGCTCGGCACTGAGTCCGACGTTCTTTAATGTCTATCTTGCGCCCCTCGCTGCCATCATTGAGAAATGGGGTGTGCGAGTTGTCTCGTATGCAGACGACACACAGCTGATTTTCTCTTTTAACGAACATGGTGACACAGCTTTTATCAATTTTAAGCAATGCCTATTAAATATCTCCTCCTGGATGACTGAAAATTGTCTTAAATTAAACACTGATAAGACGGAGGTCCTATTTTTTTATCAACCTTCTCCTCCACAGACGGAGCTGTGGTGGCCAGTAGAACTGAACCCGCCCCCGACACCGGTAACGGTGGCAAGGAACTTAGGGGTCAGGTTTGACTCGCAACTGTCTGGCAAGGCTCAAATCATGCATATCTCCTCCCAATGTTTTTGGAGATTGAAGACACTTAGAAGATTCTTACGCTTCCTTCCTATGAACTGTAGGAAGGCAGTGGTGCATGCCCTTATTACTTCCCAACTCGACTACGCCAACAGTCTGTACATTGGCCTTACATTGGATTACTTGATGAGAAGACTGCAGCGTATCCAAAACGCTGCAGCCAGGCTTTTGAGGAATGTGCCTTTACGGTATCACATCTCGCTTCATCTGCAAAGCTTACACTGGTTACCGGTAAGGAAAAGAGTGCAGTTTAAGGCCCTTGTGTTGGCTCATAAAGCAACGAGAGGGGTAGGCCCACGCTATCTGAAACAGAGACTGCAGAAATATGTTCCCCCACGAACTCTTAGATCCTGCAATCAAAATCTTCTGATCATTCCGCGGTTTAGAAAGACTAGGACAGGTGGACGTGCGTTCTCAGTGAAAACGGCAATGTTATGGAACACTCTACCCACTGATCTCAGACAGTTTGATAAGGAACTTCCGTTCAGAAAGGCCCTGAAGACTTGGTTATTCAGACTACCTTAGAGACTGCTGCTATCCTCTCCCCGCTTTGTCCCCTGTGCCTGTAGAACGCTAGCGCCGGGACACTTCCGTTGGAAGTAGCTGTCACGCTTTATAAATATTAATAAATATTAATAATAATAATAATAATAAAATTGAGGGATCGGAGGAGTTGAAATAGCTTAAGAAATCAAACGCCCTATATATGTCGGCCAGGATAGCCGCGAGATGGCGTAGCTCTGAGGCCTCCGCGATAGCATTATGAACTCACTGGATTATATGCCGAGTGGACCGATGTGGCATGAAGCCGGACTGATCGGGGTGAATTAAGTCATGGATACAAGTGCGGAGGTGGTCAGCAAGGAACAAAATACGTTGATGCACACACTCTGCAATTAATTACAATAGCAACTCCTTAAGATTTCAGCAGAAAACTGAAGTCTCACGGTTTGACTACCCAAGCGACGAAACGCGTTAACGTGAGGCATAATCGGCTGATAGATAATTTAATGATACATCACTTCAGATCGAAGACTTTCGCTGTGTAAATTAATTGATTCTGGGAAATCAATAGAAGATTATATATCGACAAAGGAAGCACGAGCCCTGAGGAAGTCGCACGGTTTGACTACCCAAACGCGTTGGGGATTGGAGAACTAAATAAGAATAAATGAAGAAAACAAAAGAGAGGAAGCCCTACTCATTTTTCTGCTGATATCTTAAGGAGTTGCTATTGTATTTAATTGCAGAGTGTGTGCATCAACGTATTTTGTATATTGCTTTTCAATAGGGAACTGGGTGTTTCCCACTGTCTGATGCACCACAAAAAGTGATTTTGTAATCTGAAAAGAAGTGTTACTGTGTAGTAGCGCCTGTATCTACTATACACCCTCCCTTATTGTGTTGATTAAACGTAGTAAAGTCTGCACTGCAAACACAATATATTATTATACGGTTGAATCATGAGTGACAATCTGGATAGGGACAGATTAGCAGCAGAACTATTTGAAAACCTATGCAAAGGACATACAGTCACTGAAGCAGTGAAAGATAATGCACAGTCTAAAAATGAGGGCTTACGTTCCAAATTTATCAGACTTGAAAGACTTAGAAAATCGGAGATGTCGAAATGGTGGGACGGAGCAACACTCAAGCAGTATATGAAGTTAAATAGGATCCCCAGGGGGCTTCGGTCCCAAATCATACCAATTTATGATGATTTGGACGAAGACCTTTTAGGGGTTTGGGAAAAAGAATTAACATCTAGCTCTATGAAATTAATGGAGATACTCATAGAAAATGCAGAAAGGAAAGTGAAAAAATTACAGGTTGAAATACAGCAGCTTGAGGAAGAGATAGTATCTCTTAATTTACCAGAAGCCACAGCTAAAAATTATGATTGACCTCCATAACGCTACCACTGATATACAGAAACACTTTGCGGCCAATAGTACACAGATCTATCATGGATACGAGGAAGTATTAAACGTGAGGCATAATCGGCTGATAGATAATTTAATGATACATCACTTCAGATCGAAGACTTTCGCTGTGTAAATTAATTGATTCTGGGAAATCAATAGAAGATTATATATCGACAAAGGAAGCACGAGCCCTGAGGAAGTCGCACGGTTTGACTACCCAAGCGACGAAACGCGTTAACGTGAGGCATAATCGGCTGATAGATAATTTAATGATACATCACTTCAGATCGAAGACTTTCGCTGTGTAAATTAATTGATTCTGGGAAATCAATAGAAGAATATATATCGACAAAGGAAGCACAAGCCCTGTGGAAGTCGCACGGTTTGACTACCCAAGCGACGAAACGCGTTGGGGATTGGAGAACTAAATAAGAATAAATGAAGAAAACAAAAGAGAAGGAGCCCTACTCATTTTTCTGCTGAAATCTTAAGGAGTTGCTATTGTATTTAATTGCAGAGTGTGTGCATCAACGTATTTTGTATATTGCTTTTCAATAGGGAACTGGGTGTTTCCCACTGTCTGATGCACCACAAAAAGTGATTTTGTAATCTGAAAAGAAGTGTTACTGTGTAGTAGCGCCTGTATCTACTATACACCCTCCCTTATTGTGGTGGTCAGCAAGGAGTTTGCCCAGGAGTGTGGGCTCGAAGTTAAGGAGGAAAGTAGGGTGGTAGGAAGAGGGGTCTTTTGGAGGGCGGCCGTTATTGAGGAACACCACGATTTCGGCATGGCACCAATCAGGGGGTAGGATGTGCTGCTCAAGATCCCTATGGAGTGCTTCCAACAAATGTAGACCTAGCTGTGCCATGTGGGGCCGTATGAAATCACTGGGAAAGCTATTGAGGCGAGGCACCTGGCCTGGGTATATACTAACCAACATGGCTCCAAGTTCTTTCACAGTTATGGGAGGATCTAGTTGGTCATGTACGTGGTCTGAGAGCTTTTGGGGAGGTGTCTGTGAGAAATTCCTCTATCAGGGCACTCAATATGCGTTCTTTCTGCTTGTACAGGGAGGCATAATAAGCCACAGACACTTGGACCACAGCATTGGGGGAGGTACACAAGACTCCGTCAGCATCGGGAAGCGCCGGCACAGGAGTAGGGGACATTGTGGCCTGACACAGCTGATGCATTTTACTTGATTTATCGCCCCATTGATAAATACTGCGTTGTGACGCTAGCCAGATCTTGCACGCCTCGTTGGTGAGATACTGTATTTGTTGTTGTGCTTGGAGGAGATTATGTTGCAGTATTTGACCGGCACCTGTAGCATTATGGGCTTCAAGGGACCTCTGATGGTTTTCTAATTCCACTATTTGGGCGAGACGTTTACGCTTTTCACCCATGCGGAAGCTAATATCTACGCCACGGATTGTGGGTTTAAGAGGTTCCCAGAAGATGACACTGGACAGGGCTGAGGCGGCGTTGGACGAGTGATAATCATAAATGGCCCGATGAAGGACATCTTGGTAGTTTGTGTCGCGGAGATGCCACAGTGACATACGCCACTGGAAAAGGAGGCTTTTGAGGTCCTATACACAGCTTGAGTAAGACTGGGGAGTGGTCCGACAGACCCCAGGGCAAAATAGAAACATGAGAAACCCTATGTATGTACCTATGTGGTAAAAATACATATTCTAGTCTTGATAGAGAGCCATGCATGGCTGATAGGAACGTGAAACCCATCTCAGCAGGGTGGCAAGCCCGCCATGTATCCAGCCACCCCAATGTAGGATCCAGGTGATGAAGTTTGGAACTTCCCACAGGCTCTCGCCGACGGTCTAAGGGCAACATGACGTCATTCCAGTCCAACCCCAGTAGTGTCAGGCCGTCCGGGAGCCACCCCACAGTCATGTGACTCTATCGGTGAATGTATGCCCCAATGGAGGGCCAGCATAGATGCTTCCTATGGTTACGCATTCGCCATGAAGTGTACCAGTCACAATGGTGTAGCGACCCCCAGGGTCCAACCAAAGTTTAAACACAGTGAACGGGACTCGGTAGTGCACCAGGATAGCTGTGCCCCGGGAGCCCCGTGTGAACCCTGAATGATATTCTGCGCTGTATCCGAATCGAGTAAGACACAGGGTTTTTGTTGTCTAGAAGATGGGTCTCCTGCAAGAGAAAAATTTAAGCCTCGCAGAGCTTGACTTGCCGAAGAACAGTGCCCCTATTTAATTTTGTTAAGCATCCCTCTGACATTCCAGGATACAATGGTCAGTTCCCCAAGCTGGGTGATATGTATGTGTGACGTCATCTGTCGCCTATGAAGGTAGCCATCTCGGATGCGTTTGCAAAACTTTGCCAAGGTCCGTGTGCTTGTGTAAAAACTGCAACAATTCTAACTCAGTAGGTCTGAACTTTCCCCCACCACCCCCAACCCCCCAATACTTCCACCAACAAGGAGCATCTATCGCAGAGAAAGGTAGCCCAGGGGACCTCCACCAATCATACCCAAACTTCCCATAAAGCTTAAACATAAATGTTCAGGGGCGTAGGAGGCGGAGGTAGTTGGTATACATTCATGACTCATCACCCTGGGTCTGGGTGCGCCAGTTGGATCTGGTCCTGTGCCTCCTCTTGGAATTACCTCTCTTCTGCTGGTTTCTATGCGATTCCTGTGAGGAGTTAGATTCCAGCGGTGGTAGAGAATGTAGTTTTAGGTGTATTGTCTCATCTTCCCAGGTGATGACAGCTTCCAGTGTGTCAAAAAAAAAATGATTTAGAGTTATATGTGACTCTCATCCGGGCAGGATAAAGCAGCATATATTGTACATTGAGTTCTCGAAGCCTACGTTTTGCAGCTGTGAATGACTGGCACTGCTGCTGCACCCGTCGGGTGTAGTCCGGGAAGATCATTATGGGGCGTGACTCAAAGCAGTTGGTCCCTGTGGTTTCTGGATTACTGAAGGATGGTATCTTGGTCTGCCTAGTTCAGCAACCTGGCGATCACCGGCCACGGGTGCTCCCCAGGAGGGGGCTTCTTGGTCAGCATCCTGTGGGCTCTCTCCACTACGAAACAGGAGGATAAGGAGTCCTCTGGCAGGTCCATGGAGGGGCCTTCGCACCCCTATGGGAAGCCAATGAAAAGCAGATCATTGCACCTAGACAGGCCTTCAGCTTCCTCAACACGGGACGCCAACTCTTGTGCAACGACGGTAAGCTTGCTCACCTTTTTCTTGCAGAGATACAACTGTGTCCTCCACAGTCGAGAAATGGGTCTCCGCTTCTGTGATGCGGTCCACAGCCTTACTGAGGTTTTGGCGCAGAAATGAGACTTCTGACCCCACGGTACCAATCTTTGCCTCAAGGGTATCTCAGGCCTGTATGATTGCAGCCAGCAGTGCCGCGTTGTCGCGGACTAGACCACCAATGTCTCTACCGCTCGCACCGCCCAGGGCAGTAGTAAACTGATCCAAAGTGCTTTGCTTGGGGCCGGGGCCCACCGGATTATCTTTGCCAATGCTGGAGAAAGAAGGGAGGGGGAGGGAGGATATAGTAGAGGTCCCCACCTCTCAAGTGGTGTCGGCCTTATCTCTGTGCGTATTTCCGTGTTTGATGGTTATACCCGGTGGCGCTATCTGGAGCCCACCTCCTGAGTGCCTCGACGGGCACTCTAGGTTACCGAGCTGCAGGGTAGGCCTCATGGAATCCAACCACCTCTGGCCACAAGCCTCACCAAGCCTAGCTTGGCTGCTTCTGCAGCCCTAGGTGGCCAGACAAGTAGATCCCCTAACAGAATCAGACTCACCTGACCCCAGCATGCAGGCCGCCTAATGCTGGTCTTTTCTTTTGGGCAACGGAGCCGCCACTCCTACAGGATGTATCCGCATGATCTCGATGTGGCTGCTACCTCCGGAAATGCATGGGCCACTCCAGTCATCACAACAGGCCATCTTCTATGTTGCTCCCAAGCCGGTCACCTGAGGCGTCTGTGGGGAAGGACCTAGGAACCCAACTCAGTGGGGGGTGGCACCAGCGGCAATGATAGATATGATTAGGCCCAATCCCTCAGCGTGTTTTTTATGCAGGGCTCGTCCCCTCTATCTGAGCACCCTTTGCCACAGCAGCACCCGCCAGGCGGCTCGGTCACAGCTTGCTGAGCACTCCGTGGTGGGTCCGGCGTACCTCCATGGCACACTCCATCTCCTTGGGCGTACTTGTGCAAGAAGGATGACCGCTAGTCGGGATCGCTGCCTACCAGCCGCTGTGTCCATGGCCCCCAGGTAGGCTCTCCTCTTCGATCCCCAGGCCTTGCCGACTGTGCTGTTAGGGCGTGATGGGATGGGACTCAGCCTGGCACAGCTCGGCCACGGCCCCAGGGCCCGGCCGTAACCAGGTTCACTCTGATCCACCGCAGGTCCTCCCCGAGTGTGACGATCACCGCCACGCATCCAAGGCCCACCAGGGTGGGCAGGGGAATCCCATGGGGTGCCACAGCGTGATCCTGGCTGCCCAGGCGCTAATGCACAGGCACCCAGCAGACTCCACGATGCCTGTGGGCCTCAGTGGCCCAGGCACCAGCAAACAGCGGCATCACCTCACCTTCGGCAACCACAGCAGGGGGAGACATCCTCTGGCATCCACTCGGCTCCATGCCGCAACCGCACCTCAGTCGACTGCAGTGTCACACAACCTCCATCCTGCTGTCCCACCTCAAACAGGAGCTCCACTTGACTCCAACTACTGGCGGGGTGTGTGTGTGGACTGCTGGGAAAAGGATGTTTGCAGGATTTCAGCGGATTATCGGCTGTGCGGCCGGAGCCTCGTCAGGCTGCATCCTCCATGTTGGCTGTCCAAGCCACGCTCCCCAAATTAAAAACATTTGAATAAAAACAATTACATTTTTTTAAAAAGAATAAAATGACACTTAAAAATAATAAAATGTAAAATAATTAAAATAAAAAATCCTAAATTCAAAAAATGTAAATAATGTTTTTTTTAAAATAAAGAAGTGAAATTATCTTCAAGCACTGCATTTATTAAACTGCTATGTCAATAATCCTTGCAAGCCTATGGCAAAGGGGGAACACTGGCTAGATGCACAAAACGGCTGCCAGCCAGTGCCACATGGTCAACAACAACACTAAGTAAGAAGGCATTGGGAACAAATATACGACATGCAGGCCTATGGCAAAAGCACACTGGCTGGCTACACAAAATTGCCACCAGCCCCATGGTCACAACAACAAACAAGCAAGAAGGCATGGGGAACAAAGAAGACATGCATGCCTATGGCAAAAACACACTGGCTGCCTATACAAAATGGCCACCAACCACATGGTCAAAAAGCAAGCAAGGAGGCATGGCCAAAACAAAGAACACATGCAGGCTGATGGCACAAGCACACTGACTGCCTACACAAAATAGCTGCTAGCCACATGGTCACAACAGCAACAATCAGCAAGAAAGCATGGCCACAACAAAGAAGACATGCAGGCCTATGGCAGAAGAACGCTGGCAAACTACACAAAATGGCTTCCAGCCACATGGTCACAACAACAAGGAGGAGGCCTGGAAAACAAAAAACACATGCAGGCCTATGGACACTGACTATCCAAATGGCCACTAGCCACATGGCATGGGAAACAAACACAAATAGTAGCTTGTGACAAACACACTCACACACTGGCCAGACAAAGGAGGCATGGTAAAACAGAGAACACAGCATTTATTCAGCAATGCCAAAAACGACAATTAAAAAAAGCTAAAAATGTTACAACACACATCCTCCAAAGTAATTACCCCACCTATATAAAAAAAAGTGAAATACCACAAAAAACACATTTTGTATTTTAATCCAATGCCATCCATGGCCTAAATGATGTTTCAATTCAACAGGCACCACAGAAACAGTTTTTTCCATTTACCCATGACTAGTACTGGGCCTACTGGCTGGAAGGCCCATTGGCAGACTAGGCCACATAGTGAATTAAAAGAATATTACATGTTTATTACAAACATGGAGAAAATGTACTTAACTGTGCAAACTTTTTCTTTTACAAAATAAGAAAAATTACATGCAAAATAACAACAACAATTAGCAAGGAGGCATGGCCACAAACAAAGAACACATGCAAGCCTATGGCAAAAGCACACTGGCTGCCTATGCAAAATGGCCTCCAGCCACATGGTCACCACAACAAGCAGGAGGCCTGGAAAACAAAGAACACATCCAGGCCTATGGTAACAACACACTAGTTGCCTACACAAAATGGCCACGGACCACATGGTCAAACAGAAAGCAAGGAGGCATGGCAACAACAAAGAAGACATGCAGGCCTATGGCAAAAGCACTCTGCCTGGCTACAAAAAATGGCCACCAGCCACATGGTCACAACAACACGCAGAAGGTCTGGAAAATAAAAAACACATGCAGAACTATCGACGCTGACATGGCATGGGGAACACACACAACTAGTGGCATATGGCAAACACACTCACACACTGGCCAGACAAATGAGGCATGGTAACACAGAGAACACAGAATATTTTCAGCAATGTCAAAAACGAAAATTAACAGGGCTAACATTTCTTACAAAACACGTCCTCCAAAGGCATTACTACACTTATACACTATTTGCAGGAAAAAAGTGAAATACCACCAGAAAAAAGTACATTTTGTATTTTAATCCAATGCCATTGATGGCCTAAATGATGTTTAAATTCAACAGACAGCACAGAAGCAGTTGTTTCATGCACCCATGACTAGTACTGAGTCTACTGGGTGAAAGGCCTATTGGCAGACTTTTTCACATAGTGAATTAAAAGAATATTGCAAATGTATTAAAAAAAACATGGTGAAGATGTAGCAAACTGTGCAACGTTTATCCTTCACAAAATAAGAAAAATTGCATGCAAAAATTAACTAGGTCCCTACTGAAACTGCAGGCCAGCCCACCACACCACAATAAATTAGAAAAATCAAATAAAAATATAAATAAATCCTGGTGCATGCCCTCACACAAAAACCTTATATAACAGTTTTTAACTTACTTGTGAAATCTCAAATACAAAGTTCTTCAATCCAATGATATATGCATCAGACACAAAGAGTGATCCTTCCAGCTCCAAATCCTAATTAAATGTGACCAAGAGATGGACAAAGTACTGGGAGGAGCCTGCTGGACAGGAACAGGAAGTTGGACACTCTGGGGCACTTCCTACCTGTTAGAAAAAAAAGTTTTCAAAAAAGTATTCCTTGCACAAACAAAAAACCCAGATGTGTTTTTTTTTTACTCGAAATTGTCATTTCAGTATGATTTAGATGCTTCTTGAGGAGAGAATCTCCCACAGGTTGCAGATGCGGTCAATGGCTTTCACTCATAATCACGTACGTCACAAAACAAGAGCCCGAAGTCACCGGCACGGCCTAAAGACATTTGAGTGGAAGCAAAATCTCGCGGGAGCTCGCCGAGGGCTTGCAAATCTTGTGGCGCTATCAATTGGCTCAAAAATCTCGTGGGTGCTCGTGAGCGCCCGGCAAGTCACACCCGTGCATGCAAAACTCCATTTTGAGTGCGCCAACAAAAAAAAACCTCTACTCCATTGTGGAGTGCAGAGTTTATCGCTAACTCATCGTGGAATGTGGAGTTGCCGAATTCTACAAACTCCACAAGCAGAGTGGAGTTTTAAGCCCAGGCCTAGCCTGTAGAGCAGACCTTTATTTCTTGCTGGAGGCATGGAAAGATAAGCTGTGATGACTATGAACTGTCTCAAAAGGTTGTTAGCACTTTATATTTGATGATGGTCTCTTCTGATCCAACAGGCACAGGCTAGGGATTTTCTAAAATTACTTTAACTGTTTTATACTGAATGATTCTGTATTATTTTATGAGCTATGTACTTGCATTTTTTAACCAAAATAAATAAATATATATATATATATATATATATATATATATATATATATATATATATATATATATATATATATATATATATATATATATATATATATATATATATATATATATATATATATATATATATGTGTGTCTTTCTCACTATAAAGTCAGGTAGGCACACTCTCTTGAACAGAAAAAAGTAGTCAGAGTGTTGCAGGAAGCTGTTTATTCACACAACGCATTTCTGCTGACCAGCAGCCTTGGTCACATGTTTTCATTTCAATATACCAGATTATTGTAGCCCTGCAGAACACTACCCACTGTATTATTGAAATAGAGTTATTGTTTTTGGGTTACTAACTATTTGTATAAAGGGATCAAGGTCACCATGGTAACAGTTATAAACCTATTTCATTTCCCACAAAATCACACACACACACTGCACTAAGAAAATGAATTTTTTTTAGTAAAACGTATTCATTGCTACATGAATAACCTATTTCTCAGTACATCTAAAACACCTACAAAGAATATTATAAAATTTGCAAGAAGGCATGTTACAAATAATGAGAATAAAATGAACATTTCTAACATGGTTAAAATGTCCTCTATAACCTAACAACCTAACATCTACTTCTATGCGCTACATGCAGAGAGCATGGAAGGCTGAGCAACTTGCAGTCTAGAGGTTCTTAGGGAGAAGAGGCGCACTCCATACCTTGTTGACAGCAAGAGTTGTCTTTATCAGCAGAGGCATGAATATAGTGTTCCTTGCGAAGGGCAAATACACACTGTGGGTGCGGTCTTCCTCAGGGACTCTGCTTTATCTGCTTCGGACGAGATGTAGCACCTGTAAATTGCCCTGGCAGTAGGTGAGACTGTCTCTGGCAAAATCCCAGGTGATAAACTAGGCGAAGGACCTCTTCTGACAATTGGCAATCTTTATATAATAAATATTACCAGAAATTGGATTTCTGACATAAGTTTAGGAATGTCCGACATAGATTATGGGCGTCAAGGTGTGCATCCCAGACATTTCCTTATGAACATGTAAGGTAAAAGGACGTCAATTCAGTCTATACTATGTCGGCTAAATGTCTGCATTTGTTCTTATTTGACGTTGACATGGTGAAAAGTAGACACTTTTCTCAGACTATTGTCACATCAGGTGTTATATTTAGGACATTAGTTGAATGACTTGACACTTTCACAGTTCTTAGAAAGATATGGTCAGACAACATCTGTGTCAAATGGCAGACATGACAATAATTCTACATAAATCAGGGAAGATGGCGACTTCCATTGTCTAAGATTGAGATGGTGATGAATTCCAATACCTAAAATGGATTGAGGACCCATATAAAATGGAGTTGGACCTTAGGGGCTTTATGCCAAAGGATGAGGAAGACAATTTAAAGGACCTGATTAGGAGTGAAGGTCATTGCTTTTGCTGAGTCAGGAATGGAGTGGTACAAGGAGAAAGAAAGCTATGGATGGAGTTGGAAATAAGTATAGATCGGATTTGCCATGTTGTGAACTGAATGCATTTCATGCAAATAAATGACATTTAACACAATGTATACTTTAGCCTAGATGGGGTTCAGTTGCCAAGTCTAGATACAGTGGTGGCGTTTTCGAAAGACACTTTTGAAGAACAGTAGATGGGGCATTGAAGAACTATACTATCAGGTTGGGTTTCTATGAATGTCAGAAGCTCACAGGTAAACAATGTTTTCGTGTTAGTTGGTCACATGGGGGTGAGAGAAAGGGAGATTGAAGTCAATCACTTCTTGCTCATGAGTGAACAAGACACCCACTGGGCCAGTCTAGACGGTAAGGAAATGAATAGGATATCTAGGAGTTTGATCAGGGTAGCTATAATTTCCCTGTGGAATTCAAGTTCGAAAAGAGGAAATTAGGTCTATCAAATATTTTTGTATTGATGTCTAAAGGGGGCAGTTACCGAGCTGAAAGTAAGAGTGGATTACACCTTGCAGTGTTTAAGCACTTTACAATAAATAAGGTATTAGGGACCAAGATTATAATGTTTTGAGTGTGGAATCACCTGAGGGATTAAGCAGCCTTCTATTCACTTAGCACTGTATGTAGGTCTTCTCATGATATATGCTCCAACCGGCACTTGCGGCAGATGAGTTTCATGGATATTTGTATTGGTTTAGGTATAACTTGTGTACACATTCTCCATTCCCCTTCACTCTATCAGCAGAAAATACATGGGCAAGTGGATGTGCACACTCTTGGATCAATTTCAATATTGCCCAACAGCAAAAAAATCGGTTTATCATTACCCCTTAGTGCTGGATGAAAATAGAAGGGCTGTTTTTCATATCAAAGTGAATCTGAGAGATGCCTATATGTCTGTAGGTTGGCTATGAATTTCTTGAAACACCAGCTGTTTGCGTCTTTTGAAGGAAAGAGGCAAAACATGATAAATGTGGGTTGTGGTAGAATAGAGAATGATAGACAGGATTCTGTCTTCTCTTATTTGTGAATGGGAAGGCTCCTTTGTAGTTCTGTTTTCCAATATTTGTGTTACTTGGCGTCCCAGAGTTTGAGGATGGCTAGTGATCTAGACTGGGGGCCAAGAGGTTTTGAAAGAGATCATGAGATTTGAGAACATCTATTGGTCAAGATGCATCATGTAATAGAGGCAACTAAACTGAGTTACCGTGGCCTAACTATATTAAAAGTAGCCTCGAAGGGCTAGAGCGTGCTGATTTATTTTCTAATCCTGAAACTATTGTTGAAAAGGACGTGGAGTTAATCAGGGAATCCTTCCTCACACTCAGGAAAATGGAAAGGGACACGCGGGAACTTCGGAAACCAAGTGTTCGTACCTTTTTAATGCTCAAAACAACTCCTTACACCGAGCCTTATCTCCTGGGGTCTTTATCCTTACATGAGCGTTTTTATTGACGAGGTTTCGCATGAATCTCTTTCACCTCCTGCTAGCCAGGCCCAAAGGATGCAGCAGAGGTCAATTGTTAGCACCCTGTGGCTGCGACAGACAGTCTCCACAGGATCTGCTACACTTTATGCTTTTTTGTAAATATTTTGCGATCCCTCTGAGGTATTTTTTAGTCCCTATTTTAAAGAGGATGAATTTTACCCAGGCTCGTCCTGCCCGCCTGTATCTTCAATTGTTGAAGGAGGATTGTATTTTTTTTATCCTGGGTTACCTAAAATCGACTGTGAAAACCAGGGCCTGCCTGGATATGTAGCCATCTGGTTTATGAATTATTAAGGTCTTAGAGGTTGAGGGGGACCAGTTTATCCTTGAAGGGTAAATCCAACCAAGGGAGATGCTTTTATGGTACTATGTTTTTAACTGTTATAGATTATAATGGGAGGTTGTGCAACGGGTTCTCTTCATATTTTAAATTTCTTAATGAATTGTTGTTTTAATGTACTATGGATTTTATGCAACTTTTATGGTTTTCTTCTTGTGAAACTGAATAAAGTTTATTTGAATTGAATTGAGTTAAATTTTAAAGGATTTTGAATGAAAATTCTAACTTTGCATTAGTATGTTATTATGTTAAATTACAACATTTATGGTGATGATACAAGATTGTAAAATGTTATGTTTACAGTTTACTCATGAAAAACAAAGTGAATGCATTATTTGGTTGAGCCACAGTGCAGTACTGTTGCCCACTATCTGTAAAGTGGTGCAGCTATACAATTCTGCTTGGCTAGATATACTTTCCAGCACAGTTCAAAGGAGCCCAGGACAAGGGTGTGTAGAAATCTTTCTTAATTACGATTCATGAGGTAGACTTTCTTCAGCAACTCCTTGTGAAATGCTGCAAATGTAGAGGAGCTCTGCAAGGAGCAGCCCTCCGTCTATACCCTCACTTTCAAAATTTGCCAGCATTGTCTCTCAAAGAGTACTAACCTTGTATTTGAGATCAGATCAGTGGGAGTAGTGTACTCTACTTTATCTCACCATCTCAACCAATGACTACATACACCGTTGTATGAGGGCCAGTGGTGAAACAGGAAAGGGGAATGGTGTATGAGAAAATAGATAAATCTGAGTCCACCTCTTTGACTCTTCACTTCTACTAGACACTGAGGTCTGCAAGGCATAGTGGGTTGCCTAAAAACAATGAAAGTCACTTTTAGTAACTGGCCATATCAGTCCTGTGTTTACTTATAACAGTGAATGGATATATCTTAGTGATATATCTGTTTAACAGTCTCATTGTACTTTGATGTAGACATGGTATTCCTAAAACTAAACATGCAAGAAGTGAGTATTTTGAATATTTGTTCATCAACACTTCTCTCTCAGTAGGGTAACTACCTCAAGCTTCATCACTATGCATTCTCTACAGAAGGTGAGTTATAGCTTCTACTTGACTTATGTGCCACTGTAATGTAATTAGCATACATTAATATCCTGTATTTCCTAACCGGGAAACTCATAATATATCGTATGCAATATTTTATGCAATATCTGATCCAATATCTGAATATCTTATGCATTATCATAAATGCATAGCAAATGCAATAGAATTCTTGACGGAGAATCCTTCCTGTTCCGTCACTTAATAACCTTTAGGGGCCGATTCCGATGTCGGAGTTAATGGCTTGCTGGGAAATGTCGTTTGTTGCCATAATGCTACATTGTAGTGTGTACTCCCCTACTCTGAATCCTCTCTTCAGAAAGTGCCAACACTCTGCATGGATGGCCAGCCTTTCCTTCCCTCAGATGGCCTGAGCACATGTGGATTTGCAATATCTGTCTCCCATACTTACTAAGTCTTGGATGGAAAACCAGGTCCTCAGCCTTGCTTCCAGGCAGTGTCCCTTAAACTACTTGCTACATCATAAAATGGTCATTGGGTTGAGCGTACTGTGGCACATGTAACCAGGGTTAAAGTAATGTGACATATGGGCCACTGTCACCACACTCTTGAACTAGAATCTGTCACCTTTCACAATGGATATCAATCTTGGTATATGTGGGAAAAAGGTTTTGCCTTGATATTAGGCCTAGGCAGTAAATTCCGTTCCGCTCGTGGAATTTGCGGAAGTTGGGTAATTTCGCGTTCAGCGAAGAACACGGAATTGCCCAAAATTCCACAATCCGCGGCTTCGCGGAATTTTTTGCTTGTTCGCGCTTTCAAAATGTGTGTTTGCGAGATATTTCTCCCCGAGCACACAAACAGCGTTCACGAACAGGAAAAAAGCATCGTTAACGGGCGGAACAAGCAATTCCGCGTGTTTGCGGAACTTTTGCACGCTCGCGGAGATTTTTTACTGTTTCGCTGAGCTTTGCGTAGCGCGACTACGCAAATTCTGCCCACCCCTACTTGATATTTGGTGATTGGCAAATTTAAAAAATGCACATTTTCCCCACCTGAGTCCTCACTGAAATGGGCTACTACCAAGGCCAAAAATGTTTAGCCTCAAAATGTGCAACTAAATTCGGACACACCAGTGATAAGTAGGTATGGCAATGGAGGGGGAAATTGATTGAAGTGGAGGCTGGAGTTTGGGTACAACTGGTCTCCTGCTCCAGAACCAATTGTGGGGTCTGGGGTGGGGGTTGTCACAAATGGATATTTTCCATGGAGAGAGGGAAGTACAATATGATGGCATGAGACAATGTAGGGGTAAGTATTGTGGCAAGAGATGTGCTGAGGGAGTCTGATGGGGACTGTCGCCAAAAGGCGGCAATTCAACTACGGTTCATTACTGCAGTGGTAATGATCTCCCACTGTTACAAAGTCCTGCTGAAAATATTACTTAAACCTTACTTTGCCAGCTATGCACCTTTCAAAACTCAAGAATTTAAAAAAAAACAATTTACAAACTTATCAGTACATGGTTTTTGCAACTTTGCCGCCCTTTGTATTTTGAAAGCTTCTTTTTTGAAAATAGTTACTAAAAGCCTCGGGCAGTGAATAACTTTTCAATGTTTCACCACCGCATTAACAGTTGTGAAGCAATGATATATTTCCTTGCAAGCCAATAGAAGGGATTACCTCTGCAGCACCCTTTAACTCTCCACTAACGGCACATTTGCAATGTTATTTCTCTTGATTTGGAATTGGTGTTTTCATTCTCAAATCCTGTTACTTTACGCCTCACAGGTTTTCAGTACGCAGTATCCTTATGAAACTTATGGACAGAGATATTTTGTCAAGAGGATATGTGCATCTGCAGGTTGCTGTGCATTTTCTTATGTTTAGTTGTGGACTTCAACATAAAATTGCATGCTGTTTCAAAATTAAATAATCATGATCCCTAAATAATATGAAATTTAACTTGTACTTCTTCAAAAAACTAAAAAAGAAAAAACAATATTGAGTAGAAGGTAAAATATGTAATTTAACTAGTATTTATTAATAAGCAACAGGGGAGAAGAGTAGACATGAGACGAGACTGCAATTTTTTTTGTTTTTATTTCTACTTTTGATATCTATGTTCTGTGCTCAGTGCAGTACGCTGAAGAAACCAAGGCCCTACGCACTGCTCAGATTACAATCTGAAGAAACCTATCACTGACCCACTGAACCAGATATAGATCCGAACGGGGTCAGGGTAATCCTGACGGGAAGTCGATCTGGGTCAAGAGCTCGATGAGCAGCTTTTAGGATTATCATTGCTATTCTGTGTCAGTAGTCCACGCATGAGAGGGCTACACCGTGAACTCTGCAAACTGGTTTACTTCGTTCTCTTCTGCCTATGGGACAGTGGAGTGATGTGAAAGAGGCAGCTCACTGTCACTTGATGATGAGGCACTGG
The DNA here is from genome assembly GCF_964204655.1 of Triturus cristatus. Taxonomy (NCBI): domain Eukaryota; kingdom Metazoa; phylum Chordata; class Amphibia; order Caudata; family Salamandridae; genus Triturus; species Triturus cristatus. The sequence goes on from NC_140584.1 coordinate 672,998,329, forward strand.
ATTGGTTAGTTAAATCCTAATTCTACCCAGTGAGAAGGCAATGATAATAATAATAATAATAATAATAGTAGTAATAATAATAATCAGAAGAATAATCAGGAGAAGAAGAATGCTAATTATCATTATTATTACTGCTGTGTTGTGAATTCTAAACATTGTAAAAAACAGGTTTTGTTAATACTTAATTTAATTGTACACAATTTATTGACCTCATGAGGATGGAAGACTGATCTGACTCTGCTGGAGATGGACTGACGATCTGCAGATGAGCCCAGATGTTAGCATCTAGTGCTTAAATGACAGAGCTACCTTGGCACCTCAGTGAGTGAAGTTAGGTTGCTCAATGGCAATGATAAGCTGTAGCTTCACAAGTACATATGTGTGTGTGTCTATATATATATATATATCTACATATATATGTATTATATATATATACATACATACATATATATCTATATATATATATGTAGTTATAGTTAGGTCAGAGGTTCCATAGAAGTATTTTTGTTTGTTTAGCTAATAACTTTAACGCCAATAGACAAATCCGTGTGAAACTTTCCTGTTGGACTTTGCCCTTTTTGCAGGGTGTTCCCTGAACTTTTTGCCTTCCTCCTCTATTTTTTATGACCTGTTGTTGGCTGTTTTTTGACTCTTTGCACTTTACCACTGCTGATCAGTGCTAAAGTGCATATGCTCTCCCTATGGTAAATTGATATATGGATTAGTGATTGCATGATTGGCTGGTTTGGTTTACTTGTCAGACCCTAGTACAGTGCACTGAGGGTGCCCAGGGCTTGTAAACCAAATGCTGCTGCTGTGCCACCCACAGAAGCAGCCTGTAAAAGTGTGTCTTAGGTCTGCCATTGCAGAGCCTGTGTGCAGTATGGTACTGCCATGTTGACTGGGCAGGTGCACCCACTTGCCAGTCCCTAAACCTTCCCTTTTCTTCATATCAGACACCCCTATGGTAGGCCCAAGGACAGGGTGCATTGTAAGTATAAGGTAGGACATGCCCTGGTGTGTGTGGCACGTCCTAATAGTGAACTACAGCCATTTTCGTTTTTCATTATTGCAAGGATACCTGTTCCCCATAGGCCAGAATGGGCAGTTTTATTATTACATCTTATAATCCTAACTGACTCAGGGAACTGGGTAGAAATTAGAGTTTAGTATGCCTGAACTCAGAATGATAAAATGCATCTTTTAGTGAAGTTGGTTTTAACATTCTGTGTTTGAAAATACCACTTTTAGAAAGTAGGTATTTTCTTGTCTAATCATCCAAGCCTTTTTTCTACTAGGTTGTGTATTCCTTGTCTGGAGTTTGAGTGACAGGGGCTGGGGGATTCCAGGAGACAGGGTGAGTCAGCACATGGCTGAATAGAGAGATCTGCATGCAGATGGGTGAGAGGAGTTGCACCTGGGACCTGAATAGGGCTGTGCCTTACCTCCACAATGCTGGCTCCACCTCCTGTGGTACGTCTGATGTCGCTAGCCTGCACTGTGAAAGGAAAGAAGGAGTCTTGTCAACAAAGTGCTCCAGGACTGACCAGAACTGGTTTGGACTAGGCAAAGGTCTCTCTGCCTTCAGAGACCAAAGAGAAACTGTGTATAAAAGGGAGACCCAGACCCCAGAACTTTAGATCACTTTTGGGAACAAGAAGAAACCTTTGCTGAGAAGAGGAACCAGAGAGACTGAGGAGAGACTATCCCTAAGCTTGAGGGATTGGCCTGCAGTGGTTGACTGACTGCCAAAGAAAGAAGAGAGGAACTTTATGTGTACTTTCATCAACTTGTGAAGGATCCCCAAGGGCTTGAGACAGAGCTTGCCTCCTGCTGAAGTCTCAGGGACAACAGACGTCACCCACCAGCTCCCCAAAAGTTCTTTGGAAGTTCCTGCAGTTGTGTTGGGCTTTCTGAGAGACTGCATGTCGCAAGGAGCTGGAAGCTCGACACACAAAGAAGAAACGTGTCGCCAAACTGCCGCTGTTGCTTCACAATGCGAAAGCGCCTCGCATCACCAGAGAAGAGGATCGACGTCGCATCAGATGCCACCCTATCATCGGAGAAGCGTGTCACAGCCGCTGCCATCGCATCGCTGGGAAAGCGTGTCGCCGCTGCAGTTGTCGCATCGTTGCCGAAGCATCTTGCATCGCCGGGGAAGAGGATCGAAGTCACATCAGACGCCGCCGCATCACCGGGAAGTATGTCGCAGGGCCTGTCGCGGCTCAGAAGAATCGTTGAGTCGCCGCACAGCCATAGGGCGTGCAAGCATCATGTCGCATCAAGAAGAAGACAACATCTTTGTTTCATCGCACCGGATCTTCATCGCATCACGGCGTTGCGGGCCACATCGATACAGAAGCACAGTAAGAAACCGACGCATCACCTCCCCTCGCAGAGAAGAACCGACGCATCCCCTACGCATCAGTAGGGACCAGACGCATCACTGTTCTTGCATGTAAGGAATCGACGTATCACCTTCCCTGCAACACTTTCGTTGTATAGCGTTACGCATCCTAAGGTACATTGAACTCAAAGTGTCGCATTTTACATCTTAAGAGAACTAAGCTATTTCTACCATTTTTAAAGTACAGTATTGTGGATTTGTTGTTGTTTGTGGGCTTGTGTTAAGTCTATATAAAAATACTTATTTTTATACGACAACTTGTGTGGTGTCCATCTGTAGTGTTGTCACTAAGTTACTGTATGTGTTCACAAATGCTTTACACACTGCCTCTGAGATAAGCCTGTCGGCTTGTGCCAAGCTACCAAGGGATTATTTTAGGAGTGTACCCCCTTACCCTGACTAGAAGCAAGGATCCCTATTTGGTCAAAGGTACCTACCTCTGCCAACTAGAGACCCCCAGTTCTAACATTTCCCCCAAAAAGTTCAGCCACCTGAGCTCCTTTATGGAAAGTTTTGGAGTGATACATCAAGCGAGAGCTGATTAAAAAGGTGTCCCCAAAAAGTCATTTTCCCATGTTAATTCCCGTAGGAAACTTTGGGAAGTGATACAGAAAAAAAGACTAATGGAATTACACCAAATTTAGTAAAAAGTTCAAACTTCACTCAGAAAGTGAGGTTTTCATTATTTAGTGTAAATCTGTTCAGCCATTTCTGAGAAATTTGCATTTAAAAAGATGCACAGGGTGGGCTTGAAAGGGTTAAAAAAAAATGTGCATCTGTATGGTCGTTCCCGCAGGAGTCATGCAGGAGCTCTGCAGTACCGTATATTAAACATAAAGAGTGAGCTGACTGGCGAGAGTGCTTTTTCAACCATCTGTCATTTTGGTACCAAGGGACAACTTACTACCGGTCCCAATGGGACCAAACCGATTGATTTGTAGGCCAAAACTTGTATAGAAATGTTGAGCTCTCCATTACAGGGCTCTAGGAATATATATATATATATATATATATATATATATATATATATATATATATATATATATATATATATATATATATATATATTAAAAAAAAGGTTACAGGGACAATATAGTTAGGAAAAATAATTTTAAAAACCCTACTCACCCGTACAGCTACTGTGAGTAGCTGTATGGGTGAGTAGGTGGCTGTGTGAGTGAGTGGTTGTGTAAGTGGCGTATGGATGAGTGAGTGAGGATGTGAGAAACTGTATAGCTGCACGATTGAGTACGTTTTTGTAGGGGTGAGCGAGTGGCTGTGACAGTGGCCATATGAGTAAATGAGTGGCTCTGTGAATGGCTGTATGGGTGAGTGAATGGGTGTGTAAGTGGCTGTAATTGGCAAATGAGGAGGTGCATTTTGCCCTCCTGTTTTTTACTTTGTTTTTGTTGGCTATAGGACTATGGGCACTTTACCACTGCTAATCAGTGCTAAAGTGCATATGCTCTCGGTGTAAATTGTTATTATGGATTGGTGCTTCCATGATTGGCTTAATTGATTTACTACTTAGGGCCCGATTCAGATGCGGTTAGGAAATGTTCCTGACCAAATTGGCTTGGGAATGTTTTCTGGCCCACTCGGATTGGGAGAGTCTGGCCGACCGAGCACGATGCATCCAGATGCTTCCAGATATTATTGGGTCAGACTCCTATTGACTTCAATGGGAGTCTATGTTCCGACCAAATGCATAGGCTCCCATTGACAAAAGGGTTGGGTGGGGAAAATAGGGCACCCTGCGGGGAGCACCCCCTGGTGCCTACCACACTGTGCTTGGCTGGTAAGGGGGGACCCATGGGTACCCCCACAGGCCCGATTGGTAAGCCTCTGGGTGCTACGGGCCCCCAAAGTCTGATTCCGACTGCCGATTCGAGTTGGACGGCAAGATTCGGAAAGGCTGTCCGAATCCAGCATCGTACTCGGTCATTTTGAAATGCCGCCCTTAGAGACGTACGATTTTGCTCTGTACGGCTCATTCATTCCGAATGCCGTCGGGTTCGGATTGGGATATTCCTAACGCCTAACTTGCATTGTAATCGGTCGGTCAGAAACCTGACCGAGTAGGTCGGAAAGACATGTTCCCGATACGATTTGGACAGAGCAAATGCCATTAGGATGCCTTCCTAACCGCATCAGAATCGGGCCTTAAGTCCCTACTACCATGCACTATGTGAGAAGACCCACTTGTGCCTGGTTCAGCCGGGGGTTTTATTAAAAACATGTGTGATCTTCTGCACTTGCTTTTTTTTATTAAACCGTTGCGACAGATTTGCGACTCCATCGCATTTTCATATCAATTTTCTTTGTACTGTGGTGGGTTCCCTTTGGGACCCCAAGACCAAAGTTGGGGGTCAAGGCATTCCTACCCTGCCCCCTTTTCTTTTTTTGAAACTTTTTTGTGAGACTTGGCTGAAGCCGAGTCCCAAGATGGCTGACAACATTTTCTGCTTGAATTGTTGGCAGCCAATCAGATTTCAGCACAGGGACTGTTGGATCCTCAGAGGATCCGCTTTGCCTATATATCTACATTTTTATTTCTTTTAATAGCTCAAAAATTACTGAACGGACTTACTCTAATTCACAAAAAGGTCGCTTTCTAAACCAACAGCTAACAGTCTGCCAAATTTAGTGTAATCCCTTTTCTCGGCCATAGCTTAACGGATCACCCCGAAACTTTCAAGACAGCAGCTGAAGTGAGTACTGGCTTTCTTACCTTTGGTCAATGGCATTCTGCTTGTGCACAAAATGCACTTCCTCTCAAAAACGTTGTTCACTATATTGCCTGTGTTGTTGTGCCAATGTGTACTTATTTTTTAATTTTACATTTATTCTGTAAGTGTACAGTAGCTAACCAGACATTGCTCCTGGGTATTTGCAGCTGCTTGAGGTGCACTGCATTGAGCATTTTTCCTGGGCTTTAATCCAATTAAAAAAATGCTGACTGTGCTTGTGCAAGTATGCACATGGGTGGCCTTCTTTAAATGGACTTTTAAATCATTCAAGGATGACTGTCAATGCGTTTCCTTTGTGGTTGAAAATAATAATTTAAAGGCAACTCCATAGCGGTTTAGAGTTCTCAAGAGGGAATGGTAGGGAATATCAATTTTCAGTTGTGCATATATAGCACATTGGGTCATTATTCCTGTTAAAAAGTTTAAAAATGTTTAAAACATTGTCTCCATACTCACATTACACCATAGTTACATTATTTACTAGCCCATATGTACATGTGCAACATTATATTATGTGCACAAAATGGCAAAGCCTTTATCTGAAGACGCAAAAGTATTACAACATTAGAAAGATGGAAGGCTAAGGTGCCCTTGTAATTTTAACTTCCGACTTGCACATTGCAGAAGTTATCAGGAGTGGGTATTTAACGTGCTGATAGATCTTGATGGCAAGATGGAACATTACTTTAAATACCTGCTGTGATGCTACATGTCTTGAGTTTGATTCAGGCACATCCACCTCAACCTTCCATTCATCTGAGCTTGATAAACCTGCAAAATTATGTATGCGAATCATAACACATGTTGCTCATACCTTATAAACAGCAGCAGCACATTATGAAATGCTATTGTTAGACCTGGCTTTTTCAGCGGGTTTACCCCCAGACTTTTTGCATTTTGGCCTCCTGTTTTTTACTTTGTTTTTGTTGGCTATAGGACTATGGGCACTTTACCACTGCTAATCAGTGCTAAAGTGCATATGCTCTCAGTGTAAATTGTTATTATGGATTGGTGCTTCCATGATTGGCTTAATTGATTTACTACTTAGGGCCCGATTCAGATGCGGTTAGGAAATGTTCCTGACCGAATTGGCTTGGGAATGGTTTCTGGCCCACTCGGATTGGGAGAGTCTGGCCGACCGAGCACGATGCATCCAGGTGCTTCCAGATATTATTGGGTCAGACTCCTATTGACTTCAATGGGAGTCTATGTTCCGACCAAATGCATAGGCTCCCATTGACAAAAGGGTTGGGTGGGGAAAATAGGGCACCCTGTGGGGGGCACCCCCTGGTGCCTACCACACTGTGCTTGGCTGGTAAGGGGGGACCCATGGGTACCCCCACAGGCCCCATTGGTAAGGCTCTGGGTGCTACGGGCCCCCAAAGTCTGATTCCGACTGCCGATTCGAGTTGGACGGCACGATTCGGAAAGGCTGTCCGAATCCAGCATCGCACTCGGTCATTTTGAAATGCCGCCTGTAGAGACGTACGATTTTGCTCTGTACGGCTCATTCATTCCGAATGCCGTCGGGTTCGGATTGGGATATTCCTAACGCCTAACTTGCATCGTACTCGGTCGGTCAGAAACCTGACCGAGTGGGTCGGAAAGACATGTTCCCGATACGATTTGGACAGAGCAAATGCCATTAGGATGCCTCCTAACCGCATCAGAATCGGGCCTTAAGTCCCTACTACCATGCACTATGTGAGAAGACCCACTTGTGCCTGGCCCAGCCGGGGGTTTTATTAAAAACATGTGTGATCTTCTGCACTTGCTTTTTTTTTTTAAACCGTTGCGACAGATTTGCGACTCCATCGCATTTTCATATCAATTTTTTTTGTGCTGTGGTGGGTTCCCTTTGGGACCCCAAGACCAAAGTTGGGGGTCAAGGCATTCCTACCCTGCCCCCTTTTCTTTTTTTGAAACTTTTTTGTGAGACTTGGCTGAAGCCGAGTCCCAAGATGGCTGACAACATTTTCTGCTTGAATTGTTGGCAGCCAATCAGATTTCAGCACAGGGACTGTTGGATCCTCAGAGGATCCGCTTTGCCTATATATCTACATTTTTATTTCTTTTAATAGCTCAAAAATTACTGAACGGACTTACTCTAATTCACAAAAAGGTCGCTTTCTAAACCAACAGCTAACAGTCTGCCAAATTTAGTGTAATCCCTTTTCTCGGCCATAGCTTAACGGATCACCCCGAAACTTTCAAGACAGCAGCTGAAGTGAGTACTGGCTTTCTTACCTTTGGGCAATGGCATTCTGCTTGTGCACAAAATGCACTTCCTCTCAAAAACGTTGTTCACTATATTGCCTGTGTTGTTGTGCCAATGTGTACTTATTTTTTAATTTTACATTTATTCTGTAAGTGTACAGTAGCTAACCAGACATTGCTCCTGGGTATTTGCAGCTGCTTGAGGTGCACTGCATTGAGCATTTTTCCTGGGCTTTAATCCAATTAAAAAAATGCTGACTGTGCTTGTGCAAGTATGCACATGGGTGGCCTTCTTTAAATGGACTTTTAAATCATTCAAGGATGACTGTCAATGCGTTTCCTTTGTGGTTGAAAATAATAATTTAAAGGCAACTCCATAGCGGTTTAGAGTTCTCAAGAGGGAATGGTAGGGAATATCAATTTTCATTTGTGCATATATAGCACATTGGGTCATTATTCCTGTTAAAAAGTTTAAAAATGTTTAAAACATTGTCTCCATACTCACATTACACCATAGTTACATTATTTACTAGCCCATATGTACATGTGCAACATTATATTATGTGCACAAAATGGCAAAGCCTTTATCTGAAGACGCAAAAGTATTACAACATTAGAAAGATGGAAGGCTAAGGTGCCCTTGTAATTTTAACTTCCGACTTGCACATTGCAGAAGTTATCAGGAGTGGGTATTTAACGTGCTGATAGATCTTGATGGCAAGATGGAACATTACTTTAAATACCTGCTGTGATGCTACATGTCTTGAGTTTGATTCAGGCACATCCACCTCAACCTTCCATTCATCTGAGCTTGATAAACCTGCAAAATTATGTATGCGAATCATAACACATGTTGCTCATACCTTATAAACAGCAGCAGCACATTATGAAATGCTATTGTTAGACCTGGCTTTTTCAGCGGGTTTACCCCCAGACTTTTTGCATTTTGGCCTCCTGTTTTTTACTTTGTTTTTGTTGGCTATAGGACTATGGGCACTTTACCACTGCTAATCAGTGCTAAAGTGCATATGCTCTCAGTGTAAATTGTTATTATGGATTGGTGCTTCCATGATTGGCTTAATTGATTTACTACTTAGGGCCCGATTCAGATGCGGTTAGGAAATGTTCCTGACCGAATTGGCTTGGGAATGGTTTCTGGCCCACTCGGATTGGGAGAGTCTGGCCGACCGAGCACGATGCATCCAGGTGCTTCCAGATATTATTGGGTCAGACTCCTATTGACTTCAATGGGAGTCTATGTTCCGACCAAATGCATAGGCTCCCATTGACAAAAGGGTTGGGTGGGGAAAATAGGGCACCCTGTGGGGGGCACCCCCTGGTGCCTACCACACTGTGCTTGGCTGGTAAGGGGGGACCCATGGGTACCCCCACAGGCCTAATTGGTAAGGCTCTGGGTGCTACGGGCCCCCAAAGTCTGATTCCGACTGCCGATTCGAGTTGGACGGCACGATTCGGAAAGGCTGTCCGAATCCAGCATCGCACTCGGTCATTTTGAAATGCCGCCTGTAGAGACGTACGATTTTGCTCTGTACGGCTCATTCATTCCGAATGCCGTCGGGTTCGGATTGGGATATTCCTAACGCCTAACTTGCATCGTACTCGGTCGGTCAGAAACCTGACCGAGTGGGTCGGAAAGACATGTTCCCGATACGATTTGGACAGAGCAAATGCCATTAGGATGCCTCCTAACCGCATCAGAATCGGGCCTTAAGTCCCTACTACCATGCACTATGTGAGAAGACCCACTTGTGCCTGGCCCAGCCGGGGGTTTTATTAAAAACATGTGTGATCTTCTGCACTTGCTTTTTTTTTTTAAACCGTTGCGACAGATTTGCGACTCCATCGCATTTTCATATCAATTTTTTTTGTGCTGTGGTGGGTTCCCTTTGGGACCCCAAGACCAAAGTTGGGGGTCAAGGCATTCCTACCCTGCCCCCTTTTCTTTTTTTGAAACTTTTTTGTGAGATTTGGCTGAAGCCGAGTCCCAAGATGGCTGACAACATTTTCTGCTTGAATTGTTGGCAGCCAATCAGATTTCAGCACAGGGACTGTTGGAGCCTCAGAGGATCCGCGTGCCTATATATCTACATTTTTATTTCTTTTAATAGCTCAAAAATTACTGAACGGACTTACTCTAATTCACAAAAAGGTCGCTTTCTAAACCAACAGCTACCAGTCTGCCAAATTTAGTGTAATCCCTTTTCTCGGCCATAGCTTAACGAATCACCCCGAAACTTTCAAGACAGCAGCTGAAGTGAGTACTGGCTTTCTTACCTTTGGGCAATGGCATTCTGCTTGTGCATAAAATGCACTTCATCTCAAAAACGTTGTTCACTATATTGCCTGTGTTGTTGTGCCAATGTGTACTTATTTTTTATAATTTTACATTTATTCTGTAAGTGTACAGTAGCTAACCAGACATTGCTCCTGGGTATTTGCAGCTGCTTGAGGTGCACTGCATTGAGCATTTTTACTGGGCTTTAATCCAATTAAAAAAATGCTGACTGTGCTTGTGGAAGTATGCACATGGGTGGACTTCTTTAAATGGACTTTCAAATCATTCAAGGATGATTGTCAATGCGTTTCCTTTGTGGTTGAAAATAATAATTTAAAGGCAACTCCATAGCGGTTTAGAGTTCTCAAGAGGGAATTGTAGGGAATATCAATTTTCAGTTGTTCATATATAGCACATTGGGTCATTATTCCTGTTAAAAAGTTTAAAAATGTTTAAAACATTGTCTCCATACTCACATTACACCATAGTTACATTATTTACTAGCCCATATGTACATGTGCAACATTATATTATGTGCACAAAATGGCAAAGCCTTTATCTGAAGACGCAAAAGTATTACAACATTAGAAAGATGGAAGGCTAAGGTGCCCTTGTAATTTTAACTTCCGACTTGCACATTGCAGAAGTTATCAGGAGTGGGTATTTAACGTGCTGATAGATCTTGATGGCAAGATGGAACATTACTTTAAATACCTGCTGTGATGCTACATGTCTTGAGTTTGATTCAGGCACATCCACCTCAACCTTCCATTCATCTGAGCTTGATAAACCTGCAAAATTATGTATGCGAATCATAACACATGTTGCTCATCGCTTATAAACAGCAGCAGCACATTATGAAATGCTATTGTTAGACCTGGCTTTTTCAGCGGGTTTACCCCCAGACTTTTTGCATTTTGGCTTCCTGTTTTTTACTTTGTTTTTGTTGGCTATAGGACTATGGGCACTTTACCACTGCTAATCAGTGCTAAAGTGCATATGCTCTCAGTGTAAATTGTTATTATGGATTGGTGCTTCCATGATTGGCTTAATTGATTTACTACTTAGGGTCCGATTCAGATGCGGCTAGGAAATGTTCCTGACCGAATTGGCTTGGGAATGGTTTCTGGCCCACTCGGATTGGGAGAGTCTGGCCGACCGAGCACGATGCATCCAGGTGCTTCCAGATATTATTAGGTCAGACTCCTATTGACTTCAATGGGAGTCTATGTTCCGACCAAATGCATAGGCTCCCATTGACAGAAGGGTTGGGTGGGGAAAATAGGGCACCCTGTGGGGGGCACCCCCTGGTGCCTACCACACTGTGCTTGGCTGGTAAGGGAGGACCCATGGGTACCCCCACAGGCCCAATTGGTAAGGCTCTGGGTGCTACGGGCCCCCAAAGTCTGATTCCGACTGCCGATTCGAGTTGGACGGCACGATTCGGAAAGGCTGTCCGAATCCAGCATCGTACTCGGTCATTTTGAAATGCCGCCCGTAGAGATGTACGATTTTGCTCTGTACGGCTCATTCATTCCGAATGCCGTCGGGTTCGGATTGGGATATTCCTAACGCCTAACTTGCATCGTACTCGGTCGGTCAGAAACCTGACCGAGTAGGTCGGAAAGACATGTTCCCGATACGATTTGGACAGAGCAAATGCCATTAGGATGCCTTCCTAACCGCATCAGAATCGGGCCTTAAGTCCCTACTACCATGCACTATGTGAGAAGACCCACTTGTGCCTGGCCCAGCCGGGGGTTTTATTAAAAACATGTGTGATCTTCTGCACTTGCTTTTTTTTTTTTAAACCGTTGCGACAGATTTGCGACTCCATCGCATTTTCATATCAATTTTTTTTGTGCTGTGGTGGGTTCCCTTTGGGACCCCAAGACCAAAGTTGGGGGTCAAGGCATTCCTACCCTGCCCCCTTTTCTTTTTTTGAAACTTTTTTGTGAGACTTGGCTGAAGCCGAGTCCCAAGATGGCTGACAACATTTTCTGCTTGAATTGTTGGCAACCAATCAGATTTCAGCACAGGGACTGTTGGAGCCTCAGAGGATCCGCGTGCCTATATATCTACATTTTTATTTCTTTTAATAGCTCAAAAATTACTGAACGGACTTACTCTAATTCACAAAAAGGTCGCTTTCTAAACCAACAGCTACCAGTCTGCCAAATTTAGTGTAATCCCTTTTCTCGGCCATAGCTTAACGGATCACCCCGAAACTTTCAAGACAGCAGCTGAAGTGAGTACTGGCTTTCTTACCTTTGGGCAATGGCATTCTGCTTGTGCACAAAATGCACTTCCTCTCAAAAACGTTGTTCACTATATTGCCTGTGTTGTTGTGCCAATGTGTACTTATTTTTTAATTTTACATTTCTTCTGTAAGTGTACAGTAGCTAACCAGACATTGCTCCTGGGTATTTGCAGCTGCTTGAGGTGCACTGCATTGAGCATTTTTACTGGGCTTTAATCCAATTAAAAAAATGCTGACTGTGCTTGTGCAAGTATGCACATGGGTGGCCTTCTTTAAATGGACTTTTAAATCATTCAAGGATGACTGTCAATGCGTTTCCTTTGTGGTTGAAAATAATAATTTAAAGGCAACTCCATAGCGGTTTAGAGTTCTCAAGAGGGAATGGTAGGGAATATCAATTTTCAGTTGTGCATATATAGCACATTGGGTCATTATTCCTGTTAAAAAGTTTAAAAATGTTTAAAACATTGTCTCCATACTCACATTACACCATAGTTACATTATTTACTAGCCCATATGTACATGTGCACCATTATATTATGTGCACAAAATGGCAAAGCCTTCATCTGAAGACGCAAAAGTATTACAACATTAGAAAGATGGAAGGCTAAGGTGCCCTTGTAATTTTAACTTCCGACTTGCACATTGCAGAAGTTATCAGGAGTGGGTATTTAACGTGCTGATAGATCTTGATGGCAAGATGGAACATTACTTTAAATACCTGCTGTGATGCTACATGTCTTGAGTTTGATTCAGGCACATCCACCTCAACCTTCCATTCATCTGAGCTTGATAAACCTGCAAAATTATGTATGCGAATCATAACACATGTTGCTCATACCTTATAAACAGCAGCAGCACATTATGAAATGCTATTGTTAGACCTGGCTTTTTCAGCGGGTTTACCCCCAGACTTTTTGCATTTTGGCCTCCTGTTTTTTACTTTGTTTTTGTTGGCTATAGGACTATGGGCACTTTACCACTGCTAATCAGTGCTAAAGTGCATATGCTCTCAGTGTAAATTGTTATTATGGATTGGTGCTTCCATGATTGGCTTAATTGATTTACTACTAAGGGCCCGATTCAGATACGGTTAGGAAATGTTCCTGACCGAACTGGCTTGGGAATGGTTTCTGGCCCACTCGGATTGGGAGAGTCTGGCCGACCGAGCACGATGCATCCAGATGCTTCCAGATATTATTGGGTCAGACTCCTATTGACTTCAATGGGAGTCTATGTTTCGACCAAATGCATAGGCTCCCATTGACAAAAGGGTTGGGTGGGGAAAATCGGGCACCCTGTGGGGGGCATCCCCTGGTGCCTACCACACTGTGCTTGGCTGCTAAGGGGGGACCCATGGGTACCCCCACAGGCCCGATTGGTAAGGCTCTGGGTGCTACGGGCACCCAAAGTCTGATTCCGACTGCCGATTCGAGTTGGACGGCACGATTCGGAAAGGCTGTCCGAATCCAGCATCGTACTCGGTCATTTTGAAATGCCGCCCGTAGAGACGTACGATTTTGCTCTGTACGGCTCATTCATTCCGAATGCCGTCGGGTTCGGATTGGGATATTCCTAACGCCTAACTTGCATCGTACTCGGTCGGTTAGAAACCTGACTGAGTAGGTCGGAAAGACACGTTCCCGATACGATTTGGACAGAGCAAATGCCATTAGGCTGCCTTCCTAACTGCATCAGAATCGGGCCTTATGTCCCTACTACCATGTACTATGTGTGCACAGGGCCTGTAAATAAAATGCTACTAGTGTGCCTTCAGCACTGATTGTGCCACCCACATAAATAGTCTGCAAATGTATCTCAAACCTTCCACTACAGTGTATGTGCACAGTTTGGTACTGTCCTGTCGACCTGACACGTGCAGCCACTTGCCAGGGCCTTCCCTTTTATTACATGTGAGTCACCCCTAGGGAGGCCTAAGCTACCCCTGTGGGCACGGTGCAGTGCATGTAAAAGTTAGGACATGTCCTGGTGTGTCTGACATGTCCTGATAGTGAACTACAGTATAATTCATTTTTCACTATGGAAAGGCTAACTATCCCATAGGATAGAATGGGAGATATTTTGTAACATTTTAGAAGTATAACTTCCCATTGGGACAAGATAGAAGAGTAAAGTTAAGGCTCTTTTATATAGTAGGCATTTTCTTGTCTAACCATTCTGTGTGCCTCTGCCTGTTTGTGTATTGACTGTCTGGTGTTGGTGTGACAGGGGCTGGAGATGTGCATTCACTGTAGACAGCCACTGGAGGGGTTGAGGTGTGTCCTGCCTTTCCTGGACGAGTCACGGCTGGGCTGAATTAGACCTGGGCTGCAATTAGAATAATGGAAGGAGATTTCCTTGCACCTGAATGGGCCTAGTCTGCCTTCCACAATGTTGTCTCCACCTCCTGTACGGAGGCTGGACCAGGCAGGACAGAACTGGTTTTGACTGAGCAAAAATATATTGAGTATAAATATTGGGGCCCAGACCTTTAGAATACTTCTGGGCACAAGAGGAACCTCTTCCAAGGAGAAAAGCTGGGAAAGCAGAAGGAGAAGCACTTCCCCTTTGCTGTGTGCTGTCTGGGTTTTGCCTGCAGTGTCCGTTTCTGCCAAGGAGAGGAACTGTGTGTGAATCCTACTTGAAGAAGATCTCTGAGGGCTTGTAGAGCTTGCCTCCTGTTCTGAAGTCTCAGGGACACAAAGACTTCACCACCAGCTCCCCTAAATTCTCCTTGCTGGGAGCTTTAACCCCTCAAGAATTGTTTGTTAATGTTTTGGGCCTCTGGAGGTTGTTTCTGCTGCTGGCAGCTGACAAAAAGCGATGCAACTAAAGAAGTGCAACCCATCTGCACCCGTTTCCGATGCATCACCGCCATGCCACTGAAGCAACCGACGCAGCGCCTGCCTATGGCTGGAGAAGTCACCGCACACCGAATATCGTGCTCCGAAGTCCGTGATCACCGCACTGATTCCGACACAGCAGGGCCCTGCTGTGCGACTGCATCATGAGACCGAAGCTGGAGAGATCAATGCAGCGCCGTTGCCGCTGCATCGGGAACCGATGCATCCCCAAACCCTCATGCATCATACCGGGGTGCCAAGTCTACAACAACCCCAGGCCGCATTAAGAAACCAACGCATCACCTCCCCGCACAGTAAGAAACCAATGCATCACCTCCTTTTAACTAAGGAACCAACGCATTACCTCCCCTGCGTGGTAGTAAGGAACCAACGCATCACATTTCCTGGAGCAAGGAACTGATCCATCACCTTCCATGTGCATAAGTAACCGACGCATCACCTTCCCTACTGCTGTTTTGTTTATGATTTTGATTCATCCAAGGTACTTTGCGTGGAAAGTGTTGCATCTATAGTTTGCTATGGACAGGACTGTTTTTACCCTTTAAAAGTCATATCTTGATAACTATATGTCGTTTTGATCTTGTTTGGTTTAGATAAAAATTACATATTTTTTTAAACAGGTGTAGTTTTCATTTGTTGTGTTTTCACTATTAATATATGTGTGCACAAAAGATTTACACACTGAGATAAGCCTTTCTGTTCATGTCAAGCTGCCAATGGGGTGAGCAGGGGTTATTTTAGAAATGTATCCCCTTACCAAGACTAGGAAGTAGGCTCCCTACTTGGACAAAGGTGCAAACCATTGCCAACTAGAGACATCCATTTCCATCAGCTATCTTTACAAGCAGTGACAAATACAATAGGTGTGGCATTGGCTAACAGCCATTTAGCTTTGTCAATGCATGTGTTTTTTGTCATGGGTTTTGTAAAATGTTATTGTTAGGGAGCTGTCTGGCCCTCATCAATATATGTAAAAATGGATTACAGCAAAATATTATATTGGTCTCAAAAAGTACTCATTGCCTAGTTGTCCCTTACATTGAAGGGAACTACTTTGTGTGTGAATACTGTACTAGTGAAAGAGCAGAATGCCATCACTCACAGTGAGGATAGCAAATGGCTGAAGTTGCCTGACCCACTGCCACATGCTGCATGGTGTTGTGGGATGAAGGAAAATGTGAATGACACAACAACAGACCAATGGATGCAGCAGGCTGGCTGAATATATATGTTACCCACTGGTGATAGTTAGGACCCAGTTTTCATAGGAAAAGCATTTTTTGACTTGGCTATAACTTTGACGTCGTGTGACCAATCTGAATGAAATTTTGCCCAAAAAAGTGTCACTGTGGGTACTATTGGTATGGGAAGTTTGGGGGTGATCCGTGCAGTTGGACTGAGAATTTAGGGCGCAAAATAAGGTTGCGTTTGTAATGTCAATTCTCATAGGAACATAGGAACATTTAGCTATACCTACAGCCCGAACCGCTGAACAGACTTAGACCAAATTTGGCAGGGAGGTAGATGTCGGCTCAAGGAAGTGCCTTTTGCTTATTTGGTGTAAACCCGTTCAGTAATTGATGAGAAATTGTTGAGAAATGAAAGTTTAAAATTATAGCAATATCTCTGGCCATATATATTTCACGATGGTTTTGCGATGAATTGCAAATGCATGCGCCAACAGGAATGCTCTGATTGGTTGGGTGCAACCTGAATAGAAATTTGCGACTGCCATTTAATCTATCGGGAATGGTTCCCGGGGATGATAATCTGTGTGAAAGCCCACATAAGGGGTCAGGGTGGAGATACTCTGACCCCATGGTGATTGAATCGTGGCAGGCAGACGGATGCGGCCCTGCTGCTCTACTTTAACTAAGAATTTCAATCACGCTTCTGGAGAGCTGATCACACGGGCCCACGAAGGAGGAGGAGCCTGCTTTCCCGCGGACTGCTAGTGCAGTAGTTGAGCGAAGCTGTGGAGCTGTGGAGCCGGGTGCTGCGGAGCCGTGACGATTCGGCAGAGAGCAAGAGAGACACAGGTGGGTTGGGTTGGGCCGGGTCGGGTTGAGCAGGCTGGTGCAGCAGTCCAATCTGCCCCCCCCCCCCCTCCCCCCTCCCCGCTCCCCGCGGCTCCCGTAGCTCCCGTAGCTCCGGCAGCTCCGGCCCCTGTAGCTCCGGCTCGTTTGTTCTCCGCCCCACCTCGGCATCACCCTTAAGAGACTAAAAGGGTGCTTAAAATTGCGCACACAGAGCTGGCGTTACAGCTTCAACGTCTCCGCCTGCATTACAGTGACAGATGCGGACGGAGGACGGAGGTTGCAGGCACAGGAGGTGCTACCTTGTCTCACCACCCCCAAACACTGCCGTGATCTGAGAGGAGCAGCGCAGAGTCCTCGCAGGACAGCAGGACAGCAGAAATCAGCAGAAATCAGCAGACATAACGTCAATGCGATCAGAGGAGATGAGAGGGGCGCAGTGAGAGGTGCAAGCTGTTAGCGCGCTTCTCTAAGTCACATCGACCACCACCCCTCCCCCTCAAGCTCCCTCCTCGTGGTCCGAGCCAAAAAACCTGAAACTTGAATCAGCAAGCCGACGCCGCAAAAAGAAAAGAAAAGAAACGACAGGACCACTGATTCATCGCCGGACTGAACCCGGCCAACAGTGGTGCCGAGTGAGCGAGTGAGCTAAGGCGAGGCGAGGTGAGGCGCGCACGCACGGGAGAACACGGGTCAGAGGACTGGCAAACTGGCAAAACCGGCACAGCTGACGCAGCGGGAGACAGTGGGACACAACGGGATGTGGCAAGGAGTAATCTCCTGACGCTGTCTTGTTGTTTGTTGCTTGTCGTGTCCAGTGTTGTCCATTGTTGTGCCTAGTGTTCAGCGTCCCGCCTTGACCCCCCCTGAGGGGACTGCCAGCGCCTGTCCTCAAGTTACCTCTCCCTCGCCACAGACGACGCCAGGCGTCTACTTACTTGCTTCCCGGAAACAGCAAACAACCCGGACACGGATACGGACACGGTCCTGGGGGTCAGGGGTTTGAGGGTTTGAGGGTCTGATCGTGTGCACCCCTTCTGCACATTATCTAACTATCTACACACCCCCCCAGCTTTATCCATCTCATTCCAATCTAACTTAACTACTCTAAACTAGGCCTCCGAGATAACAGGCCTTCAAGACAACAAAGATGAGATCTGGCAGAGTCAGGGAATTGCTACCCAACCCCCACCTGAATCCTCCCTCAAAGCCCAAGAAGATAAAGAGAGCACTCGATCTGCACATCAAACCGCTTCAAGAGGGTCTTCAAGGGTTTGTAGAGGTCACCCAAAACACCTCAGTCAAGACAGATAGGAGCGTTCTAACGGCCTCACCAAACCCAGCCTCACCTACGAATGGAGACGGCAAAAGGACAGAACAGGACAAGACACCATCAAAGGCCAACTTCCCCAACCTGAGTTCTGTCACGGCCCATCAACAACAATCGGACCCGGAACTACCAACAGCCGCCGCACTAGGCCCATCACTCTCAACATCGCAACCCCCAATCATCAGGACGAAGTCATTTTTAAAATCTCTTAGCGAATCAAAGGAGCTCATTTCTATAGAGAGACTACTAGAAACATCAGAAACAAAAAGGAAATGTACTAAACAACCCAAGATATACACAAAATTTTCCTTCCTGAAAGATCCAGGTTTAGCAATCTACTCTAAGACTGGATGCATAGAGGGTCTGCAAACTCCTCTCCTACCCGAGGCAGTCACTTATACCTGTTCTGATAGTCACACAAATGACGCCCTACTGACTACAGAGGGGAGCAGTAGCACCATACTAGACGATCCACCAGTCTCAAAAACCTCGCCAGTTCTGAGGAGTCCGGCAACGTCACCGCCAAAGGTAGACCAAGGAGCAATCAGAAGAAACCACCAAAGCTTGGCTAACACACGTGACAAGGACACGGTCGATCGCACAAGAGAGACCACATCAGAAACGGGCGGACCCGCCGTGACAGCCAACTCCCCAAATACCATCTCAAGGGAGGCACTTCACTCAACTGAAACCAACAAACCGCATCAGGAAAGTTGGGTCAGCCAGGAGAACCAGGACAAGAAATTGCAAAGCCCATCCATGACAGTAGACAGCAAGGACGGTAACAGTTGGAACATCCAAGATGCGTTACCTCGACAAACAAACAGAAATTTCTCAACGGAGCAACAAAACAACCGGACAAACCGGGACAGCTTGAGCACCAAGCAAGAAACATTACTAAAAGAACAATACCAACAACTCCAACAGACTAACATAACCACTACGCAAACAGAGCCCCCAATAAGAACAAAACCAGACCATGGGGGGCATACAAGCGCCCAGAGCGGGACAATCGAGTCCAATTCAAAAACGCGTCGCTCCCTATCTCATTACAGCGACCTCAACTCCACGACCTGCTCCGCGGAAAATGATATGACATTCATGGCCACGCAGGAATGGGAAGATCTCATCGCCTCTTACAACCTGAGGCCAGAGTACAACACTTTATTCGACGAACCAAACACCTCATTAAGCCAGGGGAACAGCAATAGCACGTTAAATCCACTAGCTGAAAGCCCATGGCCTATAATCATAAATACTTTGCAAACAACTGCCAAAGCACTAGAGTTCCAATCGCTAAAAATGGACACCCAGCTAACTGTCTTACAATCAATAGCTACTTCTATACTAGGCATTGAGGGGAAGATATCTGAACTAAACGGTCTCATAAAAAGGGGCCAAGAAGCGACCTACACGATCAAGTCACCCTCCCAACCATGCTCCTGTGAATTGATATTAGACAAACTAGCCACAATGCCATCAATGCTAGGGGACCTGATGCGAGAAATAAAATCATCAATTCCACTAACGCAAGATTGTAATGCAGCATCATTTCCAAAACAAAAACCATCAATTCCTCTAATGCAAGATTGTTGTGCAGCATCAATTCCAAAACAAAAACCGCAGGACCCCAAGCCAACACTGGTCCCGGGAGCAGCCACCAATCCAACTGCAGAGAGCAGGGAATTGACCTCTACCCAGCTAAAGGTCCCAGGCGTCGAACCAGTAATCCAAATAGCCACCCCCACTAATCTGACACCAAAGAACAACAAAGCACAGAACAAAATTCGAAGGAAAAAAGGAAAGGGAGGAAAAAGCTCATATCAAACGTCAACTTTTTCACCAAAAAACAGTCCAACCCACAGCAAGAAGACAGCAAAAGCTCCTCTGAAGCAACGGACACAGAGCCATGCCCACATACACCACAACAAGAGGATCAAGATAAAATACAAGAGCAGCTAATTAACCCTCCTCACGCCACAGCCCAAAAGACAACCAGAAGCCCAGCCAAGAAATTTCACCTGGAAACAAACAACCAATTACTTGACCAAAACAATTGTGAACCAAGAAAGATCGATGACCCCACAGTCAAGTTTAATTCAACACAAAAAACCACTTCTACAACTAAGCTCATTAATAATACAGAACTCATTCAACCATCAAATAGCACAACTAATAGCAATATAACCGAAACAAGAGTCGAGCACACATTAAGAACCCAAATAAACAGCCCAACTGTGAGCAGCATAAGCAGGCAACCCCACTCTAGTCACAACACCTACGTGAGTTTCCAACCAAACTGCAAAAACATCACCAACCAAGCAAATTCCACTGTCATTCTCTTTGCGCCAGAATACACGTCCCTTGGCAGGGACGACATATTAAACAGGGGTAACATTCTTAAACTCCTTCACTCAATAACAACCCTAGAGAACACTTACTCTTCAGACCTGCTCCAAATTGAATTCATCCCCAGTAACGACATCATCCACCAAGAAATGACAAAAACAACGTGGAATACTCCCGAGACAGCGAAAAAGATAATGGAAGAAAAAATTATCTTTAAAAATTGGGGGATCGACTTACGACTTGTAGAACAACCTCGATACCCGGCACCTTTTTTACTTCCGCCCAGATCACCGGCGCGAAAAAAGACCAATTCAGTGCTAAAAGGAGCAAGGAGTTTCTCGCCGACAGCACATTCCAAACTTGGGGCAACAACGGTCAATGGTCAGGAACTCCTACAAAATGACCAAAACCCACCAATCTTCACCCAAAAGCTGCCATTGATCCAGCGAACCATTAATACAGCTATTCCAAATTGACAAAGGGTTCTGAACACTGAGAGCACTACAGAAAAAGTCAAACAAATAAAAATTTGTATTTGGAATATCAACGGCCTGGCAAGCAAAAGACACGACCCTGAATTCCTGCAGTACCTAAACCAATTCGACCTCCTGCTCCTCCAAGAAACTTGGGAGGAAGAACCATTCGAAATTCAAGGGTTTACATCATGCTTTCTCCCTGCCAGCAAAAATTCTATCTTTGGACGCAGATCAGGAGGTCTTGCCATCTTGGCATCCATAGCCACAATAGGAACAATAAGACCCACAGAGTTTTACATATCCCCCCCCAGCGGAATCCTGACGGTTAAAACCCAGCTAACACTACAACAACATACTCAAGAGGTTATAATAATAAATACTTATATTCATCCTACACAAAAACGAAAAGCAGCAAATGAACTGATAAAAGTACTGCAAAAAATCTCCGAAGAAGACCAGTCCGACCAGATCATAGTCGGTGGTGACTTCAATATGTTCCTCATCAACACAGACCACGATAATAACATTCAGCAAGAACTCAGCTCCGCGTGGGGCGTGCCAAGACAAAGCATGGCTAAAACAGATAAATCAACAACCAACTCAAAAAAACTATTGAGACAGCTAGAAGACCTCAACCTAAGGGCACTTAACGGGCGACTTGCTGGCGACAATCCACCGGCCCCAACATTTCATTCCAATAATCACACCTCCCATCTCGACTACACCTTTACATCCTTAAACATGTTCCCAATGATAACAACATTTAGGATAGGGGTCAACGACCTTAGTGACCACCTCCCCCAAGAA
Source organism: Triturus cristatus (assembly GCF_964204655.1). NCBI lineage: Eukaryota > Metazoa > Chordata > Amphibia > Caudata > Salamandridae > Triturus > Triturus cristatus. The sequence goes on from NC_140584.1 coordinate 673,020,121, forward strand.
ATCTGTATAAAAGCAAGAGCACTATTAAACACAGAACCATACACCGGCCCAAAGATAGACACAACATCAAACCTAAGGCGACTTCGATGTAACTCCAACAACATCACTACAATAAGTCTCGACGTAAAATCTTTATACATTCAAACAGTAAAGCGCCTGAACACACCATCAAAAGAATGGCAAAACTTCACCCAAAAAGTTGCAGACAAATTATCTAAGGGTCCAGTAAAGAAGCCTCCGTATGGCAAGGGACACCTAAATAAAACATCACTCTCTCCAGGCATGAAGATCCAAAAACGAATAATAAACCACACGCTGAGAAAGATACGGCAAGACCCGGACAATAAAGATATGCAGGCAACCTTGAGGGAAGCTAAAAAAACACTAAAACAGAAGAAATGGGAGAAACAGAAAAATAAAAACGATCAACTGTGGGCAAAACTATTCCACGAAGCGAAACAAAAAAACAGCTCTAAATTCTGGAGAATGATCAAGGAAATAAAAAATCCTGACCATGGTGGCATAGATTCTAACATCACAGAAGAAGCATGGATAAACCATCTAGCCAGTCACTTTAATAGCGAGGCTACAACTAAAGAGGAAGTGCTAAGGAGGTTGAGCACGGATGACGTGGAGGTAGTACCAGGATACCACCAAAGAGAAGCAAACAACAAACGCAGCACTTTCATCTTGAAAGCGAACGATTTAAAGAATGCCGCCGACACCTCAACAGTCTCAGATCCACAGCCATCGACGATTGGGACTGAAGACATCAGAAGACAAATAGCGAAAGGAAGACCAACAGGAGCCCCTGGACCCAATGGCTTACCATCAATGCTTTACAAAAACGACGTAGAGTTCTGGAGCGTCGCGTTAACATCTTTATTCAACTACGCAAAAACTAATCAGTTTCTACCAGAGTCATGGCATGGTTCAATAATCAGTCCAATCCATAAACATTCGAGCAAAAAAGACCCAAAAAATTACCGTCTGATAGCACTAATTGACGTAGAAGCTAAATACTTTGCAGGGAACATACTAGAGGAATTAACCTCATGGGCCGCCGCAAACTCGGTAATCCCGAACACCCAAACCGGATTCCGTCAGGGCCAAGGAACAATTACAAACATCACGGCCCTGACTCTACTGATGGAATCAGCAAGAGATAACAATAAATCTTTATATCTCTCCTTCATCGACTATACTGCAGCGTTCGATCATGTAGACCGCAACATGTTATGGCAAAAACTGACCAAATGGGGCATACCTGTTCATCTCTTAAACGTACTGATAGCACTACACTCTGACACCTGGATTAAAAAAACTTGGTGCAGGCACACATCTTTCAAAACCAATAAAAACAACAAAGGGCCTCAAACAAGGCTGTGTCCTAGCCCCAATGCTATTCAACCTCTTCCTAGCCGACCTGCCCGGCGAACTAGACAAAAAATACTGCCATGCACCAAAGCTAGGGAAGACCACACTATCCAACCTGCTGTATGCAGACGACCTGGTGCTCATCAGCCAGACACCCATTGGTCTTCAGCACCTTCTAAACACCATCTACGATTTTTCAAATAAAAATGCACTGCAGATAAATTTCAATAAATCTAAGGTTATGGCAGTAAACTACAAAAAGAAAAGGGAACATAATTGGCATATAAATGGAGAACGATTGGAAAACGTAACAACTTACAAATACTTGGGCATAATACTGGACTCGAAGATCACTTTTAAACCCCAGCTGGACTCCCTGCGAGGCAAGGGAATGGCAACCTCCCTTGCCCTAAAATCCTTAAAAACTAAACTCCCAGATCTGACCTTCTATCCACTTCTCCAAGTACTTCGCGCAAAACTGCAACCAACACTCACCTACGGGAGCGAACCCCTTCAAGGAAAAGACGCCACTCTTCTGGACACAATCATCTCAAACTCTTACAGGCTCATCTTTAACTTGCCAAAACAAGTCTCCTCAGCACAAATACGACTGGAATTTGGCATCGCGAAACAAACCTTAGAAAGACGGTGTGCATACGTCACTGCCTGGCACAAGATACGTAACGCCAACAATGATTCCCTAAATTCTAACATCTGGGATGAGACTCTTCAGCATCAAAAATCATCAGCGAGGAAGTATTTAATTGACTCTCTTGAAGTGCTGGGCCTATCCAACTTATGGGACATTCCAACAGACCATGTGACGTTTAAAAAAACAGCCAAAAAAGTAGTTAGACTCATCTCTAAAACTGAAGACAAGGAGGCCCTGACAAAAAAAGCACATGGTTGGGTAATCCTTAATGATTATGGTCCAATGCAACCACAGGCTTACCTCAATGTGGGCATGAACCTAAGAATGAAAGAGAAATTTTTAAAAATGCGTCTGGGCGTAATCCCGGTATATCCTCACCTACCGCCCTGGATAAGGAAAAATCTTGATCCACAATGCCGTCTGTGTAAAGCAGGAAAGGAAGACCTTGTCCACGCAGTGTGCATCTGCCCCAAACTGAAAGATCTGAGATGCAAATTCCTGCGAGACTCATTCAAAACCTATGGTATACGGACATGCAGACAGGCAGTCAAACTTTGCTTCAATCCCAGCAAAACAAAACTAAACTGTCAGGTCGTAAAATTCTTTGAACTGGCCGGAGTCAGATACATGAGAGCTTGAGGACTGTTGATTTTAACAATGCAACACTTTAATCTGAATCAACTTGGCAAACGCACAGGACAGAGAGAACTTTTAAATACCCTTTGGTTAATTCTCTTTGCAATTTTTAATTGTCCTTTTAAATGTTTTTTATTCGACTTGTAAAGATTTTAATTAATCATGTACAAATAAAATATTTACTTACTTACTTACTTACTTACTTACCATGGTTGAGAATTGGAGGTGTTGGTGACACAAGTTATGTGTCCAAAATAGATTTTTTTTAACCTCACCCGATATTCGCGTTGATGCCGCTACTGCCAGCATGGCCCCCGCATGTACCATTGGTATGATATTGGTGAAAATATAAAAAAAATATACCAATGAATCATTAATACATTGTTATAAAGATATTGATACATGTTTTTATGGAGTTATTTATATAGTGAGTTATGTACAGTGATGGTTAGAATTAATTATATAGTTATAATTTTTTTGTGGTGGTGGCTATTAAATTCCTGTTTTTGCTTTCTGCTTTCGTGGCGCAACTGCGGGGATAACGATTACCCATATCATTGCGATCTCCGTCCTCACCGCAGAAATGGAAAATACGTTTTAGAGATTGATGTTCTAGAAATAGTCTAGAAAAACATGAGTTTGAAGTGTTCAGTAATAAACCCCTAGTGTGTAAAATACTGTAATGACACCATTGCGATGCCCCGAATAACTGAGAAAATAGGAAATAGGTCTGAAAGATGGTATTTAAAGAAAATTAGTACAAAAATATGAGTTTAAACATGCCTTGAAAGAAGTATGTATATAGAAATATGTGTAGAGCAATGTTTACATATTATTTTTGGATGTGTTGTTGGCCACTGAATGTCTGCTTTTGTTTTCCATTTTTGCGACATGTCCAAAGGGATTGCGACGTCATGAAGATCCACAAAAACTAAAGGAAAAAAAACCTTAAGAACAAAACATCACAATATTTCAGGTATTAGGGTGGCTCTGACAAGAGCCATTGCGTTGGTTGTGTATATGGTGGCTACTCATAAGACCGGTTGCAGAGTTTCATTTCACTGAGAAACACCCTGTTGCCTTCATCTGTAAAGTGCACTCCATCATTTCTATAAATTTCATGCATGTCAAATTGCAGATTGTTGTTATAGATACAGTCCATGCGATGGTCTCTGAGGAATACAGAAAATGTTTTATTAACATGTTTCCTGGCTTTGTCAACCTGTAGACAGAATTGATTTGACCACTTCCATTCTGTCTTTAGCATATATTCGAGTACACCAAAAAAGTGTGAGGGAAAAGCGACATCAGTTCTGCAAAGGTTTCTTTCATTAGGATTTCCAGCCCTACCCAAGTCAATGTGCCTAGGTCATTGCCACCATTGCACACAATTATGAGGTGAGAAGTTTAAGAATCCACAATGGATTTAACCAAAGCCAACAACTGATGAAACTTTAAACCTCTCTGGTTAAACCAAGTAATCTGCACATTTGGCTAACCAAAGTCCCTGTCTATAACTCTCTTTTTTGAAGCCTCTTTAGCCCAATGGATACAGATGTGGCCCACAATCTGCACTGTAAACATTTTGAAGTGAAGGATCAATAGTAGTCAGGAGAAGGAAGGCTGGTGTTGAATGAGGTACTTTTCCAAAGGAAAAGCAGTTAAAATGGAGGTGTTTATATCTATCTATCTATCTATCTATCTATCTATCTATCTATCTATCTATCTATCTATCTATCTATCTATCTATCTATCTATCTATCTATCTATCTATCTATCTATCTATCTATCTATCTATCTATCTATCTATCTATCTATCTATCTATCTATCTATCTATCTATCTATCTATCTATCTATCTATCTCTCTATCTATCTCTCTCTATATATATATATATCCAAGAAAGAAGTGACTCAAACAGATAGATTCACCAAAGTACAAGATGGTTAGCTCTGTGGCTGCATGAGTGACGATTCCAAATGGAATCTTCACTCATGATGCTTTTTGAAAATTCAGCTGTGTCATCTGTGCAGCCACAGAGCTAACCATCTTGTACTACCTGAGGAAGGCGGAAGCTGAAACGTTGTAGTGGAAATATATTTTTGTTCTTTGGTGAATCTATCAGTTCGAGTCACTTCTTTCTTGGATATTTTATTTCTTTGTGACTCATTGTATCCTTTGGGATCCAGATTTTTGCCCTGGCTGGCTGTTGTTTTCTTGTGATCCTTCATCTTCAAGTATACTGTTTTTGGGATTACAAACCTGTATCCTCCCTGGATCCGATACTCAAGCCAGAAGCAACCACCATGTCAAGAACAAATCTACATCCTAGATATGCGCTGTTCATCCAGGAGAAAATCAGTATGTGCCAATTTACAATAGCACATTTACAAATCTATTAAAAACTTAACATCTATCCTATGGGGTTGGAGGTTAAGTCTAAGCCACCTTTTAAACTAACTAGTTGTGAAGGGTCCGCTACATGGAATATTTTACTGCCCAACTCATCAATGGCCCTACTATTGGTATCTATTAAAGTAACCATTCAAAAAATGCAGATGCTTAAAGCCAAGCTACAAAAAGAACTGGAACTTTTAAAGAACACAAAAAGTGACTCAGAAGTGTCACACATACTACAGAGGATTGCAGTAGTAAAAAAGATGACTGCCAGGAAAGCTATTGAAATTAAATCTGCAAAACTAAAAAGAGATATGTTAAGATTTCATATACCTCCTCTTCCAACTCACCACTTCATAAATCATTCTGTTTTTGGAGATTTTCTTGTCAGTGAAAGCCCTGTGAGTAAACAGCATAAAAAGAATAGAAGATTTATAAGAAAAAAAGGCTGTATAGCATCAGTCAGCTACAACCCTTCCAGACATCCGACCCAGTTATTGACTTGACTGGAGGGCTCCTATCACCAGGTGAATTGAACCTCTATTTCTGTCCTGTACCGAAGCACCATAATACTGCCAATATGAGAGACCTAAAAACCTTCGAGAGAAGATGCAGACTTGCAGAATACTTTTACAATAATTCTAATGTTGATCTGCCAAGCTACCTTCCAGATCCATTTAAGAAGTTCTGCCATCCTAAATCATGGACTCCTCAATGTGGTAGAAATCGTGTCCTTGATACATACATTTTATCCATTAAGAAACTCATCAAGGAATCTAAAAGGATTTTTGATAACATCACCCGAGAAGATAGAAAAGCTCTCCACCTCCTTCAACAGAGAATGGATGTCATTATAAAACCGGCAGACAAAGGTGGTGCAGTGGTTGCCATGAAAGTAAGTGATTATATTGAGGAAGGAATGAGACAACTAATGGATACCAACACTTAAAACCTTTAGAAACTGATCCCACAGAAGACTTAAACAAATAAATTAAGAACATGGTTGTAAGATACAGGAGCTTAAACCTCATTGATGAAACAACAGCAGATATACTTGTTCATCCCAAACCAAGACCTGGGAGATTTTATATGCTTTCCAAAATTCACAAAATGAACAATCCTGGGCGTTCCATCATCTCTGGCAATGACACAGCCACTGAGAGACTATCTTTATTTGTCGACCTGCGCTTCCAGCCTATTGTACAGGAACTTCCATCATTTGTTGAAGATACCAGTCACTTCCTTCAGATTATTGAAAAATTAAACCAAACCTACACATTTGATGATGATACTCTTCTTGCTACATTTGATGTTACATCATTATTCACCGATATACCAAATGAAGATGGGCTTATGGCCTTATCTGAAGCTCTTAATAAAAGAACTATGAAAAGGCCATTAACAAATGTGCTTACCAACTTTGCAAGAGTTATCCTTAAATCCAACAATTTTACATTCAATGGTAAACACTCTCTGCAGATACAAGGAACTTTCATGGGCACTCGGCTGGCTCCATCCAATGCAAATATCTTCATGGGCAAACTAGAGAACTGTATACTTGCCACTTCTAGCATCAAACCACTGGTATGGCTATGATACATTGATGACATATTTATAATATGGAATGCAGGAAGTAGAACATTGGAACAATTTACAGCTTATATCAACAATATCCATCCTACCATCAACTTTACCAGTAGCAATACTAACCAGAAGCCTCATCTCACTTTTCTGGATGTGCTACTCACCATTCATGAACACAAAATTACAACTGATCTGTACCACAAGCCTACAGATGCTCATTTGTATCTAAACTAGACTTCATATCACCCACACCACACTAAACTGAGCATCATCTACAGCCAAGCACTCAGAATAAGGCGCATCTGCAGCAATGAGGAAACCTGTAAAGACCATCTTCAGGAGCTTTCTACATTATTTAAAAGGCGAGGCTATCCTCTGCATATCATACAGCAACAAATTGACAAGTCTTTGCAGTTACCCAGAGAAGCACTTATTTGGAATACCAACGCCAGAAACAAAGTGACAGAACGCCATTTGTAGTTGACTATCATCCATCAGCTCCTAACTACAGAAATATAATGCAAAAAACATTTCCCTTACTGTCCACTTGTGAAAAATTGCTAAAGGTTTTTCCAAAACCTCCAGTCATTGCTTACCACAGAGCTCCAAATTTACGATCTCTTATTGTGAGAGCTGAACTCAAACAAGCTCTAACAAATGTAGGGGTTCATTGCTGTGACTCTAAAAGGTGCATCACGTGTGAATATCTTTTAAAAACATCATCTGTAACTAGTTCTTTTACGAGAAGGACCTATGCAATAAGGCAGCATCTTACATGTCGCTCAACATGCATTATGTATGTGATTCAGTGCCAACGGCAAAGCTGTAAAAAACAATATGGAGGCCAAACAGTGAATGACCTCCATACACGATTCAGGAACCACAAATCTGCAATAATTAATAAGAAAATTGACCAGCCTGTAGCCAATCATTTCAACCTTGTGGATCATTCACTATCAGATTTGAAGATTTTATGGCAAGGCACGGAGGCCAAAATTATGCATATATCTTTAATTGCAAACTCACAGCAGCAACATCAAACAATGTAAAGAATTTAGAACATTAGTCTAACATTCCAAAGTCCACAAAATCCTGTGAGAGGCAGCCATATTCCTTCTTTTATGCTGCGAACAAGTCCATAAATTCGATCCGTATCAAAGAACTGTAAAACCAAGGATAAACTACATACACCCAAATACACTTCTCCAGAAAGTATCACTTCTTGATGTCTCCACCTGAAAGAGTCAAGAACAAAGCATTAACGGGTGAGAATACAGGGAGGGATAATATCAGCCCCTGTGTCTTTAATAAAATCATGAATTTCTACCCACCCAGGCTGTGGAAAATCTGAATTTTATGGCAAGGCACAGAGGCCAATATTATGCATGTTCAAAGCCTTGCCATAATATTCTGTACTGGACAATCCACAGGCTTAAAATAAAACTTGGTAAAGGCGGAATCAGAAGACCAATCAGCTGCTGCTAAGATAGCTGTTAAACCACCACCCAAAAGAAAGACCTTAGAAGCCATTGCTCCTCTAGCAGAGTGTGCACCGAATTTATTTAAATCAATCCCTGCTTTAAACATAAGCTCTTTGACCCAACGAGCTAAGGTAGGTGCAGAGACTGCTTTATGTGGAGGTTTGAAGGAAATAACCAATTGAGTCTGATTGTTTCTTATTAATTCAGTTCACCTTTCGTACTCGCGTATACATCTCACCACACAAAGCTTTCTACACTCGTCAAGACTTGGGTAGAAAATTGTTCTAGACATTGTTTTTGTTCTTTTTGAGATAGAAAAACAAACACCTTCAGGTACAAAGCGACGTCCAATTATCTCTAAAGCTCTAACATCTGATACTCTCCTGAAGGATATAAGGCAAAGTAACATTACTAGTTTTAGAGAAAGGTCTTTGAGATTAAGAAATTTGTTTTCATTCCAAATCATTAAAACCCTCAGGACAAGATCCACATCCCGGAGCTGAGATAAGTTCACTCTTAATTGACTTAACTTAAGTACTATCTTGAGATGATTTTGTAACAAAAAATGTAGATGAAATGAATTGTTTTATTTAGCAATTATATTTTGAAACTTATTTATTAAATGTATGGACATATAGAATATTTAGATGTAATGTTAAGCGTTTTTTGAAATGTTGTGTTAAATATTAATATTTAAAGAAAAACATCATCATCGTTTCATGTCTTTTTCCCCTTTTGGTTTTTGGTTTGCGTGTGATCGTTAACAAATCATAAATCAGTTTTACGCCATGAGCGCGGCGCTTCGTTGCCGCTAGCGCATGTTTTAAATGGTACGAAGATGAAGTTTATATCGGAATTATGTGGGGATTGGGCATGAACAAAAAGTTAAGTCGGCGCCCATGCATTTTTTTTTTGAAGTGCAGTTAACTCTTCGTTTACGAAGTTGAAATAGTTGCAACGATAAACGCCCGTGTTGGTTGCACCGATAAACGCACATGTTGTTTAATTAGCCGCTAGGACGATCGGCGAAATCTTAACAATTTTTGAAGGACTTAGCTTTGTCAGTTTGTGTTGGTACATGTTTAAAATAAATTCATTCCCTTATTCTATTTTTAAAGGATCAGTTGCGCGGAGGGGCGCGCATCTAACGGTCGCGTCTCTGTCTGCCGGTAACGCGAACATTAAATGAAATCAGATTAAGTAGTGCGCGAGATTAAATAAAAGCGTTACTCACAATCGTTTTAATTTGTCTGGATGAAATTAGTACATCGAGCAATAAGATGTAAATTCTGTGATTCAATCTTCTTTATGCTGTGAGGTCCAGTAACTTTGATTATTGTACCTTAGAGGCCACCGTTTTTGGGTCACATGACACGGCGGCCATTTTAGGTTGGGAATTTTACCTTTTAGTCTATGATAATCTGGCAGCCATCTTTTGGACACGCAAAAGTGCCAGAAAGCAGTTGGTTTTCTGTCAGAATGATATAATTAGTTTTACAATGGCCATTGAGAGTTCACCTGGCAGTTTTTTTCTTGAGGGAAGTGTTTACTGTTATACTTTGGAGTTAGGTAGTGGTTTTTGTTAGGTGTTCTGTTTTGTGAATAAGATATTTGACTTTGAGGAACATTTTTTGGCCATTGTTGTGAGGAACAGTCATTATGGAAAATAATAAAGAAGGTAGTGATATTTTGGAAGGGAAAGTTAAGGAATGCATTGAGAAAGCTATGTCCGTATTGGCTTCCCAGATTGGGAATAAAATGGATGATTGTATGAATAAAATAGAGATAAAGTTCACTAAAGCTATTCCTTCGGAGGAACAGTTTTGGTCTGTGGAGGAGGTTTTGGATGATCCAAAGCCTAGTGTTTCGGGCAAAAAAGTCACAAGAAAAAGGAAACATTTGACCTCAGAGAAATATGGCCAAAATAAAGGGACCTTTTTAATGAAAGGCATAAGGGAGAAACCTCAAAATGAGTCAATGACACAGGCTATAAAGGCCAATAAAGGGGATCGTAGAACCTTTGTCTGCGATAAGTCCTCAAGCAGTGGGAACATTGTCATTTCATGCATGTCCGATTTTGGTTCCTCAGATGAGGAAGATGTCCCTAAAAAGAAGGTTAAGAAAGAATTGGATGTTGTTTCTTTGGATCAGGTTACAGATGCATTTGGCGAGCAAATGTTTGATCCTAATACCATTCAGCACCCACTTTCACCTCAATAAGTGCCAGCTAAGCATGTTGCTCAATATGTTGAATTTTGGATAAGGAAAGAGATGCCTAAAGAAGTGAGAACATGCCTGAGGTCAGAGTGTCCAAGACCTTCCCTTGCAAACAAGGTTGCGTATACTCCAGAATTGGATGTTAAATTGATTACCTTCCTAAATAGGATGGAAAGGGACCCTAGAAGAGGGCTTGAAAAAGGGCTCAAGGGGTGCCAGGATCGGCTCCTTGACGTGTTTGGCCCGTTGACCAAGTAGAATTGCGTCAATGGGTCCAAAGGGCCATTTGTTTGTTGGGTAACGCCACCGCTTCCCTCTGTACCGAGAGGAGAAAAAGTCTTTTGTTTAAAATTGATCCTAAATTGGCGGATCTTGCTAGTAGGGAGGCGGGCCATTCGGCCAATGGTTTACTGTTTGGAGAAGATTTCTTAAAAGAGATGGCCAAGTATGCTGGGGCATTTAATTCAATTCAAAAGGCACAAAAGGACATTAGGCGAGTTTTTGGCACGGCCGGGAGATTACGGGGCCGATTTCCCTGCCGAGGAATTGGTATTTCTAGAGGCTCCTTCTCGTGAGGTGGTTTCCGAACTGGAGGTTACCAATCAGGTTCCTACACCCCTCGATTCTACCCACAGAGACAGAGGGGAGGAAGAGGCCGTTATAGAGGTGAAAGGAAAAGCAGATTTCAAGGTATGTTTGCAAAAAGACCCTTTATCTACTCTAGCAAAGGTGGGTGGCAGGCTTGCTCTCTTTTTAGACAGATGGAAGGAATTCACTTCAGATCCTTGGGTCCTTCAGACAGTGGTTGGCTATCAAATAGATTTTGTAAAGAGTCCAAATCACGTAAGGAAGTTATCTGTTATACTGCCTTTTTTTTCCTTGAGGTGCGGTTTTTCCCTTTAGGGATTGCTACTACCCATATATTAGTGTTATACTCATACAACCACACAGGCAGTAAGTATACAGATATGGAATGACCCATGAAGTCATGACATAGTCAGGGAATCATCTAGGCACTACTTGTACCCTCGGGGAATCACCTAGGCACTATCTATTCACCCATTCAATCATCCAGGGAGTATTGATGTATTCAACCACAAACCCATGTATTTACAAGTTTTACAGAGGAATATGTAGTCTTTGGACAATATGGGTGATAGGTTTACTACAATGGTACTCTCTGAGTAATTACATGAGTGCATGAGTAGAGCCTGAGTGTTTTATCAGTGCACGCGTGTGCCTCAGTATTTCAAAGACTCGTGGGTTATAAGTGGGTGTTTAGATGGCTGCATAGGTTCTGAGCAAATGTTATAATGATTGCATAGTTACAGCTCTGTAAATTTAGTGTTAAATTTAAAAAAGTGTAGAAGACGGTGAGATGCATTGAAACAGAAAGAACCAGTTGAGAGAGTAGTTGATAAGGCCTTTGCTTTGAAGTGGAAACCTTTTCATTTTGATTCTAAATAAAATGAAGACTCTTGACAAAATAGTGTTGTGCACGAGACAAACCCAGAAGAAAAGATTAGTACCGTTTTTAGTGGAGAATGGATACATACTTTTTGTACAGAGCCTTTAATGAAGAAAGTTATCTCCAGGATAACAAATTAGTTCATGCTATGGATTAAAGAGGACGATGTTATGAAATGAAGAATGGTAGTCCTTTAGCAAAAGAGGTTATGGTACCTAGAAATGTAGAACAAGTTATTGCAGGAGATGTACAAAGAAGGCATAGTCAGGGAACTGTATATAAATTGAATTGTAGTAGTGTTTCTAGTATTAGACAGCAATCCATTGATATATTAAAAAAATTCCTGCTTATCTTTCCAAGGCGAAGTTTAAAACACAAAATAAGTTACACCACTCAAAAATGTGAACTTTAGATAGGAGGCTATATTACATGAAAATTCCTGCTTTATGATTAGGAGAAATAAATAGAGCACTTTTGCATGGTAATGTGGCAGAAGTAGAAAAGGTTTGTGGTGATGTGCAGTTTTGTTTCTTTGGTCCTGAGCAGGATTCTAGGGGAAATGAAGAGTTGTTAAGAGGAGGAGTTGCAGAACAAGACACATATATTAAAGTGAATAGTTTTAAAGAAGACATTGCAAAATTTAACACAGTGATGTCTAAAAAAACAAGTACGATTGTATATGTTGTCGATGCACTTACTAGAAGATTTACAGTGTACATATTTAAAAAGTGAAAAAGTAAATCATGATAACTGACAAAAGTTACCTGTGAATTTATTTGTAGAGGGACTGGTTGACTTGTCTATACGACAAGTTATATGTAAGTAGTTTTACAATAAATTACAAGATAATAAAAAGAAAAACACATAGATATTGGATACTCATTTTGTAAGATAATAAAGTGCCTACTGATGTACAAAAACTATGAAGGGCCAAAATTAAAAAAATCAAAAACATTTATTATTCTTTGCAGCATTGCGAAGGGCAGTTATGGACTGCTCTCCAGCACTCACTACAACTCCACAATCCATGCGGTATAATGCCATCTGGGAAAACTGTGGAGCCAAACCTTGAAGATGAGATTGGACATTTGAATGAACTCTGTGCTTCAGTGTTGTTGTGCTGCTAATGAAGTTGAGGGTCTTTCAGCTTTGCGTTGGCTTCTTGCTGCTCACTATGAACTCCTCTTATGAAATGTGCAAAAAATATAAAAGGGGGGAAAAAATTACTGCGTATGATTTTTGGCAGCATTGTGAATATCTGTAACGCACTGCTCACCAGCTGTTGTAACAGCACTACAGTTCATTCAATATGTTGCCATTATTGAAAACTCTGGAGCCATATATGTTGTTGCAGTCTGTACCTCTAAAGGGACTTTGTGGCTAGGAATTGTTACTGCTGCCACTGATGTAGATGGTCCTCCAGCTTCCCTCTGCTTGATCGGCAGTTGGAGATATTTTTTATGATACGTTTTAAGATGACATTACATGAACGTCATCCCACATAAGTCCATAAAAAGTCTCCAGCCAAAATCTACCACCTGGTCACAATGAACTTCTGGAAAAGAAGGTTCAAGAAGGAGTGGATGTATACTTTCTATTCATTTTACTGACCAATATATTATCCAATGATATTCCTTTCTTTCGCAGTCATGTGATGTGTGCATTGCACTAGTTTGGCAACAGTTTTAATTCCCCATGAGTTTTGGTAGCAAAGCGTAGTTGATGGGTGTTTGGTAGTTGTGGTCTTTTTGTGAGTTCAGATGTTGAGTTATTTTTATAACTGCTCTTTTTTATAAATGTGTTTTTAAGATAAAGTTGAACCAATATGTTAGTAAACAGCTAGACTCAAACTTTGTGGAAAATATATCTATATACCTGTTTTTCACTGTGTCATTTGTATTCATAACTAATGTCATTGCAAACTCTGGTTTTGCTGTGAAGAAGGAAAATGCATTTTTGATTTAGTTATTTCGACAAATGAATACAAAGGGGAAAGTTAAATTAGTATCTTACTAAATAGCTACACTGAAACCTTATGTAAAATATGCCTATATATATGTGTTCTACACTTTGTTAAAAACACCCGGTATTCACTGTCTGTCCTTGGCAATGGTACTCATTTAATCATACAGGCACCACCTGTGCAATCATCGAGGACATTCTTTCTCCATCACTCTGCAAACACGCCTCCAGGCACAGTGCTAGTTAGGGGATGAAGTCTCTTTGGCTATTGAGGGTATTTGGGGACCAAGTATCCCTCTTGTTACCTCCGGCAAGTTCCACACAGTCAGATTGCTTAGAGGTCTTTGGAGGCAACAACCCCTTTCTACACCACTCTGCAAACACCTCTCCTGGCATACTACTGGTTTGGGAATAAAGTTGTCTTGAATGCTAAAGGACTTTGGGGACCAAGAAGCTCTCCTGGTACATTCTACAAGTCCTACTCAGCAGGATTTCAGAGAGCTGGTCAAAGGCCCTACCCCCTTTCCACACCATTCTGCAAAGACCTTTGCCACTTAAAAACCCATGGAAATTCACTGAAAAAAGCAAAGGTTACAGGTAAGTTATAGTTAGGAATTAGCATTTAAAAAAACCCTAGAAATTCACTGAAAAAAACAAAGGTTACAGGGCTGTTATAGTTAGGAAATAGGATTAAAAAACCTTAGATATTCACTGGGGAAAAAAAGGTTACAGGGACGTTATAGTTAGGATGATATGTCACTCGTATAGAACCAGTGAAATTCAGCAATTATAGTTAGTTGAGCAAACTATAACTCGTGCCCCCGCAATTCACTGCTTATGACCTCACATATTACATCACTGATGACATGGCGGAAGTTATAGTTAGCTTAGCCAACTATAACTGCTGAATTTTTCTGTTTCTGTACGAGTGAAATGCCAGGTTAACTATTTTGCCCCTGTAACCTTTTTTCAGTGAATATATATATATATATATATATATATATATATATATATATATATATATTCACTTAAAAAACCATAGGTTTCACACATGTTATAGTTAGCTGTACATTTCACTCGTAAAAAACCATTGAAATTCCACGTTATAGTTAGATCAGGTAACTATAACTTGCGCGCCCACAATAAACTGCTGATGACGTCACATATTACATCCCTCATGACATGGTCAGTGACATCACTCATGACATCAATGATGACATCTGAAATTACACATTGTGGATTGCGGTCGCGCAAGTTATAGTTACCTGATCTAACTATAACATGGAATTTCAATGGTTTTTTACGAGTGAAATGCACAGCTAACTATAACATGTGTGAAACCTATGGTTTTTTAAGTGAATTTGCAAGGTTTTGTAAATGATAATTCCTAACTATAACGTGTGTGAAACCTATGGTTTTTTCAGTGAATTTGTACGGTTTTTTAAATGCTAAGTTATGTATTTTTTTAAATTTTTTTTTCTGTTTTTTCACTGTGCGCACACCCTGCGCGCACGGAGCACTTCACGCACCGTGCGCGCACAGTGGGCGCTCGGCGCGCTTCGCGCGCCAAGCGCCCACATTGCGCAGTCCACGCCGTGCGCGCATCGCCTTTTTTTACACAGTAACATTTTTTTTTCTCCCTTGTGGGTCCTTTAATATATTTAATAAATGTGATTGTTACTTCTTTATTTATTTATTTATTTTTTGCCATGCGCGTACGGTAAGCTTACCGCACGCGCACTCCGTGATTTTTTAAAAAAATTATTAAATGTATTTTCCGTACTTTTGGGTCCTTCTTGGACCCCCTGACAAACACTAGGGGGTCTGCAACTCTCTTCGTTGCCCCCTTTTCACGTTCCCCACCTTTGTTTCTCAGTGCGAGAGACAGAAAATGGCGGCCGACACTTCCTGATTTTGACTGATTCGAATGTTTACAGTCATGTAACCACCAATCAGAATTGAGCTCGCGCACGGCACTGTACGCGTACGGTAAGCTTACGTAAGCGCACGGAGCGCGCTTACAGATATATATATTGATTTAAATGCTATTTTCTCAGGACCTACTGAACAGATTTACACCAGACCTACAAAAGGCACATCCTTGACCTGAGGACTACCTCTCTGCCAAATTTCAAGTAATTCTGTTCAGCCGTTCGGGCTGTAGCTCGGACTAAAGGTCCTATGGGAAAATGCATGGGGAAAACGCATTTTGGGACCCCCCTTTTTTCTCAGCCCCCGCTTGACGAATCCCCCGAGACTTTCAGGGTAGGAGCGGTGCGTAGCGCCCCATTAGTTTTGAAAATTTCGCGAGGATTCGTCGACCGGCGCCAAAGTTATTCCAAATAGAATGTTGCGGATTTCCTATGGAAACACGGTCCTAACTATAACTATCTACTGGCAACCGCCAGTAGATAATATATATATATATATATATATATATATATATATATATATATATATATATATATATATTACCTACTGGTGGTCGCCAGTGGGTAGTTATAGTTAGAACCTATTATCCATAGGAAATTCCACAACATTCTATTTGAAATAACTTTGGCGCCGGTTGACGAATCTTCACAAACTTTTCAAAACTTGTGGCCCACTCCGGTCCGCTCCTATCTTGAAAGTCTCGGGTGATTCGTCAAGCAGGGGCCGAGAAAAAAGGGAGGCCCCAAAACGTGTTTTCCCAATGCAATTTTCCATAGGGACCTTTAGTCGCAGGGACAGCCCGAACTGCTGAACGGAATTACACCAAATTTGGCAGAAAGGTAGATCCCTTCAGTAGTTCCTCAGAAAATCAAAATAAAAAACACATATATCTATGGCCGCGCTGGATCTGCGCACCCTGCCGAGCACGAACTGTATGCTAATTGGCTGTCAACACTTCAAACCAAGAAGTGTTGGCAGCCATCTTGTGCCTCGGTATAACCTGAGGCACAAGAAAGCAGAAAATCAAACACACAGAACGCAAAAAGGGGGCAGAGTAGAAACACCCTGACCCCCTGGACCTGCTCAGGGGGTCCCACAAGGACCCCCAGGTCCAAAAAAAGATTTTTTATTTTTTTTTAAACAGCGAGATTCGCGCAGCCAGCGGAGCTGTGTTGCAGAGTGTTGCAAAAAGGGGCATGGCCTCTGAACACCTCTCTGCAATGCAGCCCCCTGGCACATACTGGAGGTACCTGTTGGGCTAGTTGGCCCCCAGGGACCCACAGGATTGAGGAGGAATTAATTCGTTAACTTAAAACGTGCCACAGGGCGTGTTTGTAGACAAGTCTCTTCAGGCCACGCCCCTTCCTTCACCACTGTGCAAACGCACCCCATGGTGCGTTTTAAGTTGGGGAATTAATTCTCTTTGAATACTGAGAGTGGAGAACACTGGAGTGGAATAGTGTAGAGTGGAGCAAGGTGGCGTAGAAATGGAGTGGCGTGTCATAGATTATAGTGGCAAGGAGTGCAGTAGAGTGGAGTGGCGTAGCATACAGTTGAGTAAAGTTTCGTAAATTGGAGTACGGCGTTGTACAGTAGAGTGCAGTGGGGCATTCTACAGTATTGGAAAGTGATGTAGATGACAGTAGAGTAGAGTAGCATACAATCTAGTTGATTTTTGTAGAGTTGAGTTGTGTACAGTTCAGTGTTGTAAAGTGTGGGACAGTGAATTGGCATAGAGTGTTATAGAGTACAATGGAGCTGAGTGGTGTAGAGTCAAGTGGTGTACCGTGGAGTAAGTGGAGTAGAGTGGAGCAAAGTGGGGTGCAGTGGCATACAAAGAGTTGCATACAGTGTTGCACAGTGGACTAGAGTATTGTAGAGTTGTGTTGTACAGTGGCATACAATATAGTACAGTGTTGTACAGTGGAGAGAAGGGGCATAGACGCGAGTAAAGTGTCAGAGAGTGCCATACAGTATATTAGAGTATTGTAGAGTGGAGCCTCATAGAGCACAATAAAAATGTGTTTTTAAATAGTATATTCCAATTTCGCAAGTGGAGAGTTGTTATGTGGAGTGTTGTACAATACAGTGGGGGAGAGTGTTGCAAATTCTCTTATCATATACCGTAGATTGTTGATTGGAGTAGAGTAGAGTGTAATAGTGGATCATGCAGTGTAGTAAAGTGTTATATAGTGTAGTGGCATGGTGTCCCATATAGTGGAGTCAAGTATCGTAAATTGCAGCAGTGAGATATACAGTAGAATGGTGTGTAGATGTAGAACAGTAGAGTTGGGTGTCGTAGACTGTCAGAGTGGAGTACAGTGAAGTAAAGTGTCTGAGTGTAGCATCGTCAAGTGGAGTGCCATAGAGCACAGCAGAGGAGAGTGTCAGAGTGGAGTACCGTGTCATATAGTGGAGAGGCGTATCATAGAGAGAAGTTGAGTGGCATGTTGTTGAGTGTCATACAGTGTAGTACAGAGGCGTAGAGTGGATGGGCATAGAGTGGCTTAGAGCATAGTACAGTTTTGTTGAGTTGCATAACTGGAGTAGAGTGTCAGAGAGAGGAGCTGCATAGAGCGGAGCATGGTGCAGTGGTGTGAAGTAGGATAAAGTACAGTAGAGTAGAGTGCACTGGAGTGGAATAGTGTAGAGTGGAGCAAGGTGGCGTAGAAATGGAGTGGCGTGTCATAGATTATAGTGGCAAGGAGAGCAGTAGAGTGGAGTGGCGTAGCGTACAGTTGAGTAAAGTGTCGTAAATTGGAGTACGGCGTTGTACAGTAGAGTGCAGTGGGGCATTCTACAGTATTGGAAAGTGATGTAGATGACAGTAGAGTAGAGTAGCATACAATCTAGTTGATTTTTGTAGAGTTGAGTTGTGTACAGTACAGTGTTGTAAATTCTCTTTGAATACTGAGGGTCCCTGAGGGCCTACTAGCCCAACAGGTATCTGCAGTATGCGCCAGGGAGCTGTGCTGCAGACAGGTGTTCAGAGGCCATGCCCCTTTTTACACCTCTCTGGAACGCAGCTCTGTGGCGCTTACAGGAGGTACCTAGTGGGCTAGTTTGACCCTAGGGACCCTTAAGATTCAAGGGGACTTAATCTCTCAACGGCCACAGGGCGCATTTACACAATGGTGAAGTGAGGGGACAGGGCCTGAGATGACGTGTGCAAACACGCCCTGGGGCATGTTTTAGGTTGGGGAAATAATTCCTCTTCAATCCTGAGTGACCCTGGAGACCAACTAGCCCACCAGGTGCTTCCAGTAAGCACCACTGCGCTGCGTTGAAGAGAGGTGGTGCAGGCTGTG
The DNA here is from genome assembly GCF_964204655.1 of Triturus cristatus. Taxonomy (NCBI): domain Eukaryota; kingdom Metazoa; phylum Chordata; class Amphibia; order Caudata; family Salamandridae; genus Triturus; species Triturus cristatus. The sequence continues at coordinate 673,039,134 of NC_140584.1, forward strand.
CCCCTTTATACACCTCTCTGCAATGGGGCTTACTGGATGTACCTAGTGGGCTAATTTGCCCTGAGGGACCCTCAGGATTCAAGGGGAGTTAATCTCCCAACTTAAAACGGCCATAGGGCTTGTTTACACAGTGGGGAAGGGAAGGTATGGGGTCTAAGGTGATGTGTGCAAACACGCCCCATGGCGCGTTTTAAGTTGGGGAAATAATTCCCATTCAATACTGAGGGCCCATGGGGGCCAAGCAGTCCACCAGGTGCTTCCAGTAAGCGCTACTGCGCAGCGTTGCAGAGAGGTGGTCCAGGTCGTGCCCATTTTTTCTGCAACGCAGCTCTGTGGTGCTAACTAGAGATACCTGATGGGCTAGTTGTACCCAAGGGACACTCAGGATTCAAGGGGTCTTTATCCTCCAAATTAAAACGGCCACAGGGCATGTTTGCACACTTCAGCTCAGTTCCCCCCTCCCTTCACCAATGTGCAAACGCGCCCTGTGGCGCGTTTTAAGAGGTAGTTTTAATCACCCTGCCCCATTATATACTAAGGGCTTACAGAGGAGGTCATGCCAATAACAGGGCTAACCCAACGCATAGTGTTCCCTAGTGTATGTAGGTGTTTTAACTGTATTCTAAGTGCCTTTTAGCTTAACACTGGCTCTAGGACTGGTTAGTCAGAGTCAGTTACCACAGTACCCATCTGAAAAAGTTGAGGGTACAGGATGATTTTGCAACAAAGGCCTCTTTCTGCTCCTCTGTTTGTTCTTTCTGCATGTCTTCCTTCTTCCTGCACTTTTCTTCGTCTTGGAGGACTGCTGTTGCTTCTTTCTGCATTTCTTTTTCTTATTTCTGTGTGTTTTTTCTTCTTTCTTCACATATCCTACCTCTGTAGGCATAGTTAGAAACTAGCTTAAAAAACCATAGGTTTCAGTTACGTTAAAGGTAGAAATTAGCATTTAAAAAACCTTTGAAATTCACTGAAAAAAACATTGGTTTCAGGCATGTTATAGTTAGGAATTAATATTTAAAAAACCTTAGAAATTCACTGAAAAGCCATAGGTTTCCGGGGCGTTATAGTTAGCTGGACATTTCATTCGTACAAAACCATTGAAATTCCCCCGTTATAGTTAGTTCAGCTAACTATAACTTGCGCGCCCGCAATGCACTGCTGATGATGTCACATATTACATCACTCATGACATGGTCAGTGCCATCACTTATGACATCACTGATGACATCTCAAATAACATTAAAAATTCAAAAGTTATAGTTATCACTTTTATTTACAGAGTATCGTCCACCTTCAAATTATTATATGTAGCAGACCTCATTACACACTATTTCACTCTTTTCAGTTCGCTAATCAGTCAACACTACCACCATAATTTCAAGGTGGTGAATACATTGTAACTTAAAGTTATAAATATAGCTTTAGAATTTTTAAAGTTTGTGTAGTTTATACTTGGTTTGTATGAGGAAAGTAAGTATTCCTAACTATAACTAAGCTTTAACTTTTGTTTTTTTTCAATTGGATTTCAATGTTTCTTTAAAAGTTTTAATAAAAATGTGTTTTTAAATAGTATATTCCAATTTCGCAAGTGGAGAGTTGTTATGTGGAGTGTTGTACAATACAGTGGGGGAGAGTTTTGCAAATTCTCTTATCATATACCGTAGATTGTTGATTGGAGTAGAGTAGAGTGTAATAGTGGATCATACAGTGTAGTAAAGTGTTATATAGTGTAGTGGTTCGGTGTCCCATATAGTGGAGTCAAGTATCGTAAATTGCAGCAGTGAGATATACAGTAGAATGGTGTGTAGATGTAGAACAGTAGAGTTGGGTGTCGTAGACTGTCAGAGTGGAGTACAGTGAAGTAAAGTGTCTGAGTGTAGCATCGTCAAGTGGAGTGCCATAGAGCACAACAGAGGAGAGTGTCAGAGTGAAGTACCGTGTCATATAGTGGAGAGGCGTATCATAGAGAGAAGTTGAGTGGTATGTTGTTGAGTGTCATACAGTGTAGTACAGAGGTGTAGAGTGGATGGGCATAGAGTGGCTTAGAGCATAGTACAGTTTTGTTGAGTTGCATACCTGAAGTAGAGTGTCAGACAGAGGAGCTGCATAGAGCGGAGCATGGTGCAGTGGTGTGAAGTAGGATAAAGTACAGTAGAGTGGAGTACACTGGAGTGGAATAGTGTAGAGTGGAGCAAGGTGGCGTAGAAATGGAGTGGCGTGTCATAGATTATAGTGGCAAGGAGTGCAGTAGAGTGGAGTGGCGTAGCGTACAGTTGAGTAAAGTGTCGTAAATTGGAGTACGGCGTTGTACAGTAGAGTGCAGTGGGGCATTCTACAGTATTGGAAAGTGATGTAGATGACAGTAGAGTAGAGTAGCATACAATCTAGTTGATTTTTGTAGAGTTGAGTTGTGTACAGTACAGTGTTGTAAAGTGTGGGACAGTGAATTGGCATACAGTGTTATAGAGTACAATGGAGCTGAGTGGTGTAGAGTCAAGTGGTGTACAGTGGAGTAGTGGAGTAGAGTGGAGCAAAGTGGGGTGCAGTGGCAAACAAAGAGTTGCATACAGTGTTGCAGAGTGGACTAGAGTATTGTAGAGTTGTGTTGTACAGTGGCATACAATATAGTACAGTGTTGTACAGTGGAGTGAAGGGGCATAAACGCGAGTAAAGTGTCAGAGAGTGCCATACAGTATAGTAGAGTATTGTAGAGTGGAGCCTCATAGAGCACAATGGTGTGAAACAGTGGAGCTGCATAGAGTGGATTGTTGTATGGTAGCAGAGAATGAGGTAAAATCTCATACATTTGAGTAGAGTGGAGTGGAGTGGTGTAACAATGTGGAGTAAAGTACAGTAGAGTGTATGGGTGTGTCGTAGAATAGAATGGCATGGAATGGAGTGTGCAGCCATAGTGTCGGTAGTAAACTGTTGTAAATTGGAATGGATCTCTTACAGTAGAGTGCTATGTTATATAGAAAAGTGTTGTATAGTGGAATGAAGTGTTGCACATTGGAGTGTACGGGCATAAAAGGGTGCATAGAGTTGGACATTGGAGTGTACAGGGATAGAATGGAGTGGAATGTCATAGAGTTCCATGAAGTGTGGCAGACTTTTATAGAGTGGAGTAATATAGAGTGAAGGAGAGTGTCATGCAATGGAGCAGCGTAGAGTTGAGTGGCATATACTGTAGTGGCATAGAGTGGATTATCGTAAAGTGGAGTAGCATGCAGTGGAATAGCATACAGTGGAATACTGTACAGTGGAGTATAGATGAGTGTAGTGGCATAGAGTAGAATATCATAGAGTCGAGTGGTGTACAGTGAATTGGAGTAGAGTGGGGTAGGGTAGAGTGCTCTATGGAAAATGCATTGCTGGACAAACATGTCCTGGGACTGCCTTGTATCTTAGCACCCCCTTAATGATTCACCACAAATATTTACATCATCTCAAAATGTAGGTCTGGAAAGTTTTGTAGTGATTTGTCAAATGGGTGGAAAGTTATTAGGGAGCTAATATCTCAGTAATTCCTATCTTTGGGAATTTTAACTATAACTACAGTGTGGCAATCAGATTTAATTTAGTTTCTTTCTTTTTATCTATCGTATTTGGTATGTATTTGTTTATTGGTTTACATAATTATGTCACCATGAATGTGTCTTTTAGTTGTTCATGCAGTAATTCTGAAACTTTACATATGCACTCTAGTTTATTTTTTGGACTTCCTTGCTACTTGTAGTAGGATGTGCTACATGGAAGCCCATAGTGAATGAAAGCCAATCATTGTTGTTATAAAAATGAAGACTTTTTCTCAATTCCCCATTATCATGCCCTTCCTATAGTAGTTTGCGTAGCTTACTGCTAGGTCACTTTTCCATTTTGTTGCACAGGAGTACATACAGAAGAACATATTTTTTGGCTTGTTGTGCACCAATTTATTTTGTGAGCCAGAGTACATGCAAAGAAAATGTCTGTAGATTAAGATGTAGTCTATTTGTTATGTATTTGTTTATACGTTTCCATTAGCATGTGACCATAAATGGACCTTTCATTTGTTCATGTAGTAAATCTGAAACTTAATATTTGCAGTCTAGTTTATTTTTTGGGCAAAACGTGATTGAAAAGCAATCATTGTTAAAATAAATTGAGTTTACTCTTTTTTTTTCTAATGGCCTATTATCATGTCCTCCACAATACAGTTTGTGTGTATCATGCATAAGAAAGATGTTTTTGTTTGGCTTGTAGGGCTTGTTTTATTTTGTGAGCCAGAGAGCATGCACAGAAAACGTATGTAGATTAAGATGAATTCTATTTGTTATGTCTTTGTTTATAGGTTTACAATTGCATGTGACCATAAATGGCTCTTTCAGTTGCTCATTTAGTGAGTCTGAAATGTTATATATGCAATCTAGTTTATTTTCTGTGCTTCCTTGCTACTTTTAGTAGTATTGTGCCACAAGCTATCACTAAGTTGAAAAACCTTATAACTTAAAAAAAACTTACCTGAAGTACCCAAAAGAATAATCTGCACACCCTAATATCTAATGCTGCCAAATTTCTGCAAAATTCGACTCTTCGTTCTTATGCTACATCAAATTTAAAAGTCAATGTAAAATGCATTGGATCTCAAGCCCGTTTCTTTGAATCCCTTTGATCTGTTTTTTGTAGCTCTTAGGTATTGCAGGATTCTGAGTTTCAATTTAGTGGTGGTGCTTCCTACATATCAATTTTTGCAAGTGCATTTCAATACATATACAACATAGTCTGTTTCACAAGTTATATGTACTTTGATAGTTTTCATTTTCACATTTAATAGTTCAACAAAATTTGTATTCATACCATGTTTGCATGCCTTGCTCATCTAGCATTTCCAAAAAGCCATTTTTTTTCTGTTTGGATAACCTATTTTATGGTTTCTTTCGTACGGGTTTTAAATCACTAGAGGTCAACATAACTGCTAGCGATGAATGTAGGCAGCTGGCTTTTTATGTGGTAGAGCCAATAGAACGGCACACCTTGGAAAAAGTACAGACGACCCATCTTGGTTTACAGGACTTGAATTAATAATCCTAAATACTCTATTTGTGGTAGTGTGGTCGAGCAGCTAAGGCTTATCAGAGGGTACTGTTAAGAATTTGTTGTACACAGACAATAAACAAGATACACACTTAAGAAGACATTTGAGACCAATTTAGAAAAATAACACATTTTTATAGAATTTTAGACACAAAGATCATCAGAATCAGGTAAGTACTTTCGGAGTTATAGATTTTTGTAGAAATAGAAAAATAAAGTCAAATACAAGTTTTGAAGTATGAGCCTTGAACAAGGTGATGTTATCCTATGGGAGAAACATACACTGCATACATATTCTTGCGAGCGGTTCTGGAGGGTGCCTTTTGGGACTTAAGGTGCTTAGGGGCCAAAGTCCTAGAGGCAACCAGCAGTACAATTTTACCTGCCCTGGTGAGTTTGGTACAGACGCGCTGGTCGCGTGGTTAAGCCTTGAGAGCTACATGGTAAAGTCAATGGCAAAAGTACCTGAAAAAGAAAGGTTGCAAATGGGGACTTGGGGACAAGTCCGGCAGATCCCAAAGTGTGTCTTGGCTCTTGAGGGTCTCTGTAGCACAGAGACACAGGTGGTTTATGTGAACCCGGGCTGGGGGGCTCAGGTGCACAGGTGTTTAGCCCGGAGGGTCGCTGTAATTAGAGGCTGTCCGCTGGCTTTGGAGATCTAGAGATAGAGAGAAACAGGACAGCAGGGCCACTTTGGATGAAGACCTTGTGGATCCTGAAGTCTCTTGATGGCAGGTTAGTGTCAGAGTCGGTCTAGACACGCAACATGCCTTGGTGGTCATATGGGCTCCAGTACCCAGGGTATTGGTGCTGAGAGGCTCCGGAAGCATCAGTGGCACGAGACTAGGTGAGAGCTACAGGACCAACCTCCTGAATGCATAACAACCTCTTAATGGTGAGTTGCTCCCTCATGGGCCCGAAGGCCTGCAAGATGAAGTACCGGGTCGATGCAGTCGGTACCTGATGATGCGGAGGATGGCACCTCCTCCCAAAGGGAAATGCTGCCTGTTTGCTGAAGGTAAGAACAGTCCTCCAATGGTTTGGGGAGGCTTTTCAGCTTCTGAACGAGTCCAACTTTGTGATTGTCATAGTGCAAGCAGCAAGGTAGGGTTTGGCGTCAATTCTCGGTGCAGGACCTCTGTTCTCATGACTTTGGCTCTTCTTTGTACTTCCTGTGGTTTCCAGTAGACAAATCTGAGTTCCTGGTGTCAGGGGGACCCATAAATACTAAATTTTGGGGTGCTTAGGGGAGTGTTGGGTAGTAGCCAATGGGCCACTTACCCCTGGAGTTACTACACCCCTTTTATGACCACTTCCTGGGGAGAGTGGGCATATTCCTGACCAGAGAGATCCTAGTTTAACCAAATCAAAATGGTGAAACCCTTCATTGGCTGTACACTTCAGGGGGCCCACCCAAGGGGTATGCATGTCCTGATAGTGTGACACACCTTCTGACTAACTATTTGCCCACCTTCTCTGGTGCAAAACGGGCCCAAGGGCAGGGAGTGGCATTCCCTGGGTCTGGAGGGAAGCCATTGTTGAATATCTAAGGTGGTAGAGGCTTTGACATTCTAATTGACTAACCATCCATCTGAAGGAGGTTTAACATTTTCCCTTGGAGCAGTCGTTGTTTCTGGCCTTTGAGAACACAGGCTCTCGCCTCCAGGAGGTCAGAAACTCACCTGTGGAGGCATGCTGGATGCTACCAGTCAGGTAGCAGACTAGAGGACTAGTGAGGTTTTCAGGGGGCACCTCTAAGGTGCCCTCTAGGTGCATGTCATAATAAATCTAATACAGTCATCAGTAAAGAGTTATTAAGACAAGGTGTTTGATATCAAACACCATTGGTTTCAGTGCAGCGATCATGTAGCCGGTTAACTTGTGCTCAGTACATAGACTCAAGAAGACTGCTGAGATCACCTGAAATGTCTTAGTTATAGAACCAGATATCACAGGGGCCCATCTGCTCATAACGATGTGCTCTCACATGCAATATAATGCACCTTGCCTTAGGACTCTAAGACTTGCTGTAGGGGTGACTTACATATAGTAAATGAAGGATGCATGGGCATGGCACACAGAGAGAGCATCATGTTGTGTTTTCAAAATGGTTTGCACCTTTTCACACATCCTGCGATGGCAGTCTGCATGTAGTTTTTGTGTGAGTCCCTTAGCTAGTATAATACATTCTGCAGCCCACAGGGACCCTCTTTAGTACATATACCCTGAGTATCAAGGGTGCCATTTACTAGGGACTTACAGGGGTGCCAAAGTCTTTGCCAAATTGGGTTACCTCATTTTAGGGAAAGAGCACTGGCCATGGGGACCTGAATTGCAGGGACCCAGTGCAGTCATAAAGCATCAGTACTAGGGTAAAAAGGGTGGATGACCATGTCAAAAAGGGGCACGTTCCTACAATGAATTCTTGGCATATGTAATTTGTGGAGCGTGTGGTAGGTCATCTCTTAAGTCCTCATCCAATAGCAGTGTTTTCCAATTTCTCTGTACAATTCTTTTGATCTCTAAATGCGATTAATTAAAATCTAAGATAAGCATTATTGTTGAGTCTTCCTTTATTCTGTTTAGTTTACGATTCTATAATTCCTCTCTTCTTTTTCTTGGTCTTTGTCAGGCATTGCGGAGGACGGAATCGTGGTATCCCCCTCCATGAACCGTGATATCATTCTCGCTGCTTCCTTTTCAAATTAAGTGTTCTCCTCACAATTGTGCCTTATCCTCAGTTATTCCCTATAGGGGATACTCCATTTCAGAACTTTTGGGTGCCCACTGTTTGCATGGAGAGTGGAATTACTGGCTGTGATGTATTTTGAAGCAGATCCTCCAATCTTCAATGTATATATGAATATTCAGGTAGTCAATTTTCTCATTACTAATACAATGCGTAAACCGTAAGTGGTAGTTATTCTGGTTCGAGGAATAAATGCCTCCAAGGAGTCTTTACTTCCTTCCCAGCTCAAAAACAAGTCATCTATAAATTTGACCCACATTTTTATTTGTTTCATTGCTGACTCATTTTTCTCTGCTCATATTATTTATCATTCCCATAATCCCATCAGTTGGTTGGTTTACGTAGGGGTAAAGGATGTGCCTATAGCAGTGCCCTGCTTCAGGATATGGTTGGATCAATCAAAGATGAAAACATTGTTTTTTAAACACAATTCCAACATTTTTATGATCATTTCTGTGTGTTCAGTAGACTAATTGATCTGGTCCATAAAAAATGCTTACACACATTGAACCCATCCTCATGTTGGATTCATGTGTATAGTGCTAATACATCAATAGTGGCCATCAGATCATTCGTTCCCATGGGATTTAATTGATTTTCGATAGAAAGACTGCAGAATCCTAAATATATGAAGGTAGTGCAGTTACATAGTTAACGAGGAATACATCTTTAAATCTTGATGTGTACTCCAATAATGATCCAATAAAACTTACTATTGGCCTGCCAGGTGGATGGTTTCTATTTTTATGGATTTTTGGTAAGAAGTATATTGCCGGAAAATTGGGTTTTCGTTTCACAAATAGTGGTAGTCTTCATAACCTAACAGATCTTTCTATTTCCATTTCAGAAGTTTATTCTTGTATATAGAGGCAATTTCTTTTGCTGGATCTAAGCAAAGTTTCCTATAGTTTTCTTGATTATTCAGTTGCCTTCTAGCTTCTTCACAATATTGAGTATGATCCATTTTTACCATGTTTTCACATTTATCGGATGCTTTGATGATTATACAATAATCACCACATAGTTCACTCAAAGTCTTTCATTATTTCGATGTTAAATTAGACTGTTCCACCTTTCTAAATGTATTTATTTGATTTCTGAGATTTTTGTAAGCCACCTCCTGGAAAAGGTGTATCTTGTTTCCTGACAGAGGTTGTGGGCAAAATTTCAATTTTGGTCTGCACCCACTTGCTCTGCTTATGCCTGGGCTTATTCCACTTTTTGGGCATAATTCCAAACCTGTTAATTCATATGGTCTTGTAGGGTCTTTTAAACATGGAATCTCATGGATTTTCAAATTTGATATTTCTATTTCTTCTCTTCTGGTTTAAATCCTAGGGCGTTTTATAAAGTATTTCTTCAATTTCAGTTTTCTAGTAAATTTGTAAAGATCTATTCTTACAATTGGTTCATCCAACAGGGCATCCAGACAAAAAGAGAGACCTTTGTTTAAGAGGCTTATTTGATCATCTGTGAGTTTCTTTGAGGAAATGTTATCACTAAATTATCCATTCCTCCTTTTATTTCTTTTGTTTGCCCTTTTTGACTCTTTTTGGGCTTTCTCCTCTTTTTGCTTCTTTGTGTCTGGTTTCTGGGTTTTCTCTCCCTTCCATCCATTCCTTTTCACTTCATCTGGTACATCTGTAGAAGAGTCTCATCTTCTCTAAAATGGTAAAGTTTAAATGGTTTCCCTCATCTGCTTAGGATCCGGCTTCTGAACCTTCTTTAGTTTCTACATTTCTTGTCCTTATGTGTCGATGTGCATTCAAGAATGATCTGTTCTTCATTGGTTCAAATCTCCTGCCAAATGCATGTATTCTACCATACAAGTAATCCAACTTGTTTTGATTACATTCTCTTGATTTCCTTTCCTGGATCTCCTATTGTTTCTCAAGCCTTTCTTCTATTGCAGATTGTGCTAATTTGACCTTTTCTGCTTTTTTATATTTCTCCTGTTCTTTCTTCAATCTCTCAATTGTTCCTGTGACTTCTTTCATTTTTCTATCTGCATGCTTGATTAAAGTCTGCATTTATCTCACTGAGCATTCTGTTGTATTTGCTTGCCACTCTTCCAAGAAGTCATCATCCATGTTGTTTAATGTGGCCATTAATAATATACGTAAGCCACTTGGTATTCTTTCACATTCCAGGTACTTTGGAAGGGACGTTTGTTCCCACCATTTGTTGGACTCAATAATTCTCGCTTTTCCTATTTCCTTAATAATTCGTTGCGGTGCTCAATTGGTCTCTGTGGAGTTTTACCCCATTTTTCCATTCCTTCAATCAGTTTATTATCACTAAAAATCTTGCTTGCCAGTTGTGCTCTTTTTGTGTTTTGATTCACCATTGTGTTATTCTAGACTCTGATTTTGCACTCTAGAATTAAAATGTACTGTTAATTTCTTCCTTGCTTTCTGTTCCCACTTCTCTTCATGTCAGCCGAGTTATAATACACCCTCCTCTTACGGTGTCTTGTGGTCTTCTGGAATGGGCTTCAGCAATGCACCCCAGACGTTATTACAAGTTGCATTATTGTTTGCCTCCTTGTCCCATGCAAATGAGGGAATCTCTTTTCCTCTGCACCCATTGGGTATTATGGACATGGGCACAAAGGTAAAGAAGCTGTCAGGAGGTGCAGTGAAACTGCACCACAAAAAGGTGGCACCCTGTCAGTGCGCCCCTTGATACACCCCTATTTCCCCCTCCATAAGGCTGCCAATGGACCCTCCAGACATCCCCTTGCAAGCGGGTGCAGTATCTACCTGCCTGCAAAGGGATCTATCATCCCTTTTCAAAGTGCAGACGGGTTACCACCTACACTATGAAACATGGAGATGCCCCAGGGCAGCACGGTTTGCAGCTGCCCTGAGGGCAGCACATTCTGTGTAATGGGGTGGACTTTCTCTGTTTGGTCAATGAGTGGCAGCCTGGGAACGACCATGTACCATCCATTGATCACTGTCTTCACATACAGTTGTGCAAAGAGCTATTTACCTTACTTTTAGAACAATTTCCAGAGCAAAAAATTAAGTTTTGGCTGGAAAGTAAATAGCTCCTCAAGACTTTTTTCCAGTTTGCATCAATTCTGTGACTTTGCAGCTATGCCTTGATAAATGTGTCCCAAATATTAAAGGCCTGGGAAACCTTAAACTGAGAAAAGATCAAATAACTAGGAGAGCTAGTATGAATGAAACAGATACCTTCAAAAGAGAAGGAAAAAGCTAAACAGAGTGACAGTGGTAAAAAAGGACAAAGAGTGAGGAAAGATACTGAGATAAGGGGAAAAAGGGATAAGAGAAAGCCAAAGTAAGTAGACTGGAGAACATAGTAAAGCAGGAAAGATGTGACAGGGAACAGAAAAGAAAAGATAAGACAAGAGGCATCCAAATATACAGCTGAGTTTTATGTATTTCAGTACACAAACATTGTGTAGTTTAGGTATAGTCAGGGCTATCTTTAGAATTGGTGTTGTCCAGTGCCACAATCTATGTTGGCAACCCCATGAATTCCTTCTCCGAGGATTCCCTCACTACTGCCTCCAACGGTTCCCTTTATCTCTCCTTAGTCCCTCACTTACATTTAAGTGATTTATTTTAACTACATAATATACAGTGACAATGAACTATACACATGTGTAATTCAATGTGTAGAAAATGGTACATAAGCCAATGATTGCCACATGTTGTATGGTAGGCATTATATGTTAAAAGTGCTTGCTCTGGAGAAAGAAAGGGCACATTTACTAAGTTTTCGTGTAACCCATTATAGTCATCAAAGTTATTGTGCTGCATTGTGTGAAAGGGAGAAAGCGTATTAGTGCCATATCTACTAAGATATGGTGAGGTTACTTTCACACTTTTGACTGCTTTGCACCAATGCAAACACCCTTACACCATAGTGAAGAAACACCTTTACACCATAGTGCAGAGGTGTGTGCATGATGTTAAGCATAGGTTTTCTACTGGAAGGATAGCACCAAAATCTATTGGTGGTCTGCACCCTTGACGCAAATTAGCAAATAGCATTACTTTGCGTTGCTTTATGACTACTTTCCAATTTCACATAAGAATCTGTGTTGCAAAGTAAATCTACATGTTATATGATGTGCTTTGCGGCAGGAACATTAAAACCTCATGGATTCATGCTTAGAGATTGAGGTCATGTGGAGATTGTGAAACAGGAGTCCACTAGGGAGGGCTACTGCAGGAGAGGGGTCATCGTTCCCTTTCAAGTCATACCTCTCCCTTACAGATCAGTGCTCTGGCTAACCCCGGGTGTAGTGTGCGTAGCGGGGCTATGCGGAGGTCCACGGAGTTGCAAACAAACTCTGTGGAACTCAGCTCTGCTCCACTACACCGCCTGCCTCCACCCCTCTATTCAGAAGTAAGCTAACATTAATTAAAAAGAAACTTAAAACCACTTACCTCTGTACTGCAGCGTCCCCGGGCTGCCCTCCTCCTCTTCCTTGCAATACCGGCAATGCTTGAGAAAACTGCGCATTCAAATTATTTTTGTTACTGTGATGAGTAGCAAGCACAGCTCTCTGATGTCACAATAACAACAGTGAAAGCAGACAGCGTGTTAGTTAGGCCCCATCTACTTTCACTTTCATTAGTGCTCGAGCCAAATCTCTGTGCCAGAGCTACCCCCGGGCGGAGACTTCCGCGGGGTACAACTAAATAATTACACTTTCTTATAAAGCATGTAGATCCAGGCCTGGTTATGAACCATACATACAGCTGTCTGATAAGGGGGACACAGGTGGCTCTCAACCTCGTGGAGAGCTAGCTTGGGACAGTATGTATGTGTCCAGATGTTCAGCATGGGGAGTGCATGATCACTGCATGTGGTGTGCATGCAGTGTTCTGATTGGCTGAGTATTTCTAACTACATGTGGCATCTGACTTTGTGGTATTTTGGGAACATGCGCCTTTGGCCAAATGTGTTTTTATTGAGGCCAATCTCCTCGGACATGTTTGTGGTGTAATTGCCTTTCTGTGGGATAAATCAGGGTTTTCCCTATTTGTGAGTTTGTCTTCGGGCTAAGTTAACCCCAACTGTGACCTATAGATCGTTAGGCTTGGGTTTGGGAATACGTATCTCTGACTCAGGGTTTATTGGGAGGTCATCCAAGGTGAATTCAACAGCACTGATACAAGTTTGTTATTATCTATACATCTAACATGGCGGTCATTGGCTTCATTTTTACTGGCTTTCTCCTTATTATGCGTACATTTGTCATAGTGTACATTGACATAATTTTTTTACTGGTATTGACATTGCTATGCTTGCATAGATTATGGTGTACATTGACATCGCATTTAACAATATTAACAAAACTATGAACAATTTACTGAAATGATCCTTTGCTGAATTACGAGTTTTATCCATTTATCACAAATGCATAGCTTTCCGAGTTCACCGAGTTTCCCACCTGTTTCCACCACAAACTGAAAGTAGATAGAAATTAGAAAAATCAACACCTAGAAAAATGCAAAACTGTGGTAATTCTTTTTCAACTAATGTGCTTGTTCTTGAAACCTGGGAAGATGGTGATCTTAGCACAGCAAACCATTTGTAATTGCCAATTTTAGAAATAAAACATGCTTGTTTACATGGGACGTTTTAAAAACTATTTTTTTAAATGTTGCTATACATTTGACTATTTTTATATATCAAAGTTCCCTCCCAGGGACTTCACATCCCCTGGGTTAGCTTTAGAACCCCCAGCATGTGGGATAAAAGGACTACTTGGGTAATGACTGCTAAATTCAATTGGTATGTTGGACAGCAATCTCGTAAATCCACTATTCTTACTCTGCTGACAGATCCTGCTGTGAAATCTGAACCCTTCCCAGTTGCTGTCATTAAGTTATGATGTTCTCTTCCTCTGTGGTTCTAATTTTAAATGTTATCTGTTGAGAGCCTGAAAAGATCTGAAGACCTGGATTTCTACCTTTTAAACTATGGGCTACACTTTTGCTTAGTATTTCGTTTGCTACTTTCTTCAATGTGAAGAAACGTAATTGGGCATGACCCTTATAAACAGTACTAGCATTACATAACATAAGCTAATCAAACACATCTAGGGCCTACATGCTGCCAAATGGACTTGTATCAATATGCAGGTAGTTCCACTTGTAGCAAAATGTCACCAGAGCACTCATGGAGATTTGCAGCAACTCTACCTGCAATTGGGTACCTGTGTGAGGCATTTTACCTCTTTGACTCCCGCTCATGACCTTGTGCAGGGGTCTCCAATCTTTTCTTTAATAAGAGCTACTTATGTTTAATGAAAATCATCCTCCACTACTAATAGTATTAGTTTTGTAGTAGCAACCACATCAGACAAGATTACATAATTGGGCAGCCTTTGCAGGATTAACTGCAGGGATCACCTCAGAGCTTCTGGCAGGGTTGTCAGCGGTAGTTTAAACACACTTTGTAAATGTGGAATGCCTCTGCAGGTGTCATCCATAACAGCCATAGCTGCAATGCCCATGGTACCAATTTAATAATAGTAGTAATACGTCCCTGTTAGAAACTGGGTTTTGGGTTGGCATAGATATGCAGCCTGTCCAAGCAGGAACCACAATCCTAATCAGGGTAAGTCATATACACATCATAAATTAACCTGCGCTCACCCTATGGTAGCTTGGCACAGAGCAGGCATGCTTAACTTAAGAGGCAATGTTTAAAGTCGTCGTCGACCCTTACAATGGAGGCGATGCATCGGTTTCGAAATTCACTTTTGCAAACTATCGCGAAAATGTTAAAAATCTCCGCAAACACGCGGAAATATAGTGAAGACACAGAAGTTTTTTCCTGCCCGTTCGCGGTATTTTCTGCGTGATCGCAGCTTGCCAACTTACCCATGCGATTGCTCACGGGCGCGGCCATCTTGTTTTGACTTGTCCTGCCCGCTCGCGTTCGATATGACGTGCCTGCGTCCTCACGCTCTCGCTTGCGGTGGAAAATGACGTGTTCGAGATCTCAATCATCTCATACTCTCACGCTGCATGATCGCGAGAAGAAGGACGTGATCGTGCGACGAATGACGTGATCGCGTGACAAATGACGTTAATGCGGGCACGAACTGTCGTGAGACAGCGCAAATGGCTACCAACAATCCAACATCTCGTGGAGAACGCGACCGGATCGGTAAAACTTGTCGGCGAATGCGGGGATTCAGGTAAGGCGATGGCGCGTACACGAGAATGTATTTTTTTACAGTGCGAGCAAGAAAAAAGAATCCGGTAAGATGCGGATTGCGGAAATTTTGACATTTTCGCGCTCTCTGCAGAACGCGAAAATGTCAAATTATCGCAATTTCCGCGAGCGGAACGGAATTTTCGCCCAGGCCTAATGGAGAATGGAGGTGGTGCATTGAGCAGTCAGTAAAGCAATGTCCTCGATTCTCACAACTGCAGCGTTGCGTCGTTGTCAATGAAGGTGCGCTGTGCCGAACCTGCTTAACGGCGTTCAGCGGTCGTTGAAACAATGTTCTCGATCCTCACTGCCGCTGAGATGCGTTGGCATTGATGGAGCTGTGTCAGTTCCGATTGATGCAACATCGTTGATAGATTAATTTTTGCAGTTGCAGAAATTTATACCCACTTTCAAGAGACCGGGACTGGATTGGCACCACTTAGCAAGGCAAGACTTGCAGCAAGCAAAGTCCAGGTGCTGTTGCAGGTTGATGAGAAGTCATACAGCCTCATGCATCAAGCCAAAATCCAGTCGGTAAAATACCGAATCGCTAATAACACCCGTTAGCGAGTAAATAAAACCTAATCCCAATGCATCAACCCAAATACAAAAATCGCTATTTAAGGAATCCTTAAATAGCGATTGCATTTAAGGAATCCCAAATTGAGATTCCTTAAATGCAATGCATGAAATTTAAAAAATTAGCGAATTCGCTAATAGGGGGAGCAAATTACCATGAAGATGAACTGCATGGTAATTTGCTAAAAGTTTGAAAAATGCACTTTTGTGCATTTTTCAAAGTTTCAGTTGCGCACACACATGCCCTTAGAGCATGTGTGTGTGCAACATATGTGCACATATCAATTTCAGGGGTGCAATAGGGTGTCCTTTTGACACCCTTGCACCCTTGAAATTGCATGAGCAATTTGCGAGAACCTACTGGTACTCGCAATTTGCTCATGCAATCTCCAATTCATTCCTATGGGCCTGGAGGCCCATAGGAATGATTGGGACGGCATTCCTTAATTGCTACTCGCAATTTGCTAGTCGCACTTAAGGAAAGTTAAGGAATCGCTATTTGAATAGCGATTCCTACATGCATAGCCTTTTGCTATTCCTTATTAGCGATTCCTTATTTTTCGCTAATAAGGAATCGCAAATGGCATTGTTGAAGCATGTGCCCCTTAGATGTTAATGAAACAGAACAGGGGGCAAGCCAGCATGCCTTTGGAGTCACTTTGGGTTCAAGGGAGATGGTCCAGTCCTTCCTCAGCTGGGCAGAGGGTAGCAGGTTGCAGTGCAGCACAGCAAAGTTCAGTTGTTTCAGAGCTGCAGTCCAGCAGAGTGGCAGTCTTTGCAATAGCACAGCAGTCCTTCCTCCAAGCAGAGATCTTCACAGGTCCAGTGGTGTACTGAAGTGGTAGGGTCAGAAGTCCAGTTCTTATACTCAGTGGTGCCTTTGAAGTGGGGGTGACTTCAAAGAAGGGCTGGAAGTGTACAGACGTCCTTCCTCCCAGCTTTGGCTCCAGACTCACTCCAGGGAGGTATGCAGACCTTTGTGTGGGGACAGGACACTGCCTATTCAGGTGTGTCAGCCCCTCCTTGCCATTCTGCCCAGGATACCCCATCAGGATGTCAGTCAAACCTATGCTCCCTTGGTGTGTGGCTGTCTAGAGGGAATGCACAAAGTCCAGCTGTCACCCACCCCAGATGTGTACTGGAGACAGGCTGCAGGCACACAGGACTAAGAGCAGAAGAGAGAGAAAAATGCCATATTTCTCTAAGGGCCTGATTCTGATCACGGTCAGAGGGGATCCCTGACGGCATCCGTTAGGAGCGGCTCCGTCTCGTACGCGCAATTTCCGGATGACTCCTACTGCTTTATGAGCGAGCTAGTACGATGCGAGGATAGCCTCGTGCTCCAACAGACTCGTACCCGTCTGCGAGGCCCTCCGGAAGACTCCAACTTCATCGACGAGCACTGAGCAATGGGTTCGATTCCCGAGTGACCAAGTACGATGCGTGTGTCGAGCAGCCGGATCGACTCAGAGCCTCCGACTCAAAAAAGCTCCGGGAAGTGGAATTTGGGGGTCCGTAGCTGGCACCCTTTCACCCGGGGCCCTACAACTCGATCACTGGGGAGGTCCCACGGGTCCCCCCTACACATGCATGCATGGTGCGGGCAGAACAGACTTGTGCTCGTGACAGGCGGCACCCTTGTCCGAGAGGTGCGTTTTTTGTCTATTGGAGGCTATGTACGCAACGTACACAGGCTCCCATAGACTTCAATGGGGCTCTGAGCGACTCAAGTCCGTCAGCGCTGCAGCGCATCGTACTCTGTTGTTCGGAACCCAGGAGCACGAGTTGGTCGGAAAGCTCTACGGGCGCTAGTCAGCTGTAGTGCTTTCCCAGCGAGATCGGGGCTGGGCCTATACATCAGCCTATTGCTAGACAACTTAAAGTATAAAAAACTCAAATATGCCTAGGCTGGAATCATTCGTCACACTTTTTTCTTTTATGTGAGTTTAGGGTTCTGATTTCCTGATACCTTGTTTTTTTAATTTATTAATGATTTCTAGTTTATTTCTTTCATTTTTTAATGTCGACCACTTAGAATCACATACATCAAAGGGTATATGTGCCCACTTGGGCCTTTGTTCAAAATATGTTAAACAATTTATACATCCACATAAATTACAAAAAAACATTAATTAATATGTTAGTAAACATTGCTTGGGTACACTGACTGTTGAAGGCGAATTTGTTTGACACACTGATTTTTCATTAAACACATTATCAAAGAAATTCAAAGCAAACCAGTCCTGAGCTTTTCACAAGCATGAGTCGGCACTTAGTATCACTATTTGGGTGAGACACATGAATGCCTGCAGATGGCAAGGGGTTGTATTAACTGCTAGATTTCAAAGAGGACACCTAACAAAGTTATATGTTGCCTCAAATTGCAGGTTAGATTATGTTCATTCAACTCCCTATGAGCACATAAAAGTCGACGCGTTTCGACCTCATCAGTATGAGGTCTCCTTAGGACCAAGGCCGGTTTTTAAATGAAATTTATAAAATATAAAATTGAAATTACAAACAATGATTATTTTGAACTTTGTTTATATTTCACTTTTTCTGCTCCTTTAGTATGACTCTCCTAACTTATCTTTGATGGATCTAGGTCTGAATGGCGTTCCAGTATCTCAATTACGTTTTGTCCGGGTTTAGCCTTTCATATCTCTATATTTGCATAGCTATTCAAAAATGAGAAAAGTATTTTACCACTTTTAGACTTACATGGCTTTCAAACTTGAAAGGTTGGAAGTTTACACTTTTATTGTACTTGCCTCAGTGCCTCGCCAGTTTTGTTCCATTAGTTTCTGCCATCACGATGTTCAGACTAGATCATGTTTACTTTCATTTCTGCTCGTTACTATGGGGCAGATCTATATTGGAGATGCGCCACTTTTACGCCGCCGTTGCGTCACTTTTGTGACGCAGTGGCAGTGTAAACCCTGCGCCACGTTGCGCCATATTTACATCGTGTCGCATCTATGGAGATGCGTCACGATGTAAAGCCCTGCGCCACGTAAAACCTGCGTCAGGTTTCACGTGGGCGTGTCGACAGAGGGGGTGGCGTTCCGTCGCAGGAACGCCCCTGAAAAGTGACTCAGTCAAATCTATAAGATTTGACTGAGTCACTTTCCCAACGCTGATGCGCCAAAACCCTGCGCCTGCTTGAAGCAGGCGTAAGGCTTGACGCACCATGTTAGGGATAGGGTAGGTTGGAACAGTGCTGGAGTTGCGTCGCGCTTGCGACGAAACTGAAGCACTGCGCCAACCTTACGCCATCGGATGCGTCACGCATCTGTTTATTCCTGCGCCATGATGCGCCGCATTGTAAATGCGGCGCATCATGTGAGGCGCAAGGGTAAACTTGCGTGACGCATCTTTCCTGGCGCATCCTTGCTGATTTGCAGGGATGCGCCAGGAAACATAAATCTGCCCCTATGTTGCTGCCTGCAAATTGAATAGTCAAAACTGTAACTTTTGTTTTTATGCCTCGATTCGATGATTTTCTCAAGGCTGCCTGCAGCTCATAAATACCTTTTGCTCGTTGACTCTCCATTCGTCCTAGCTCCTACGTCGTTTCTGTTAATGTCCAACCGTGTATTTCGTCTGCAACGCTTTTGCATTTAATTAATCGATTCAGCATGGGTTCGGCAGTCGTTAGGAGCTGATTGCCAATTTCCGTTTTACTTGCATTTCATTATTTACTTTTTTGGGAGTGCTATTATCTTTTATAATGTGTCTGGGTAGTTCAAGCATTGTAGCTTTAAAAAAAATAATGAATTATTTTGTGGATTTATATTTTCAACACAAATTGCCGGTATTTCTTGTTGGGAATGACATCCCAATGCATGTTGGGATCAGTAGTTCTCACTGTCCTACGAGTTGTTTCTTTTTAAAATTGATTTGGTTTCGAAAATTTAGAAACAGGTTTTCCTTCTTTCATTTTTTGACATCTCTCTGCCCGGTGTTATGTTTCCATATCGTGTTATCACATTGAATCACATACATCAAAGGGTACAATCTCCCTTTATTTTAATTTTTGCTATACATTTCAATCACAACCCCTTGATTTCTGACATTTGATGTAATTCATTTGTTGTGGTATAGAAGCGTAAGATTAAATAAGACTCTTTTTGGACCTCTGCGTCGCCTCCTCTCGGTTCTCTGGCATTACGATCAGGACTGTCCACCTAAGGCCATTTTCCGTGTCCCCTTTTTCTAAAAACTCACTCCCTAAACGGGCAGAGAAGTCTTCTTTTTGGATTCTTAACTTATGTTGGACTATTCTTTGGAGTATTTATTGGTTTATTTTGCCAATGTAGAGTTTGCTGCAGGGACAGACCATGCCATAGACTACATTGTTTATGTGGCAGTATGAAAATGTCATGCGTTTCCATTTCATGCTGTCCATTTGGAATTCCGATCGTTCTATGGTTTGCTCACAAATCGTGCATGTGTCACATTTGTGGTGACCTTGTACTGGTGGTAGTTGCCACTGTTGTCTTAAATTCTTCTTTAGTGTAGTAGGAACATTTGCTCTAACCAGCTGGTTACCAAAATTTGCATTTTTTTCAGTCAGATTAGTTTGTGTCTCTACATACTGCCCTCAAGCTAACCGATTCAAGAAGATAATACACCACAACGTGCATCCAATTTTAAATATAGACAAACATTTTCACAACCATTGTTTGCACTGAAAACCCCCCACAAATTCAGATGACCAGCTCGTTGGGTCACATGTGCTAGAGTGCTCAGAGTCCTAAGGCCAACAAAAAGAATTGAGCAAAAGTGGATGCAAGCAGTCAAAACGTTTGGAGGAATACCACCCTAAGACTGACTGGCCTAACAATCGTCCCAATATTGAATAATGTATCATTAAATATCAGCTTTATGAATCAATAATTTTATTTGATTCAGACCTCAACTGAGGTCAACAAATACAGTTGCAAAAAAAATAGAGTATGTTAAATTATATTTTTACAAGCGATTTTAAATAGCTCTTTATAAAATGAAAAAGGTTAAAATAGTTTATGGTCCACTAGAACAGTATACATTAATTAAAACTATTTGATTTGTGCACTTTTTTTCAAAATACTTTGAAGAAATTCTTAAAAAACTTAAAGAAGTTATAGCATACAAATGCATTAGGGGGAAACTTACGCACCGCAATTAGATCTTGAACTAAAATAGCATTGTATCTTAAACGGATTGGCTTTATGAATCGACGCCGAGCCTCTACCAAAGTAGGATTAGGACAAATTAGCAATACGTGAGAGAGATCTTGTGATCCGACATGGCACAAGTCACATTTTCCTAGAGACTTTTCGGTGGTGATCCATCTAGCGGAATATGGTTTTAAAGAAAGAATTCCTAATCGCAGAAGAAGGATACAGCGCCTTACTCTATGTTCTAACAGGAACTGTAGATAGTGCTCGGGGGTTTAAATACTATGTTTTCCACAAATGTTTTATAATACTTTAATTGGATACAATATTCTTTGTCCCGTTCATAGCTTATTCTTGGCATCATATGTTTTAAAAAGAGCTTCAGATGCTCTGGGGACCAAGCCTGCAAAAGTGCAATAGTACATTGTGACACCACAAGGGATTTTAAGAGGTTCCTATTGAAGGTGAACCGAGCCGATTCATCTCTAAAAGTTTCCAGTTTGAATATACGCCTTAGGGTGCCTGGAACTCCATGACAGAGATTGTAGGCCCACCTGATGATATTAGAGACAACTCGGGCAAAAATGCTAGTTAGAGAGAGCTCGAGGCGTAAAGCTTGTACGGGGACTGATTGGGATACTTTTAACAGTTTCTGAAGAATAATCCCTTCCTTTACTTTTATCAATTGCCATGCTTTAATTTGTGTATATTATAAGGCATAAGAGAGAATGGGTGGGATGTTCATGCTGTAAACCTCCAGCGGGGATTTAAAATGTCTATTGCCAGTAGGGCAAGAAAATCTCTGTAGTCCCGCAACATGGGAGTCTGCCTTTCACCCAAGATGTTGTAGATGGGGGGCGTCTTGTAGATTATACATAAAGATATGGCCCAGGTATACATATTCTTTGACTATCTCAATTGAGTTGCCTCCCAATGACCATATAAAAGGCAGAGATTTCCTTTTTTCACTAAAAGGTAAGATTTTGGTTTTAGATATGTTGGGTACCAAAACATATTGGTTTATTTCATTTAAATTACTTTGTAAGCCAATTGGGGTACGATCAAATATGACAATATCATCAGCTTACATTAAGCAGTGGATATCATGCTGTGCTAATTTTGGTGGGGAGTTATTAATTTGGGAAAAACACCCCAGTAGATCACTTATGTAAATGGGGAATAACATGGGCGCTAGAAGGCATCCCTGTTTCAATCCATTCATCGTGGGGATTGTGTTGGTTAAACCCTTTACTCCCCCCATTTGAACCGTGTGCAGGTAGTTAATTACTGTGAGAAGATCAGTAGGAATCCCTAGACTCCCTAGCTTTTTCCATATTGTTGGTCTGTCCACGCTATCAAAAGCGGTCGAAAAATCGATAAAAGCACAATAAACTATTTGTGGATTTAACGTTACATATTTGTCAAGGACAGTCTGGAGGACTGCAATATTGTCCGAAATTGAATGTTTTGGGTGGAAGCAGCCTGTGTCATAGCGATCACGGTATTCGAGAATGCCCAGTCTTTTAGATGATCCAAAATGCATGCTGCGTAGATCTTTCCAGTGGCATCTAGGAGGGCTATTTGTCTGTAGTTCGCTGGATTCAATCTTGAGCCTTTTTTTAGGAGAGGGACCACTATGCTCCCCCACCAAGATTTCGGTATTTTCCCAGTCTCGAAACAATATTGGAAAAGTGGGGCTAGAAACTTTATCCAGTCATTGGTGTTTGATTGTAGGACTTTGATTGAAATATTGTCTGGGCCCATTGCTGCAGATGATCTAACAGATTTTATGAAAATGGAGATCTGTGTAGGGGAAATGTTTGACAGGACCTGATCGATTTGGCCCTTCTGGATGCAAGGCAGGCTGGGAGAAACTTGGGTATGAGAATTAGATTTATATAGTCTAAGAATGTGCTTTTTCCATTCTGATGATGAGACTGGTGTTGCTTGGATTGATTTTCTTATCCCCATTTGTACGGCAATAAAGTTCCAGAATGCATTATTGTTTCTGTGTTTTACTGCGATTTGGATATCAACCCAGATTCTGTCTTTTTGTTCTTGCTTTTCTTTCTCTTTTTTTCGTTGGCGGAGTTTTTCAGCTTCCTTATTTCTCCTTGTCTTGCAGCACAGAAAGAGTGAAATTGCATTCTGGTCAGGATGTTTAAATGTAGAGACGGATAATCTATTTGTTTTCATTTTTGATGGATTTTGCCATTTTCGCGTCTTGTTGTATTTGCCTGAAGGGAAGCCATGACTAATATACATGATCGCTTTCATGTGTATACTGGATGGATAGTGATTGAACTTCCGTGAACAAGTCTAAACTGCATTTACTCAATTAAGACAAGTACATTGCATAGTATAGGATTAAAGATAGATTCTTGTATTTTAATTTTCTTTGGTTGGCAGCATCCATAATAGGAGCCGTTGTAGGTCACTACGAAACACCAGTGCACAACAGATTTCAGTTCACATTGAGGAATAGAAAACTTGGAGCATCCTTACCATTTTCCAGCCTCATAATGGCTGGGACGGAATTATAACCGCTCCAGAGGCTTAATGGTGGTTATTCGCGTCAACACAGCCCTGAAGAACGCGTGGATTATTCCCGGATGACGAAACACGTGTTGGCTGGGTCAACCAAAGAAAGAAAATTAAAACACAAGAATCTATCTTTAATTTTATACTATGCAATGTACTTGTCTTAATTGAGTAAATTACAATTATTGTATGTGTGCTTGGCTATACATACAATTGTTAGTTAGATCCCTAGAGATCATAACTTTGGAGGAGTGGATGATTCCTCCTCCCTTGGTCACCATAATAAGAGATAAACAGGGTGGAATAGGACCATCATTAGTGAGTGCCAACACCACACGGGGACATATCATCCAACACAGCACTCATCATAAGTCTAAAGTGCAAATTAGATAATCTAAAATAGAAGAGTTAAAGGAGCCCAAGCGAGTGAAAGCGTCCGAAATGTCTTCATCTGCCCTCCCGTTTAAAATGACATCATTGGTCACCGCAATGAGAGACAGAAGCAGTTTCCCTTGTTTATCTGCTCTTATCTTGTCTGGGAATATGGGGGTTGGAATTGAACAGGCTGTTTATTGAGATGTCTTCCCCCTATTGTTAAATAAGGCACTGGAGATTCTCCCGTTGAAGTCCCCTGGATTCTAAAGTTTGTTAAATTTTCGAAAAGGCTTTTTCCAAGAGATGGTCATTTGAAGAACCAGGAGGAATGTATATATTAAAGATTAGTAGTTCTAGAGCAGGCTCCATTCTTTCTTTCCGGCATTTTTTCTTCTTGGTCCCAGTCAATTGCTTCTTTTAGTGGGATCGCTAGGCCCCCTTTTGAGCGTCCTCTTCTTGAAGCCTCTACTGCAGTGACAAACACGAAATAATCTTTTTGAGAGAAAGGCACCAAGGACCAAGTTTCTTGCAGTAACACAATAGAATGTGAATTTTCCTTTATAAAAGATAACTTTTCTGGAGTTTTTCCGGCTATGTTCCATGATACTATTTTTAAGTTACTGCTAAAAAGGAAGTTTTAAATCTTTGCTCAATTTATTACTATTTAAAGAGCCAGTGATCCACACTCAAGAATTTTCATCCAAGTGATGCTTTTTTTGTGTGTCTGAATAATCCCAAATTCGGCTCACTCCATCTTTAAAAGAGATCATCAGAGGGCTGTCCTGCTTGTGTTTCGATATTTTACTGCCCATGTGTTGCTGTCTGAAGTTATTGAGGGGGACCTCAGCACCTTCTGGTTCGTTTGACTGGTTAAAGGCAGAACCGATTTGTTTAACTATGGATATGTTGAATCCGTTTTTGTGAAGAGTATCTCTTTCTTTAATTATTATAGCAGGAATTACATTGGACCAAAACTCAACAATTGCCACCAAGCCGAGAGATTTATTTGGAAAAGAGACTTTGTTTTCTGCCGTGGTAAGTGATTGAAGAGATCAAATTTCATATAATAAGTCGACTATTCTCCTGCGGTTAAGGGGAATATTGCTGTTGAGGAATAAATCTGTTAATTCTAGGACACTGGATGCTGGATTTTCATCACTTCCCAGGGTGTTCTCATTGGCGAGATGATTTACTGAATCAGGGAAGTTATCTTCTGGAAAGTTTGTTATGAAGTTTGGTGCGAGAGGGTTTAGGTCTTTAGAATCTGCTTGGGTTACAAAAGTAGCAGGCGTATAGTTTGAATTGCATTACAAACTTTCATGGCATAGCTAATTTCTTCATCTGTTTGCTCTGTGGAGCATACTTGAGGGTACTTTGCTTTTCTTGAAGATCTTCTCATTATTCTTCGCTAGGTTCTTTTCTTTTTGTTATTATTTTTATTGGATTTCCCTTGGTTGTGTTTCCCTTTTTTAATTGGTGGTGTTGTAGACTCTATTTGAGTTATTTGTTTTGAAATGGAAATGGAAACTTCCCCTGATGTTTTTCCAGCTTTTGCAGGGTTCTTTGAATAGTTTTCGGTGGGAATAGATTTTATCGCCAATAAAACTGTTGTTTTTCTCTTTCTGTTTAATTTTAATTTGAGAGCCCCCTGTCTGAGTCGCTTTCTGCTTTTTTTCTGATTGAGAGTTGCTAGATACAGAGCAGTTATAGTGACACTTGTCTTCACTGCCTTTGTCAGACTCTAAATTTGTAAATAGCTATTGAACATTTTGGATGGATTGAGTAGATATTTTTTTACGAGGTATTGCAGAATTCCTGTTTGAGTTTCCAATATCTGATCTGTATTTTCCATGTTCTTTTCTAAGAGTGATAATCTAGAATCCATAATTCTCTGCAGAGACTGAATGGTACTTGAAATAGGGTCTTGCCTGTTTAAAGATTGGGGCACGATGAATGACGGGAATTCAGAGGATTGTGAGAAACTTTGTACGGCTTCAATAAGATTACTCAGAGTGCTAGAAAGCATATGTACTGGATGTTTTACGGTATCTTTAGAGTCAGGTTGGAGAGGCGATATATAGTTTATATCTGGGAGAGCGAAACCAGTAGCTGGAACTTGTGGAGGAACCTCCAGCTGTTCTGTTACGGGATTATGACCGGAGTGCTCTCTCCCTGGCAGCAATTCCACGGACTCTGAAGGCAGTATAGACTCTGTGACTTTCGATAGGTCTTGCATCTGGTTACTTCATGAGCTACTTCCTTGTATAGATCAGTATTAGGAATCGAGTTCACCATTATTTTTAAAAAAAATGTTTTAATTAGTTTATTCTGTAAACAAACATTTCCAGCAGTTGGTTCCAATACAGCAATATTTCTTGAAGCATATTCATACACAGTACAGAGGAGAATGAATGGCTAATAATAGCATTAGAGGCACATAAGCATGACAATGAGCATCTACATGGAACCATATCACACCCACTAAACTTTCCTCCAATATGAGGGTACATAGAAGGCTAGAATGGGTAATTGTTGTCACATAATCCAGCGACACCCAAAATGTATATACCCTGTAACGTGTGTCCTAGCATGGATCTCCTATTGAGACTGCGAGTTGGAGCCCGCATCAGGCGAGGATGGACGCTCAATTAGGTATGTGGTGAGGGGGGCCCATATGTCCCGAGATCTGGAGGGTGCAGGAATCAATTCAGAGTAGGCATTTAGTTGTTCCTGCCACAAGATCATGTCAGTCAGCCAGTCCTTAAATTTCGGAGCCCTGCCCCTGCCCCATCTGCAAGCCACCCTTAGTCTGACTAATAGAATATTATATGTTAAGAATCTACGCTGTGCTGCAGGTATCGCCTTGGTGTATCCCAATAATGTCAGCAACGTGGAACTCGGTATGTCCAGAATGGTCATGTGCTGCAGTGCTTCAAACACCTGCTGCCAATACGAATGCACTTCAGCACAGTCCCACGCCAGATGAAGGAAATCCGCGTTGTCTGTCCTGCATCTGTCACAACGGGCATTGTCCCTTAACCCATATTGGTGTAGCCTGGCAGGGGTGTAAAATAAACGATGTAGAAATTTATAATGTGTAATGCGTAGCCTGCTATTCGAGGAGACAAGCTCAGTCTGTTGACAGCAATAATTCCACTGCTGATCTGTAATATCATGCCCCAGTTCAGCTCACCACCTTGTGCGTGCCGGGCAAGGAGTGTATTCCATTTCAGTGTATATGCTGTGGTACAAGATAGAGACGAGGTGAGAGGTGTCAGTAGTCCACAACATGCGGTGCAGTGGGCCTACTGTAGGAGGTTCCAGAGGGTACGATGGCGTGTATTCCTGTAGTCCCTTCCTTAATCACACATATAGAAAGTAGTCATTAGGCGATGGCTGGGATGCCTGAAATAGCTGGGATATGTCCCTGAATTTCCCATTCAGATAGAGATCACCCTAGCAGCTGATGTTAAACTTAGATTTGGTCTTGGCAAATATTCCCTCTTGAAGCAATGGCATTTTGGGATGATATGTGAGTGGGAGCAACGGAGAATAAAGCATCGATGCATTAAGTACCCAAGAGAGGCAGTGCCAGGCTTTAATAGAACAATCAACTGAGGAGGGTCCCTCAGACCGGCCCACCGGAACTGACATAACCCCGTCCAGCGGGATTGGGTGTGCTAGCCAATGTTCCGTAGCCACTTGAGGTGTAGATCTGGGGAAGTGAAACCAATAATGCGTGAAGTGTGCCTGGGCGCATAAATAATATAATTCAAAATTGGCCACGTCAAATCCTCCTTGGGAATATGGGCGGATAAGTATGTCCCACTGCAGCCATGGTTGTTTGCCACCCCAGACCAAGCGTATGAGCTTCGATCGGAGCATGTTAAAAAAGGGCCTACCTGGATACCGTGATATGTTAAGAAAAAAATATAACAATTTGGGAAGGATGACCATTTTTATGAGTGAAATTTGGCCCGCAATGGTGAGGGGGAGGGCAATCTACCTATACAGCTTGTGATATGGCTGAGAGCACAACCATAGTTGCATCGCAATAATTCCTCACAATCATTTGTGATATGTACCCCAAGATATTTCACTCCTTCTGGACACCACTCAATAGGATAATCAACAGCAAAGGCCTCTGCAGCTGAGGTGAGTGGGAAAATTTGGGATTTAGCCCAGTTAATATTTATTCCCAAGAGCCTACCAAATCTCACAAATTCCCACAGAAGTGGATTAAGATTGTGAATCAGATATTTTACGTAAAGGGTGACATCATCCGCATATAGAGAAATCAATATAGGACATAGGAAGCATCGAAGAGCTCTATCCTGATGATTTTGTCTAAGTCGCGCCGCAAGGGGTTCTATTGCAAGGGCAAAAAGAAGTGGGGAGAGGGGGCATCCTTGTCGGGTTCCTTGTGTAAGCATGATTGGGGATAAGGTGTAACCATTGACTCTCAACCGAGCTGTGGGAGATGTGTAGAGGAGACGTATCCATGAGAGAAAACCATTGGGAAGCCCCATACATTGAAGTATAGTGAATAAATAGTCCCATTCCACCAAATCAAAAGCTTTTGTGGCATCTAAAAAGACCGCCACAAGTGCTAGCTGAGGGTCAACATTGTGCATAACGGAGAACAGTGTACGCAGGTTGTGGAAGGTCACCCTCCCAGGTACGAAACCTGCCTGACCAGACAGTACTAATTTCTCCATTAGGAGTCTGAGCCGATTTGCCAAGAGTTTTGCAAGAATCTTTACAACCGTATTAATAAGGGATAAAGGCCTATACGAATCACAATGATCCGCAGGCTTGCCAGGCTTCAGAAGGGAGATTATGAGTGCCTCTCTCATAGTGTCAGGGAGAACTTTAGCCTCCAGCACCTCCAAATAGACCTCCCTTAGAACAGGAATCAGCTGCTCAATATAGGATTTATAGAAGTCAGTAGGCAGGCCATCGGAGCCTGGGGCTTTCCCGGATTTCATTCACAAAATAGCCTCCGGAAACTCGTCCGTCTCAAACGGCGCAGCTAAAAATTCCCACTGATGGTCTCCTAGCCAGCCCAAGGCGATATCATTAAGGAAGGGGTTAAAATCCGGGGGCGTAGAACGCCGGGTACTATATAGTTCTTCATAAAAGGATGTAATGTATGCAGAATGTCCCGACTGTCTCTGTGATGCACTCCTGAGGAGTCCAAAATGTCCAGAATATAATTAGAAAACCAGGGCTGTCGGATATCCATGGCGAGTGCCCTGCCTGGTCTCCCCCCCTCCCCGTAACAACGCGCAGTAAAATATTTACCACGGAAGTGAATCTCCCGCTCGGCGGTATCAGTATACTCAGTGAGTTTTGTCCCGTAGCGCAGCCCTCTGGGTGCCTCAATTTTCACGCCACATATTTGTCTCTAATTGCTTGAGTTCACCCTCTAGTCGACGCAGACTACGCTCGGTATCGCGGAGTCCCCCAAAACTCTTAGCTATGCAAAAACCTCATATTGTGACTTTAAAAGCCGTGTACTCATGTGCTCCACCGTGCCCTTGTTGCGACTAAAAAAAAACTTTTGATCTCTTCCCCTATTTCTGCCTTAAAGACCGTGTCAAGTAGCGCCTTAGGTACCAGCCTCCAGCAGAAAGGGGCTGCCTCTGAGTTTGGGGGAGCGATTCGCAGGTACACAGGTGAATGATCTGAGAGTGTTCTAGCCATGTGGATCCTGGAGACAATCCAAGGCACTACCCCACAAGAGAAAATCCAATAATCAAGGCGAGACTAAGCGGCAGGGGCAGTAGTATGGTAAGTGCCTTCTCTCTGCCCTGGATGACTATGTCTCCATGCGTCCACAAGCCCATGTGCCGCAATCAACTGTGTGAGGGTGTTTTGAGTTTTGGTATAGTGGTGAGGCTGGGAATGAGAGCGGTCGAGAGTAGGGGATAAAATAGTATTGAAATCACCACCCCAAAGTATATGGGTAGAGCCCACTTTTAGAATTTGGCCCCAGAGAGAGGTGCAATAGTCTGGGTCATCATTGTTGGGCCCATAACAACAAACTACAGAGACAGATTGTGTTCCCAGGATACCCCAAAGTATGCAGTGCGACCCTGAGGTGTCTCCCAGAGAGCCACCCAGAACGAACGGAGTGCCTTTCTTGACCAAAATTAGTGTGTCACGTGAGTATGTCGAGAATGATGAAAAGACCCTATCTGATGCCCATCTACTCCCAAAACAGGGCAATCTACGGGGGTCAGCGTGCGTTTCCTGGAATATCGCTATATGTACATGATGCCTGTTGAGGTATGCCAGTATCTGTCGGCACTTACGGGGGTCACCGAGGCCTCTGATATTTCACATGAGCATGTTGATATGTAGAGAGTCCGTGTTCAATGCCATATCACAGATGGTAGAAAACAACTAGTAATGCCAAATAAATAGATATATGTGTGTGTACCTCCGTATGGTTAAAGGTGCCACTGCTGGTGTAAGAAATTGGAACCATTTGAGAACATGAACAAACTCCCCCCACCCACAACAGCACCCCAATCATGCCGGGGTAGTACCACCCGCCAACAGAGCATGACATTGCAGACCAAGAAAAAGAGGATCTAACTGTCAACATAAAGAAAACCAACAAAATTTGAGGGGGAATGCCCATAAGGGGGTCGCCAGGGCTACACGAAAACCACCCTTCCCGCTACTTCGCCTAGATAGAGTCACAATGTCCCAGTAGGGAGAGAACAGGCGAAAGGGGGAAAGGGGCGCTAGGCTCATAATAATGTCCAACCATCCGCTGCACTAAAGTTAAGTTCGAAACAAATGACAACAATAGAAAAGGAAAATATCACCCAGCCTGCAGCATCGACGCTGACTTATCTGTGTTCATCTGACCGACGTCAGTACAGCATCTCCGCTATGTGGTATTCTCGCCCAACATGCTATGAGGATTGTCCCCAGGCATAAAAACAGCAAAACAAGAAACAGCTTCGCCATATTGTCTAGGGGTCAGGAAGTTCACACATATGACCGCCTCGAGGGGGGGAACCTCAGTCCTCGTGCGGAGAGGGTGATCTAGACGTGCGGTCCTCCGATGCACCTCCAGGAGAGCGACGATGCCATGATTTTATGAATTCCTCCACCTGGTGTGTAATTGTGAAGACAGTGTTTTTTCCCCCGATAGGAGACTCGTAACCGTGCCGGATACCGTAACGCATACTCAATCTGGGCTTTATGAAGCTTCTGCTTGACTCCAATGAATTTACGACACGCCTCCTGCACCGCCACAGTGAAATCCGGGAAGATGGTGAATTCCACTCCATCTTATCGCAGGTTCTTGTGTTCCCTTGCCAGCTTCAGAGTGGCGTCTCGATCACAATAATTGAGGAGGCGGGCCACAATTGGTCTGGTGGGGCCACCAGGTGGAGGACGCGGTCCCAATGGGCGGTGCGCCCACTCCACAATAAGCTGGGCAGAAAAAGGATCTTCGTCGCTGGCCCACCACAGAAGCCGCTCAACATACTCCTCCATACGGTCCATGTTTTGTACTTTCTGGAATGCCAACAATTCTTATATTATTCCGGCGACTGCGGGCCTCAAGGTCTTCATTCTAAGCCACAATCACCTTGAGTAATTTGTCCATGTGTGATACCTGCTGTTGCAGCTGTGCGGTAGTGTCTACGTTGTCTGAGATGCGCCTCAGCTTCTTTAATCTGCCCATCATGCTTGTCCACTTTCTGGACTAAGAAGTCCAGATGGGTATTCATGGTGTCCATTTTCCCTGACAGGTCAGACATACTGTGTTGCAAGGCCAGAAGGAGTGCCTTAACTTCATCCCCCTGAGCGAAGTCTGTGCGAGCGACATCTCACCAGCCGCTTGACTCAATTCCTCCGAGCTCGAGCGAGTGGCAACCTTCTTGGCATTGAATACCAGCTTAGATTGTCGGCCATCAGGTTTCCCCATGGCAACAGCAAGGACCACAGCTCACCAGCAGTAGCGAGTGTCCCAATGCGTTGTCAATGGATAAGGGTGCACGGTTAGCACCAACCTGCACTGCCACGGAGTAGGGAGGTTGCAGTTCCCCAAATCCCTAGTGGCCTCACGTCTCCACGGGCACTTGAAGCAGTTCGAGCAAGAGGGGGAATAATGGGCGGAGGGGTGTCGACATACAAGGCGGCAGAGCGCCTTGCACAAATCTCAGTGATGTTTAATTCCAAACAGCCAGCGCCTTTGCCAGAATTCCGCTCATCAGGAGAGAACCAGCAGCCCAGTGAACTAGCTAGGAGCACACGGTGTTCAGCATGGACAGTAAGTAAAAAAAAAGTGACTAGGTGCCCATCTCCTGGGGGACCTGAGGTGTCCACACAGCGGCCCAACAGACGCGCACCTCACAATCACAGCACGAGCGCGCAGCCTTGATGCGATATAGATATGGCATGGTGTAGGGGTTCCGTTCCACCCCGCAGGCCTCCACCCAGATTAAATGTACAATCAGGCCATGAACGTCAGTCAGTCGCCGAAACGTCAGGGATACTGCTCCTGGCTATCTACAGATTGCGCCCAATCACTGTCGCTGGGGCTCCAGACTGTACAGACTGCCCTCTTTTGTGGGTGCTTAAAAGCAGGGTACCTTGCAGGCCGGTGGCAATGGCATAATAACAGTCATCCTTTACTATAATGGCCATATTTTAGTCTAGTTGTATCATACCGGCTGCCATCATTGACATATTAGGGAACATGACTGGCCTACTTTTTGCCACCCCTGACAGAAGGATGACTGTTCCTCACATAATAATGGGCATGACTGCTATATGGTGAGCATCCTGGATGTTATGGCATTCTGCCTTGGTACACTGGTGCCCCTGTTATTATGGTGGCCATTATTGACATAACATAGGCATCCTTGGTGTTATAGTGAGCATCCATGACCTATGTTTGTAATACCTTTTATTCAAAGCAAAATATGTTCATGTGAGGCATTTTTACATTACATGGTAATACTCGATGAAAATGACATGCTGTAATTGATTACTGTATTTTCTAAAAATGAAAACTGATATTTTAATGGTACACATTGTTTGTTTAGAGCCAGTTTTACTTCTGCAAAATTGAGTTTGTTTGCCCAAAATGGAAAGTGGTATTTGATAGAAAAATGTGTATTTTCACAAATTAAATATGCTGACAAAGGCAAAATATTTCAGTTCTAAAACACATTTAAAGTTGATAGCTGAATGATAATTCAAGATGAGTTGGGGGGGAATTGCTAATGTGGTTATGACTTTTGTGCTGCAGAGCATGTGGCGATTTGAATGTTACTTCATTAGTCAGGTGGAATCATTTAATACTGAGAAACATTTTCCTCATATCTCTTTTGGTAACCTTGTCTGGAATGCTTGGTTGTCACTCCTAATAATTCTGCTTAGGGAGGTCATAGTGTAATGTTAACATGTGTTATCACTATTTTAAAGGATAACATTTGCTAATAGCTCAGCAGGACTTTCCTTGAGCAGAAGTAGCTCTCAATACAGATAAGGTTGGAGACCCCTGGTTTAGAGGAAAGTGGAATTGTATGCTGGATCCAAAGGATTTCTGGGCTGCATGTCACAGAGTTTTGCCTGCCTTGTAAAGCCACCTGCCTAGGCACCTGTGGACAAAGAGTTGTGTATGAGACTTCTGCCCTAAACCTGCTGAGGTGCTGCATCTGTCTCACCATAGGAGGCTAACTCACCACACAGGGTCCTGCAAGTGTACCTCTCTAGGAGGATACCATCTGGAAAAAGAACATTTATATAGGTGGTACAAAGAATATCAACCATGTTGCAATGCACAGGGGGAGGATCAGTTCTACAGGACCCTTGTGGTAAGTATTTTTTCTCTGGCGTCCCATGTTGCTCTTTGTAACTCTCAACAGGACTTTGAGTGCTAAGCACTCTATCTTGGCCAGGTGGTGATGGGCAGGGTTGGTAGAAGAGGCCAAAAGGAGATGATCCCGGAAAAACCAGCAAGATTTGAGCCCAGAGACATGAATACAGAAACCTGTCTCCCAGTGGAGGAGCATCCTAGAAGTGGGTCTTTCTGTCTCCTCCATAAGTCTAGCCCCCAAAGACGTTATGAAAGGTCTACTGCTGTTGGAAGAAAATGGTAAGAAAAAATCTGTTGGGCAGCGTATGCTTATTATAAGAACATGTTGTTAAACTCACAAGGCATGGGCTTGCTGATTATAACAACCCTTTGTAAACGCCAATTGTTAGAATATGTTTATTGTGTATGACTTGTATCATATTGCTTATTCTTCGTTTCCATTTATATTTTCATATATAGTATATTTTAAAGAGTAATCATAGGTTGGGCATTAATTTATCAAGTTTTATTAGACTACATAGAGTTCTGAGTTTCGAACTCTAACCACCTCCATGAGTAAGCCTTTGTCCGCTCCACTTCATTATTCGAAGGATCAAGTGCTAATAGTGTGTACTTGTCGATCAACTTTGGGTCTAATAACAAGGTGGTCACAGTACCCCAGAGGTAAAAGGTTCCCATTCATGCAAATGGAGCCTGTAGTAAGGAATCCCTTAATAAGTACATACATTGTTAAGTTAGCATAACCACGTTAGATGTTAGAAAGCCATCTTGCTGCTTTTGCGCACGACACTTCATCTACATGTTATTGTTTAAAACAAACTGCTGGCTCGCGCTTTGCCTCACACGAGAGCAATCTGTTGTTACCATCCCGAGCTCTGCGCAGCGACCTTGGTCTGTACATGGTGTAACAAGAACAGTCTGGGTCGTTAGACAATGCATGTTTTCCACTCTAGGTTGATCGACTCACTATTTAGCCATAACATACAGGCAGCTGCGAATACCTGAAAGTTGGTGCTTTTAATATTGCAGACATCATGTTTAATATTCAGACCGAAGACGAGCCTTCCTGCGAGAAGACTTCTGATGCTCCTGTGATGTGATTTCACTAAGCTGATCTTTGAGGTATGGGGTCCCCCATTCAAGCCTAAGAGACCTTTTATTAGCATAATAATAATATTAGCTTCTTAGTAAAGGGAAGGTGGTAGTATCCACTGTCATTTATAACATGATCACTCCCTTTATATTCTATGGTATTGTAACGATGCTGATGGTTTTAATTATAATCATTTGTCTGCTTGTATTAGCCAAAGTACTGCATCTTAGGACACGTTGTCTATAAAATAAACTCTTTTTATTTTCACCGTGTCTTTGTTTATTCTTGTTGTGGACTGATGTGAGAATAATATACGAACAGGTATTTCTGATTCCCACCATTCCCGAGAATACACTGAGTCGCTTGTTCTGGGTTGTCTTTTCATTGGGACCGCCGAGCTAAACCTCGGATAACGAATGGGACACTTATGCTAGCCGGATACTGGGTTCTGGGTTCTGAGGTGAGTTTCTGGTACACCACAATTCACTGAGGTCCTGGGGTTCTACGCATAGTTCTGTGTATAAGTAGAATCCCTGCAACATGGCGCACCTAACGTTTGGTCTATGAGTTGAAACGCCTTAGTAGTGCTTATATTAGTCCACAGCACCCTCATTCTTGTTTCCGGATAACAAGTCTGACGGATTTAAACCTACCTATTTCTGTTGATATAGGTTTCAAGCTTGATCGTTAAAAAGGTTATTGAACCCTTGTGCTACTAATTACTTCGAGTGTAGCTTGTCCTTATGGCGGTCGATATAGCGGCGCACAGTCGGGCACCTCTGAGACGTCATTTGACGCAGTATGGGGTGCCGGACACTGGTATGAACGTAATCTTTGTGGTAGGAGCCGATGCGGCTCATCCTTATGAGTTGTTTTACTCTTGGGTGACGCTTCCGGCGGTGAGTGAGGACGATAACTCTTTTCATACTTACACTGCCACTGCCATACCAGCGAACTATACACCGTATAGGACACAAGAAACACCAATATCTGCTTGGCAGCATCTTATTTGGTTTAATGGCGCCCTCCCCCATGCGGTTATACCGCCGAGAATGGGCCTTTTGTCAATTGCAGGGGCCACTTGGCCGGTACTAGCCGGATATACGCCTCATCCCCGTTACCTAACGGTGCCGGTGGCTGATTTGCGTGTACTGCACACTGCCCTTATTACAGTACATAGGGCTTTGGTGCAGTACGTGTCACGCAATGTGCAGGTGGGGGCACCTGCTGTTGCGGGGCAGCCTACTGACCACCATTAGTGGTCATTAGTCCTGTTATGGTTAATTCTGTTATGGGCAAGTGCCCCCCAAATAGGGATGATTTCCCTTTTTGGCTTGCTGAAAAATTTGACCAAATAGAAGCGGTTTACCCGAATACATCTCCTGTGGAGAAACACAGGATCCTTACCATTAGTTTGCCTAAAGACTTGGTCCCCGACATTGATGATTGTGTAAACTGGGGCAAGGTCTTTGCAGCGACGTACTCGCAGTGCTTTGGCACTCCGTCTATGTCGGTACTGCCATCCGTTATTAAACGTGTTCAAGATAACCACGGTGCGGAGTCTGCGATAGAATTAGGCATGCGGCTCCTCGGACAGTTTGACCTGGTGGCTACCATGGTAATGTGTAACCTTAAGGGTGATGCTATGCAATTCCAAGTTCGTAATGAACTGAAGAAAGTTGCTGAAGAGGATAAGCCGCGGGAGTTCGCGAAAATAATCTCGACGGCATACAAAGATGTGGGTCGTAGCTCTTTAGGAGTTAAACCAGTTGTAAAAACTCCGGAAATTAAGCAGCAGGGTAAGGCAGAAGCCTCTGGTAAGGATGACCGTCCAAACTTTCCGAAACAGAGTTGGCGGTCAAAACAACAGGGAAAGCAGCAGCAGAAACAGGGGTCTCGGCCTGCCTCCCCCGTTCAGTCAGGTAGTGAGCGCACTTATGATCTGCGTGATCGTGCTACTATTAAGTCTCCTGATAGATTTCAGGTTTCTGAACAACGTTCTCCTCGTTCTTCACAGGAAACATCGGCTTCACAGTCCGGTGGCGGAGGCGGTGGCAAAGGTCGGGGTGCTCCACAAACACGTGACCAACCCCGACAGACTGAAGGTAAAGGCAAGCAAGAAGAATTCGCAAGACAAAGACCCCCGTTTCAGAAGAAGAAAGTGGCTGCTCTGACGGCAAGGTATGCCTCAGATAGTGCGGACACGGCTTCGGAACCGGACATGGGTGCTGACGCTACTGGACAGCGCAGCGGAAATTACCATAGTCCGTCAAGCTCTGCGTCCATTTCTGGCGGCGACAGCAACTGATACATTGGTTACGGTTGAGACAGCTGACACCAGAGTGGCTCCCCCTGACTCTATGAAATAGTCTTACTAATTGAGGGTGACATACAACGTACAATAAAAGGGATTTTTTGGGATAATCTGACTACCACCTATGATATCCTCCTAGCGGAGGCAGATTGGCCCCCAGCTTTCATTTTAGAAGCTCCTAGAGGGGACGAGGTAATCCTCCCGTCCTTTGCGCACACAGTGCCTAAGGACCGGGCTGAAGTGTACGCTGAGGAGTGGGCACTGGCGCTAGCGCCGGCATTGTATCGTACTCAGGTGGGATGGGACCGGTTGTCCCCCTGCCATGAGATTCCATTGCGGTCTATGCCCCAGCCACAGCCCCAATATCCTATGCGTCGTGAAGCTAGACCGCACGTCGCTGCAATCCTTGACCAATTGGAATATCAGGGTGTTATTGAAACTTGTGTGTCCCCTATGAATAACCCTTTATTCACAGTGACGAAGCCTGACGGGTCGTACCGTTTAGTTTTGGATTACCGGCACTTAAATTCGCATTGCCGGACCTGCGCGGTACAAAATACTCACAGTTTGGCTCTTGTCGATAGTCTCGTGCGTAAGAGATTTAAAACGACACTTGACATCTCCAATGGCTTTTTTAGCCATAACCTGTCCACACTGAGTAGCCAGTGGACGGCGTTTACTTCAGGCGGCAAACAAAAACAGTTCACAAGATTAGCCATGGGCTATAAAAACAGCCCTGGCGTCTTTGCCGCTCGCGTGGTCTCTCTCTTAGAAAGAATGGACCCCGACGCATACTCCTATGTTGACGATATCTACCTCACGGATGATGAGCTGATGCCACATCTGTCTCGAGTCGACAATATCATTATGAGTTTTGCGGAATATGGCTACAAATTTAATTTTGCGAAGTCTCACATCGCGGAATATACAGTGTTGTTTTTGGGCTACGAGCTCAACAATGAAGGTAAGGGATTGGCTCCTCACTTTCTGGAGAAGTGCGCATGCCTGCGTGCTCCTACAACACTGAAAAAATTACAATCTTTGCTGGGCTTTCTGAATTTCGGACGTACGTATATTCCTGATTATGCCCAGCGTATCAAGCCGCTTTACGCTTTGGTACAACCTTCTTTTTCGAAGTCTAGCTGGCAGCTAGAA
The DNA here is from genome assembly GCF_964204655.1 of Triturus cristatus. Classification (NCBI taxonomy): domain Eukaryota; kingdom Metazoa; phylum Chordata; class Amphibia; order Caudata; family Salamandridae; genus Triturus; species Triturus cristatus. The sequence continues at coordinate 673,077,234 of NC_140584.1, forward strand.
GATTCTGCTATTCTACAGTCTTTACAGGCTGATCTTCTTGCTTCACAATACTTACTGACGCGTGATAACCGCACTAACCTGGTGATAAGAATAGTACCAGGCGCAGTGGGTTTCACGTACTTGACGTTCAATGAGGGCGATACAGTCCCCATTGCGTATAAATCACACTTGTACACCTCTGCTGAGTTGCGTTTTTCCACTGTCGAGAAAGTTCTGACGGCAGTACAGATGGCGATCCTTAAAGAACGCGCACTGTCACAAGGAAAACACATACTGGTTGTAACACCGTATCCTGCCCAAGAGGCAGTGACAAAAGCAAGTGTACCAAATTCTAAAGCTTTGCATCCACGGTGGATACAATGGGCCACGACTCTGAGATCACCAGATGTCACTTATATCTTTGACGCCTCTTTACAGACTCAGGAGTACTTACAGTATGAATTCGTTCATCCGGCTCCTCTGTCTTTGCGCCCGCTCGAAGAATACCATTGTGTCATATACACTGACGGCTCGGCGCAGCCGGCAATTGGATCGAAGCATGCCTATTCTGCGGCTAGCGCAATTGTTGTGGGTACATTCGTAAATGGTGAATTCCAATCTGATGCCGTGCATACGCAGTCGTTGGGTGATTGTACCGCGCAACTGGCGGAGCTCCGGGCTCTGGTGCTTGCACTGGAGTTTGCTGATCCCCGGGTCACTACTCTTATAGTAAGTGACTCCTTTTATTGTGTCCAGTCCTACAATGACAATTTACACTTCTGGTCTCAAAACGAATATCGCGATACCAAAGGTAGCACAATTAAGCATAAATTGCTTTGGGTTAGAGTGGCAGACTTTAAAGAACGTCTCCCTCTCGTGAATGTTATTCACACTCTTGGTCACCAACGACTTGGTGTCCATGCTGTCGGTAACAGCTTGGCTGACGAGGCAGCAAAAACAGCAGTGGCTACATACTTAGTGGCAGCAGTTACAAGATCTAAAAGTAAGATTGATGATGACATCTTGGCAGCTATTGCTGCTACAGAGAAGGGAAGTGATTACCCGAAGGGTTTTCCTTCTCGTTATTTTTATCACTTAAGTCCTGATAACGTCCCGTTAGTGAGGATTAACGACGTTGGTGACAGAATTATTCCCAACGCGGACTGCAGACCATCTCTGATACTAGCAGCGCATGAGGGGTTGGCATCTGCCCACGCCGGCGTGTCCGCTACTGTATCTCTGTTACAACAACGTTACTGGTGGTTCGGTTTATACAAACAAATGCGCGCTTATGTTCTTGATTGTGACATTTGCCAACAGATTAAACCTTCCACTGTTGCGCGCCCACCACAAACACAGTTGTACATATCTAATAAACCATTTGGTTGTGTTTATCTAGATCACTCGGTCCTTTTTCTTCTGATACTGCGTACAAGTATATCTTGGTTGCAGTGGATTCGTGCACACGTTTTCTGTGGGTATGGCCACAAAGGAGTGCTGATTCACGGACTGTAAACAGGGATTTGCGTGTCTTTGTGGGAACTTTTGCGTGTGGTACCTTCCATTCTGATCAGGGCCCTGCGTTCGCCTCTAAGGCTTACAAGGAGGCTATGAGAAATTTGGGGGTCCAAGTCAAATTTTCGTCCCCCTACCGACCTGAGGGTAATAGTGTGGTGGAGCGAATGAACCGTGACTTAAAGCAATCTTTGACAGCACGAGTTTTAGGCACAGGCCTGAATTGGCTAGCCCATTTGTATAACGTCCAACGTGCACTTAATAATCTCCCTAGAAGGTCTCTGGGTGGGCGGACCCCATACATGATGCTCTTCGGAATCAGAATGTTTGTCCCAGACCTTGATGGTCTAGACATGGCGGCGGCCGCCGCACCCTTTGACGTAGATGATCACTGTGCTGTTTTGCAGACCCTACAAGAAGCCAGAGACACTCTATCGAAGGAACACTTGCCCTCCACATCTGATGCTGAGCTTCAGATTCCGGTATTCGGCTGGCTACCCCGAGTTGGAGACCTGGTCCGTGAGAAGGTGGAGAACAAGAAGGAGTTCGGCCCCTCTTATTGTGCACCGGTTCCAGTGCTTGGAGTGCAGGGTACAAGAACAGTCATTTTACCTCCACTTCCTGGTCGCAAGGATAACAGGTACATCTCTATTGACAATGTCAAACTTCAGCGAGTGGCCGATACTTCTTAGTATGACTCCAGCAGTTTCATGCCAGACGATGCAAAGAAATTCAGTGTTGGTTCCTGCTTCTACCACCTTGTCTGATGTTGCCATCGAGATGCAGTCAGTTATTGATCCCTTGTTAATACCGCCGGCTGGTGGTCTGCCCGAAGAGACTGAGTATGCTTATCCTACAAATGATCAGTCGCCTGTTTTACGATCTACGGCGGTTAACCAGTCACGTTTCTCCTTTGACACTAACTCATTGCCTTCCACTTCCCCTTCGAACATTGCTATTTTTGTTAGTTGGTTCAAAAGACATTTTTTGATTCCCCCTTGGACATACATTTGGCTGGTGCTTATAAGTATTTTTTTGTTTATGTCCATTGGATTTGTAATAGTATTTTTCCATCTGGTAAATGGCCACTATCTCAAAGAGAGATCTACAATTAGACTTATCAATGGAACTTTGGCCCCCCACTCCTCGTGCCACATCATGAAAAGGGACCAGACTTTTGTGAATATTACTGCCTGGCCCGTTTTGGATGGAATTGCGTGGGATGCTGTTAAATTCCAAATTCATGGTCCTACTGAGGTCATCAATGTACCTAATGTATTTCGTGTTTCTATGGGTGATGTGGTTAAGCAGAACATTCGTTCTGATGATTGGGATGTTCATGCCATTGAAGCACTGTTTTCTGATTTGAAATATTATGCCGCTTTTGATGCAGAAGATTTATATGAAAATGCGGCTAACTATGCAGAACAGTATTGTTTTCAACATTATGGCAATCACTTCCTGCATAAAGAAAATACGTTTCGAAATTTTGTAAATTTTACCCAATGGGAACACTGTCCTACACCATCTTTAGGCAGTTCACCTACATTGGTTGATAAATATACTTATTTTACTGATTTCAGTGTTTCCAGCCCAGTATCCTTTTATTTTAAAGTGATGGCTGTGTCTGCCTCGAAGGTTAGACTGACACACACCAAATTACTATATTCTAAGTCCTTCATGGATGAGTTGTCACTCAAAGGTTATGATCTGTGGAAGGCTACTATTGATCTTAAATCGGTTTGGGGTTCCAAACCGTGGCAGGTTCAGGGAACTGAAGCTTTACATTGTGCCTGTCTTATACCAAATCATATGTTGTTTTTAAATTCAACCATCTTCCAGACCACCTGTTTCGGATTGGCCACTTCTAAAAAACTAAATTTCCCCTCTGTTCCAGATCTGGGCGCTTACCCAAATTGGGATAACCAAACGGATCTGTCCCTTCATGCTTTGCAGTCATTAGTCTCTAATACATCTTTCAATATTTCGAAATTTAGTCGAGAAGGATGGTTAATTTGGCAAAGCAGTTCAGATGCCTTTCAACGTCGTTTTCTAGGTCTGAAACCGGGGTATACGCAGCAACGCGCAGACCCTCGGTTTGAGTCCTCTCATACAGTAACTACCTACTCTGTAGGGAAATTATGTCAATCCTGGCTGCGACATTCCACCTTGGCATCTGTCAAAGTTCATTTATCAAAATTACATGACAAAATAGATTTGAATGATTTTGTTAAAGGTCCTGTGGGTGGCAGATCCAAGAGGTGGGCGTATGCTATTTACAACGAAGTATGGAAATTGTCGCAAATTGAAGCGGCTTCAAGATTGAGGGCTATTGATCATGCAAATATGGAAAAGGTCTTGGCCGTTATAGATAACAGCATTAACACTCTTTCTTCCAGAATTTATACATTAGACAATATTGTTTCTTCAATTGTTGATATTGTACATGATGATATGTCTGTATTGTATCATGGTCAAAACCAGTTGCGTTCTGTTGTGTAGTTTGCATGGACATTACAAACGTTAAAGGCAGGAAAGGTCCCCTGGGACTATATGAATACGACATCATTATTCCTTCCCTTTAACCTTACTGTAAAGCAGCAGTTCATGTCCATGAAAGATGCTACATATTCATTGTTACACATTGAAAAATTGGAGCCGTTACCTTTCTCTCTGGCGGAATTGAATTCAGCCGTGTGGTTAGTACATGGGTTGATCACGCTCCCTTTCGCGCTTTGTAAGTTTACGTCATGCATGAAACACTATGCTCTGGGTAGCGCGTTCCTACATGAGGTTTGGTCTCTCCCTTTTACGTATAGATGTACAAGAGACGGTAAAGAGGTTTACCTGAAAGGTGAGGAGTGCACCTCGACACCTGATCATTCTGTAGTATGTAGGCACATTCAGTTACACGGTGCATGCAATGTACACGCCCCGAATTTGGCCTGCGTCCTCAAAGGAATCCCAGTGCCAGTGATTACACCATCTTTCACGCTGCTTGCAAACAGTAGTTATTTAATTTTGAATAATGAAGCTTGCTGCGGGATGTTAGTGGGAATCCCATATATAGTAACTGTATCGCAGAGAGTGGTCTGCTGCAATAATGTTCTATTTTCACCCCCGCATGGGCGGCTGGATGTTTCCATCTGGCCTTCGATTCCGACCTTGAAAGCAGAGTTCAACAAGATGAGCAGAATAAGAGCTCTATTGTCCCAAAAGGAGGTGCCATTGACTTCCTCTCGAGAAACATTTGTCCTTCACGTGGCAAATACGCGCACTGAGGTACAGGCGCTTTTGAATACTGACCTCCCCCTGCATTTTGGAGCTTTGATCCAAACAATCTTCAATGCCTCGTCAACAACTGGCCTGGCTCATTTTTTTAAACTTGTAGGCTGAGGCCTTGTGACCTCCTTCCAAACTATTTTTGGTGTGATTCCGGCATTTTTTCATTCTATTTTTTCGAGCGTCTTTGGCGGTGTCCCGCTGATTCTGGCGCTGGTGGCAGGTGTGCTACTTTTACTTTTCATACTACGAAATGGCTGGACTTTCTGTGCCTCACGACAACCTGCCCCGTCTGCATCTTCTTCGTGACAGGATGCTTGAATATTATGGTACGCTGCCATTGGCGACTTTGAGCCTGGCGTATGGATTATCCTTCCGGTATTCCTACTTTACCTGCGTGCAACCTGTCTTTCACTGCCTAGATTGTCCCTTTGAATGGCCTCTGGATTTGTGCTTAACCAACACGGTGTCTCCGGTCCCGGATTATGATCGACTGATGAGTCCCTTAGTGTCTCACGAGTTTGCCTGTTCTGGTGTTCGGATTATGGCCTGTGGTGCGGCGCATGGAATCCTGGGTAATTGGGACATCGCAAGGGCTGCCTATGACTTCTTGGATATGAGTTATCTGGAAGAACACGTCGGTTGCCCTCTGATGGTGCTAGAGGCTCCGCTTATTGAAGACCATGTATGTTCCTTTTCTTTGATTGACTGGATGGCTGAAACTTTTAGTGGCCGTGCCAACGATTTTCTGTTGGAAGCTGTTGCTACGTATGCTGCATACACGTTCATGGATTGAGTGAACTGTCATCCACCATATTTTTTCTACCATGTCTTAAACATTACCTGTGACTTTGGATTGCTAGCTAAAGCAGCATTTTTCATTTTTTTTTTCCCCTTTTTGAGGTTTTTTGCTTTTCTTTTTTCTTTCGGACTTTCTCTGCACCGATCCTTGGTTTCAATTTGAGTACACCTTGTTCTGCTCTGTCGAATTTGAACTCTGCGTTCTCTCATTTCTTCCCTACTGGTTAGTGCTTCGATCAAGGGGGCATGTAGTAAGGAATCCCTTAATACGTACATACATTGTTAAGTTAGCATAACCACGTTAGATGTTAGAAAGCCATCTTGCTGCTTTTGCGCACAACACTGCATCTACATGTTATTGTTTAAAACAAACTGCTGGCTCGCGCTTTGCCTCACACAAGAGCAATCTGTTGTTACCATCCCGAGCTCTGCGCAGCGACCTTGGTCTGTACATGGTGTAACAAGAACAGTCTGGGTCGTTAGACAATGCATGTTTTCCACTCTAGGTTGATCGACTCACTATTTAGCCATCACATACAGGCAGCTGCGAATACCTGAAAGTTGGTGCTTTTAATATTGCAGACATCATGTTTAATATTCAGACCGAAGACGAGCCTTCCTGCGAGAAGACTTCTGATGCTTCTGTGATGTGATTTCACTAAGCTGATCTTTGAGGTATGGGGTCCCCCATTCAAGCCTGAGAGACCTTTTATTAGCATAATAATAATATTAGCTTCTTAGTAAAGGGAAGGTGGTAGTATCCACTGTCATTTATAACATGATCACTCCCTTTATATTCTATGGTATTGTAACAATGCTGATGGTTTTAATTATAATCATTTGCCTGCTTGTATTAGCCAAAGTACTGCATCTTAGGACACGTGGTCTATAAAATAAACTCTTTTTATTTTCACTGTGTCTTTGTTTATTCTTGTTGTGGACTGATGTGAGAATAATATACGAACAGGTATTTCCGATTCCCACCATTCCCGAGAATACACTGAGTCGCTTGTTCTGGGTTGTCTTTTCATTGGGACCGCCGAGCTAAACCTCGGATAACGAATGGGACACTTATGCTAGCCAGATACTGGGTTCTGGGTTCTGAGGTGAGTTTCTGGTTCACCACAATTCACTGAGGTCCTGGGGTTCTACGTATGGTTCTGTGTATAAGCAGAATCCCTGCAACAAGCCCAGTAGTCCCTGATTACCATGGGACACCCTAACCAGTCCTTACTGTAATGTTCTGCTAAGTAGTTGAGATGGCTTTCAATTGCAGATGTACATGCGTCTCCCCTGAGGGCAGCCTATGGCTATGCTAATGCATAAAACACTATCCAAGGAAATTGGCAGTGCCTAGAAATAGAACGCAAAAGACACACAATTGATGGATGGAATGTAGAACAAATCAAAACATTCACCCCCAGTCACATGATCTGAGTTAAATCCAGCATTCTGTTGCTCACCATGCCACCGCAGTTTAGACCTGGCCATATGGAAATCAGTCTTGACCCTGTGCCTCATGGAAACAGTCCAGCCCGAACTGCCAAGCCAGGTCCTCCCTGGACCAGAAACAAGCATCCTAGGACTGGTTTCGGGGTTTCACCCCTCATTAGCCAGGATATCTTGAATCCAGTGGCACAGTGAGCCCGGAACCCACGTCTGGGCATACCCAGCGCACTTAGGGTGAGGAAGCAAAAGACACACAATTGATGGACGGAATGCAGAACAAATCAAAACAGATATGGGTTAAATCCATTATTCTTTTGTTCACCATGCCATAATAGAAAGTGCAGCCCAGCAGGGAAGGCTCTTCCTGTTTTGCCTCCCGAACTTTCCGTTCTCGTTTCATCCTATTTAGCTTACAATGCAGAGGGACAATTTTGCCTTCCCTCTCAACCTCCAGATGCAATCACCTACCATGAACTATTGGTGGGGCAGGGACCCCACGGACCAACATAATCAGGTGCCTGTGCTAGAGAAGAGACATAGGCCAGGCTGGCCATGCCAAAAAGACTTCCTAATTTAATGCATTTCATTACATCTATGAACAAAAGAGCTTTCCGGTTGAAGAAGGGCACAGCTATCCCCTTTATGCAAAGGAGTGCAAATGTGTGCATTGGCATCTAGACACAGGAGGCACTGACTCTGGAGCCCCACACTACTCAGGTCTCATTGAAGCTTTGAGAGCGCACATCTCTTCACTGGTCCTCCTCCAGCGGACAGGCATTGTCACTGTTACCAGAGGAGGCTGAAACAGGGCCAAATGTCAACCCGGAAGTAGCCCAACTACTTATCCACCAAGTACCAGTCTTTCTCGTTTGCCTGCAATTTGTATTATGACAATTAAAAGTTGATGATTTACAGTGCACACATCACTAATTGCTGCCACAAGTTAGCATGTGGCCATCAGAGGGGGATATTCTCAAGAACGTGTGATAACAATCGCAAAAGTAACTTAACGCAACCCTCAACATCGCAGTCCATCCCGGGAAATTTATGCCGTGTTAACCAGGTATTCACAACACGGTGGTACCATGCGATAGTCACTAGATAATGCGTCAACTGACCGTGTTAAAATCAACGCCACGCCGCCAAAATGCGAAACATGAACGCCAAAAAAACTGCGATGAGGCCAATCGCGATACAAAAAGCAGCGAAAACCAGCAGCAGGCCTACAAATCCCACGCGTCTGGCAAGAAAATGCACTATAAAAGCAACAAAAACAACACACCAGAAAGAAGCCACATGGATGCACCCTGACCGAGTGCAGAGGCCAACGCGAAACCAACAAGCCCCACAGACCACCAGCAAGGAGCAACGGGGTCGGGGAAGGCCAAGGAGAAGAGGGAGAGGAAGACGGGGAGCAGTCCGCAGGAAACCAAGACCAGTGTCACGAAGGTGACAGAACACAACCTGCAACTGACCCACAATCAGACTACCGTGAATGCAGCTGGAGTGTCGAGGAGGCCAATGGAGGAGGCCAAGAGGTGCTGGCATGACGTGAAAATCTAAACCAAGCACAAAGCCACTGCCAACAGGAAGGCAGCAACGGCAACAGAAGGTGGGAGTCCTGCGCCACAGGAAGAGCTGGAGGAAACGGAGGCCACATTCAACAGTGCAGAGACAGTGCAAGGAGTCAGGAGTACGGACACAGCTCGGGAGGACCTGACATAAACATCAACAGGGTGAGTAAAGACCAGGGACTGGGGGGCCGGGGGGAGATGGGCACAATGGCACACATGCACAAATAAGCAGAGCATGCTGCACACCCACAATGACCCTGGATCATGTCCCTCATCTTCGTGGCACACTGCAGCACAGGCACATAGCAATAACAGCGCATCCACATTGATGTCAATGTGGTACAACGTGCAACCCCGACACTGCAAAACAGAGGACACAACTGGCTCCGCACATGCGCAGAAACAGGCCCACTACATCTAACAGGGCTGGAAACTGTGAAATGGAAATCTACGGGTACAACCTCACACCCATCATGTAGACCAAATGTACACTGTCTCGCATCTAAATCCTGCACCTCCAAAACAGTCACAATTTACATTGTCATACAGTCTGCATGTAAACAAGAACAATGCGCCAACACACAAGGCAACACAATGTCAACATGCATCTCCTCTCCACATTGCAGAGGGACACACAAAACCTCCAGCAGAGCACAGAAGACCACACATCAGTGATGCCGGAGAGGACCACCACACCTTCGACACCGACACCCTACAACAGCCTATGGACATCCCACGCAACCCGCCACCAGAACCAGGGTAGCCAAGCTACTTAGAGGAGAACCCAGCCCCTGCAACAGACCACACAGCATGAAGCACCCGCAAGCAGGGCAAGCTCACAGCACTTCACCAACCCACACATGGCACCCCAATGCCAGGTACCAGAACGCCAAAAGGAGGTGGCCCAACAGGTGTGGGTGTGTTCCGAACCCAAGGAAGGCGAACTAGATCACATACGTGGGTGTCTATTACCCTTCAGAGACCACCCACACCCCACAAAGGAGACCCACACTGCCATAGAGACAAATGCAGATGCACATTCCCTGTACAGAACCACGCCCAGGGGCACGCACATATCAGTCACACACCCTCATTGGCTCTGCGTACGACGGCACAGTCCACTGTCCTTATGAATTGTGTGGGTGATGACAAAGCTACATGTCCAAGCTCTAACCCGCTGCCTGCGGAGACATGTCTGCATCCGCTGTACACAGCACAATGTAATGTCCTAGGGCCCAGGGCCCTCATGCATACAACAAGACGACAGGGACACACACAGATATCATGTTGAACTGGCTACGGGCACGTGCGCCAGGCCCCTTTATTGGCAGGGCCACATGTACAGTGACGCCTGTGCTGGATGTATGTGGGGTGAGTATAAGCCAGCCCGCACGGAGTGCTTGGTGCTGGCAACAACTTGAACAGTGGACACCAGTGCAATGGAAACAGAAAACACCTGCATAACAGAGTCAACTGCTGAGCAACACGGAGGGAGCCGGAGCAAGTACAGAGGTCACCCGACATACAAACAGAAGTGTCCGTGAGTTTCAGTGCACTGCGGTGGGGTCCCCAGAGCTGAGCGTGTCTCGGAAAATGTCTAGGATTGTGTCCCTTCTGGACATTCCTGATGCAGCTGCAGTGGGGGGGGGGTGTCACACCTTCATCATCTTCCTCATCGCCGTCCCAGGTCTCCCACACAGCCTGAGGTGGCATTGCTGCATGAGCTCTCCGTTTCGACACTGACAGTTGGCGGTTGGAGTTGGTCCTGGCGGATGTGGTGTGAGCCTCCTACGGTGATGCGATGTCCGGGCGGGTCAGGTCTCGATTTGATGTGTGAGCCCTGGTGGGCCGCATTTGAGGCTGGAGGGAGCGGACAGCGCAGGGCCGCAGACACATGGTGTTGATGACCCCAAGGCCATTGCCTCAGAGGCCATCCAACATCTCAGAAGAAGGGGTCCCGGACCTGACTAGCACTGAGCTAGTGGCCCCCGATGCACTGTGGCCAGCACAGGCACCCCACCACGGGACGGTGACTTGCAGTATGGTCAAATGGGCCACGTGAGCTGAGCGGGCCTCCTCAATGTCCGAGGTGTATGTGGTGGAGGGTTGCGGGGGACAGTCGAAAGTGTCCTCCAGGTCATGATGCAGAGGGTGAAAGCTGTCCGGAAGCAGCAAATGGAGGAGTGAAATGCCACAGCATCGTTTTAACCACAAAGTCAGTATCACCGACATGATGGCGACGACAACCCCACGTTCATGGACTCAGTCGCCACCAAATTTCAACCAGAAAGTGTCCATGGGTCACGGGGAACAGACTTAGTGGCACTGGGGCTGAAAGTGGGTGCAGTCTGCGTTGAGGCCTGTACAATGACATCAAGACAGCCATAAATAAATCAAGACTGAATTCGAATAGTGTGACCTACTCAACCGCATTGGAGGCCTGAGGCAGCTGTCAGCGCAGGCCAGACGCGGTTCAGCGAGCTCCTCCTGGAACTCTAACACACAACATTGACATGATATTTGGGGGTGACTTGTGGTTGACGGAGGCAAAAGCACCAGAGCCGAGCGGGTGTTCAGTCAGCGACGATGACGTGTCCTGCCTGGTACAGACTGGATTGGATTGGTATGAGGCCTGCTGGGCCGCAGTTTAGACTGACGGCATAGTCATCAAGGGCCCACAGACACATGTGGTTGGGATGCCAGGCACATACTTGGTTTCACCACATCAAAGGGAGTACAGTGATGTAAACTCTGCATTAATGTGCGGACTCGGACAATGTATCAAGACTCAGTTCCAAATGTGTGACCTACTTTTCCGCTGTGCATGCAGGTGGAGTACCTCAACAAGAAGGGAGTACAGCGGGCCGGTGTCACAGAGGCCGTGATGGTCTGAGGAGGCTGCCAGGGTCGTGGCCCTTGGGCTTGAAGCTTGCACCGGCACGTGGTGGGCTCTCATCGACACACCCCGGTGTCGGCAGATGTGGATTGAGGCTTGGGTGCGCCGGGCCTGGCAGAAATGGTACGGGGCCCTGCGGCCCAGGGTGAATCAGGCACACAGGAATGCAGGCAGCACCACTCACGGTGACGGCGTCAGCCTCGGGGTGATGGGCGCCGCCCGGGAAGAGTTGTTGGGCATTCTGGAAGAGGACCACGCCCAGAGCTATGTGCTTTTTATTCACACCCCTACGCGTGCCAGGCATACGCCAGGCCAGCCCCCTCCGCTCACACTTGCAGGGGGGAGGGGGGGCGTAACAAGCTACATTTCCAGGATCTTCCCCACTGGCTGGGGTGACATGGTTGCGCCCACTGTCCCCTGCACTCCATACACCAGCGGTGTATGTCAACATGGATATGTGTGTGGTCTGCATATTGCAGTCTGGCCATTGCTTCGACGCCACACTTGGCATTGTGTCATTCATCAGTCAGTTGCCTCCTTCGCACATGCCTGGTCCCCACTTCTTCCCACAATCTGCTATCGTGTGGCTGGGGTGCCATGCAGTTGATGGCTTATATGAATGGCTGGCCCAGGTTGCCAGAGTGAGTTGTGCTGTCGTGTCTGGTGGGTGGGCATGTTGTTTGGCATGTTGTATGTGAGTTTGTGATGTGTGCATTTCCAGTGTTGTGAGTTGCATGGTTGTGGTGTTGAGATGTGTGGTGTGTTCATTTGGTACTTGCCACCGAGCAGCGCATTTACGTAGGTGCCAGCCAGGAACCGCCGGGTGATGATGGGCTGGCGGAAGATGCAGGACTCATGCACTCGGAATGGGTAGTTGGCGTCGAGGTTGGTGGAGATTCCCAGGTGGTCCACTATTGCCTGCACAGTGATGGTATGCGTGTGCCTTTGGTTGTGGATATTGTGTGTAGTGTCATCAATTGCCCCTTGACACGTGAGGGAATCCAGCTATGGCTTTGACGCCTTGCTTGGTCTACAGCGGTTCCTGTTCAGTGTGGGGAAAGGATAGGTAGTGTGGTACCAAACTGATGATGGCATCAAAGACAGTTGGGGGGTCTTGGATGTGGCTGGCAGTGAGACTCCTCGGACTCTGGCGGTTGTTGGTTGGCAGGTCCCAGAGGCCAACAGGTGTGGCACAGCCAGCAGCTTTGCAAAACCAAAGGAAATGATGGACGGAGTGTTGAACATTACAAGCACTCACCCCCAGTCAACTGATCTGGGTTTAATCCATCACCGTTCTTTAGCCCACTCTGCCACCCCAGTTCAGACATGGCCATATGCAAATCAGTTTGACCCTGTGCCTCATGGGAACAGTCCAGCCCGAACTGCCAAGCCATGTCTTCCCTGGACCGGAAACAAGCTTCCTAGGACCGGTTTCTGGCATTTCAGCCGTCTTCAGCCAGGCTTGCTTGAATCCAGTGGCAAAGTGAGCAAGGGACTCACGTCTGAGCATACCCTGCCAACTTATGGCGAACAAAGCAAAACCAAAGGAAATGATGGACGGAGTGTTGAACATTGCAAGTACTCACCCCCAGTCAACTGATCTGGGTTTAATCCATCACCGTTCTTTAGCCCACTCTGCCACCCCAGTTCAGACATGGCCATATGCAAATCAGTCTGACCCTGTGCCTCATGGGAACAGTCCAGCCCGAACTGCCAAGCCATGTCTTCCCTGGACCGGAAACAAGCTTCCTAGGACCGGTTTCTGGCATTTCAGCCGTCTTCAGCCAGGCTTGCTTGAATCCAGTGGCAAAGTGAGCAAGGGACTCACGTCTGAGCATACCCTGCCAACTTATGGCGAACAAAGCAAAACCAAAGGAAATGATGGACGGAGTGTTGAACATTGCAAGCACTCAACCCCAGTCAACTGATCTGGGTTTAATCCATCACCGTTCTTTAGCCCACTCTGCCACCCCAGTTCAGACATGGCCATATGCAAATCAGTCTGACCCTGTGCCTCATGGGAACAGTCCAGCCCGAACTGCCAAGCCATGTCTTCCCTGGACCGGAAACAAGCTTCCTAGGACCGGTTTCTGGCATTTCAGCCGTCTTCAGCCAGGCTTGCTTGAATCCAGTGGCAAAGTGAGCAAGGGACTCACGTCTGAGCATACCCTGCCAACTTATGGCGAACAAAGCAAAACCAAAGGAAATGATGGACGGAGTGTTGAACATTGCAAGCACTCACCCCCAGTCAACTGATCTGGGTTTAATCCATTACCGCTCTTTAGCTCACTCTGCCACCCCAGTTCAGACATGGCCATATGCAAATCAGTTTGACCCTGTACCTCATGGGAACAGTCCAGCCCGAACTGCCAAGCCATGTCTTCCCTGGACCGGAAACAAGCTTCCTAGGACCGGTTTCTGGCATTTCAGCCGTCTTCAGCCAGGCTTGCTTGAATCCAGTGACAAAGTGAGCAAGGGACTCACGTCTGAGCATACCCTGCCAACTTATGGCGAACAAAGCAAAACCAAAGGAAATGATGGACGGAGTGTTGAACATTGCAAGCACTCACCCCCAGTCAACTGATCTGGGTTTAATCCATCACCGTTCTTTAGCCCACTCTGCCACCCCAGTTCAGACATGGCCATATGCAAATCAGTCTGACCCTGTGCCTCATGGGAACAGTCCAGCCCGAACTGCCAAGCCATGTCTTCCCTGGACCGGAAACAAGCTTCCTAGGACCGGTTTCTGGCATTTCAGCCGTCTTCAGCCAGGCTTGCTTGAATCCAGTGGCAAAGTGAGCAAGGGACTCACGTCTGAGCATACCCTGCCAACTTATGGCGAACAAAGCAAAACCAAAGGAAATGATGGACGGAGTGTTGAACATTGCAAGCACTCACCCCCAGTCAACTGATCTGGGTTTAATCCATCACCGTTCTTTAGCCCACTCTGCCACCCCAGTTCAGACATGGCCATATGCAAATCAGTCTGACCCTGTGCCTCATGGGAACAGTCCAGCCCGAACTGCCAAGCCATGTCTTCCCTGGACCGGAAACAAGCTTCCTAGGACCGGTTTCTGGCATTTCAGCCGTCTTCAGCCAGGCTTGCTTGAATCCAGTGGCAAAGTGAGCAAGGGACTCACGTCTGAGCGTACCCTGCCAACTTATGGCGAACAAAGCAAAACCAAAGGAAATGATGGACGGAGTGTTGAACATTGCAAGCACTCACCCCCAGTCAACTGATCTGGGTTTAATCCATCACCGTTCTTTAGCCCACTCTGCCACCCCAGTTCAGACATGGCCATATGCAAATCAGTCTGACCCTGTGCCTCATGGGAACAGTCCAGCCTGAACTGCCAAGCCATGTCTTCCCTGGACCGGAAACAAGCTTCCTAGGACCGGTTTCTGGCATTTCAGCCGTCTTCAGCCAGGCTTGCTTGAATCCAGTGGCAAAGTGAGCAAGGGACTCACGTCTGAGCATACCCTGCCAACTTATGGCGAACAAAGCAAAACCAAAGGAAATGATGGACGGAGTGTTGAACATTGCAAGCACTCACCCCCAGTCAACTGATCTGGGTTTAATCCATCACCGTTCTTTAGCCCACTCTGCCACCCCAGTTCAGAAATGGCCATA
Source organism: Triturus cristatus (assembly GCF_964204655.1). NCBI lineage: Eukaryota > Metazoa > Chordata > Amphibia > Caudata > Salamandridae > Triturus > Triturus cristatus. The sequence continues at coordinate 673,092,361 of NC_140584.1, forward strand.
TGCAAATCAGTCTGACCCTGTGCCTCATGGGAACAATCCAGCCCGAACTGCCAAGCCATGTCTTCCCTGGACCGGAAACAAGCTTCCTAGGACCGGTTTCGGGCATTTCAGCCGTCTTCAGCCAGGCTTGCTTGAATCCAGTGGCAAAGTGAGCAAGAGACTCACGTCTGAGCATACCCTGCCAACTTATGGCGAACAAAGCAAAACCAAAGGAAATGATGGACGGAGTGTTGAACATTGCAAGCACTCACCCCCAGTCAACTGATCCGCTTTCTCTGCGGAGGGATGTTGGTTGTCCGGTGTTTTGGTACCATCGGCCTGTGAGCAATGGTGGTCAGGATGCGTAGGATGGTTGTCCTTTTGAGTCTGTGGTGGGCAATGACGTTCCCAGGTGTTGGGTGTGTGTGGTTGGTGTGTTTCCAGCAGGGCACGGTCTTTGTCTGCGCTGCCTCAGTGTTGGTCCGGGCGGGGGGTGGGGTGGGCCTGGGGGTGGTGGGTGTTGTTGCCCTATTGGGGCTCCAGGCTGCATGTTCAGTTGCCCGGGTGCATCTGTTGTTCTTCATGTTTGGCTCTGGGCTGTGCTCCCTTGTCTGTTGCTGGTTGTTGTCCAACTTTGCATCAGGTCACAGCAGGTGTTAATTTCCTGCTGCTAACGTGCCTTATCGCATGTTTTGTGATCTTATCGCCGATGTGGCTGGTCATTGAGAATGTTGTGGAGTGGTGTTGTTGTGAATATACTAAAGGCCACCTGTATTGACCCTTGAAGCCCTGCCCCATGTCTGCATCACACCTCCTACCACACTCACAGTCTTTGAATTGCTTCATCCCTTGCATGCATCACTGTCAGTCCCTCCTCAGCTTAACATCAGCGTTTCCTTATGTTTACTCTCAACCTCACCTGCCTCTATTCTCAGATCATCCTGTGTATACATTTTTCTACTCTAGCACCTACCCCTTCTCCTTCTTACCCACTGATTCTCATGCCTGTTGGTATTTATGGATTCAAGCTGTGTTATATCAGGGGATTGCCGTGAGAATTGGTTTAATTGCTTCTTTTTCATTTGTCTTCTGTTTAAATGGTCAATGGTTTGCTTGATGGATGTTACTCAGATATTACTCTCTTTTGAAGTATCACCGTTTGGTTGATTTTCTTTGGGGAGGTGATCACAATATTTTGTATTCCCCGATTTTGGAGAGGCCAAGGGCTATGGCGATGCTAAATTGGATGGCATTATTCTGCTTTGAATAGAGTGTTACAAAAGATGCAGCGAGAAGAGGCTTCACCAAATGTTACCATCAGAAACCAATTTCAACACTTACCAGTCCCTTTCACTGTGTAATCTAAAACGTGTTACCAATGTTCATATTTATGTGGTCCACTCTCTAATGGACCTTTTACAGTTGTAAGGGATTGACGAAGGTAAGACGGAATCCTAATCTTATGAGGACCTAAACATAGACAAATAATATAAAACACTATAATCAAATGTGCATTAATAATGACAGACTCTGATTACTTGTCAAGTTGCTTTTATCTAATTTTAAAGAATGTGAATGCTCATCAAATACAATACAGCCCGAATCCTAGATCATCACACAAGAGAAACAGACAACAATTGAATAATTCATGATAACATCCTCTCAACGAGACATGAGTGAGTGGATAGGCGAAGAGACAAAAACAAATAAGCATTTGCAAATAATGTCAATGCATGTTCGGAGTATCATACGAACATAGGAATAACTAGAGCACAGAAAGCTGATAGTCAGAAGAGCTACCTTATGGCCGAAGGGTACGCTGGGCACCCTCACAAGGACATGAGGAGCATAGTTAAAGAGTCAGGATCAGCAGAACATCAGCCAGCCAGTTAAGTAAGGAAACAGCAACAGGGCCCTCTCCTCTCGCAAAGTCAAAGTCTCACTCCTACTTCTCACAAAATTCAGAAGTCTCTTCCCTCTTAAAATTCTAACACTACTAATTATACCCTAATTCACTAAAGATCCAGCCTCCTCGTGTATCAAAACACAAAATTCAAAATTCCGATTGAACTAGGCCCTGGGGGTGTCCGATCACTCCCCTTCCAGTGCACCTGACTCTCAACAGGTCTTTTGTCTTGAGAAAACCATCATCATCATCCTTCAGCAGAGGAAACTCCGATAATCTCTTCCGCAGCTTGCACATGTCGCTCAATTGCTTTGTAGCAAAAAAACTTTCAGCACGATTATCCACAAGAACACTTTCTCCGGTCGGCAAGGAAATTCCATAATAACATTCATTACTTCCTCCGCATAACCATGGCCATCATCAGGAACTCTTGATGGACAAAATACATTTCTTTGCAGTTTGCATTTCAGAAAGCAAATTAAACCTAAAAAGACGTTTGAGGCCTTCTCTGCAGAACAGTAAAGTGTGCCTTTTCTCTAGTAAAAACAAATACACAAATAGTTATCAGGTCATAACAAAACTTCATTATTAATGCTCTAATAATGCTTTGCTCTTCGCTAATCATTATGTACATATTTTCAAACAGTTAGTGAAAAAAAAGGTCTCTTCTCAAAACTCGTTGCTTCTATCATTATTTTATTTGGCTGTTATTTTTGCATTAGTCATTTGCGTTTGCGGCCTTCTAGAAATTACTGGAAATCACAGGTCTTTGTCCAGCACCTTTGCACAGTTTTCACATTCTCCCTATCTCTTTTCCCAGATGCCCATTTTTAGCCTATTCTTGGTTAATTTTCACACAACTTTTTTATTAATAATCCACTCAATGAGAAGTTTGATCCAAGCAGGTTTTATTTCGCAAATCCTGGCTCCATCACAAACAATGATTAAAAGGGTTTATCTGTGCCTTTATTGTAAGCCTGCATAACATTTGTGGTATCGTATTTAAAGTGTTAGGAATTCCACCCACATTTCCACTCCAAAACTCTTGTTACTAATCAATAACAGATCTGTAGCTCGTATTTCCAGAACTTGTCACACAAGTCCATAGATGGCCTTCAGAACGGGACAGAATATGCAAGGAATTCTCCAGGAATGGGCACAATTCACCACTGTTGGCTCGAGGTCCATGGCACAAATAAAACCCAGAAGTGAACAAAGCACTTCAGATAATGCCTCCAGAACAGAACTTAGTGCCCCTCAGGTGGTCTCCATAAAATGACCCAAAACTCGGCATGTGATCTCCAGAACTCAACACATGCCCCAGAGATCTGCAGAAATTGACCTGACACTTCAGATGTGGCCTCCAGAACATGACACAATACCCCTAAGTGGACCCATAGAAATGGGCACATCTTTCGAGATGTTGAATCTAGTACCAAATCCACGAGATTGGCAAGATCTCTAAAAGTAGAACCAGAACTTCAGGAGAGGAGTTGAGATCATTCACAATATCGTAGATGGAGCTTCAAGCACAAGCTGCAATATTCCATGGTAAATTGGAACAGTACTACAAATGAAGATTTGCTAATTAAGTGTATAGTGAGCAGTTCTAACACATCCTTTCTTAGTGATGATTTTCTTACTTCTCATCTACATCTAACCATACATATTGCTCTCCCCATTGTATCATTGTTTGTCAACGTTTAGGTTATTCAATATGAGAACTCAAAGATGTTCTAGGGCACTGGAAGCTTACTCTGCTGCATTTGAACTATAAATATTGTGTGCATGGTAGGGAAACTTGTACTGCTTCTCTGTATGATATATCTGTTCTGTGTGAGCAAGTTAGCTAACCCAACCGGCTTTGACAGTATTGTTTAACATGCAATAGCACTGCTTGATTTAACCATAATTGTAACTTTGAGTGAATATAGAGCATTCTGAGAGATATTTACCTGGGGTTAAGAATTTGTTTTTAAAGTGTGAATTTGTTATGCTCTTGCATTTTGAAATAACGTTAACACCGATGGGTAGCAACAGGAACACTTTATTTAAGCAACTCAGGCATACAAGAGCATCCTCCAGCCGCCAACTTGCTGTATTTTTTAAAGACAAAGTAGAGGCCATCTCTAATGTCTTCACTGAAAACCAAAGTTCTAAGGAGGTTTGCATGAATAACAAATTACAGTCTGTGATATCTGATGGCTCTCATTCTGGGACCTACACCAGTGAAGCTGCCAATTCGGACAGGGAACCTTCAGAACCACCTCACTTTGTAAATACTACTTTTTCTGCTTTCTCACCCCTTACAACTGGTCAAGTAATAGATTTGTTTGATCAAATCAAATCAGTCTCCCCATTTGGTCCTTGCCCACCCAGAGTGCTGCAGAAAGCTTCTGCCATTGTTCCCAGCCACCTCTTGCTGATTTTTAATCAGATGTTTCTTCTAGGTTACTTTCCCAAAAGATGGAAAATAGCATCAATCCTCCCCCTCATAAAAATGCCGCACCTGGATGTTGATAATCCCGGTAATTATAGGCCAATCTCTCGGCTTCCTGTCCAGGCCAAGATGGTAGAGAAGGCTATGAACACTCAGGTTTCCCTTTTCATCCAGGAACATAAGCGGCTGGATTCCTCTCACTTTGCCTTTAGAAGCCAACATAGTACGGAATCAGCCTTGATTATAGCCTCCGAGTATGTAAGAACTACATTATACAAGGGAGGGAATGCTGCCTTCATTTTGTTGGATCTTTCAGCAGCGTTCAACACCGTTAATCATGACCTACTTATCAAACGTCTTTTTGATTTAGGGGTCAGGGGCACTGCCCTTAAGCTCCTTAGATCCTTTCTCACTGACAGACTTCAATTTGTGGAATTCACCCCTCCCACGCGCGGAAAATTCCAACGCGATGCGAGGGGGCGGGGCTGGGCGTAGCCCTCAGGTACCCAGGACGGCTCCCGGCCGTCATAAATCACGGTGGGCGTGTGCTCATGATGGCCAGGAGCCGTCCGAACTCCGCCCACCAATTAATTCACCCGCACAGGCGGGGAATTAGCCGCGCGTGGGCGGAGCGGCAACAGTTGGATGGCTCCCGGCCATCATGAGCACACGACTACCTTGACTCATGACGGCCGGGATCCGTCCTGAGCATCGATGAGGTTAAACGGTCATAGGTCAACATTATTTACCCTTCCCTGTGGTGTACCACAGAGATTGGCACTGAGCCCAACTCTTTTTAATCTTTACGTCACTCCTTTGGCTTCATTGATTAAAGGTTTTGGTTTCTCAGTTGACTCATACACTGACAACACCCAGATAGTAGTGTCGGTCAGTCACCGAAGATCCTGACAAAACTGCTGATGGCTTTCACAACTGTATGCTACAGATCGGAAACTGGATGTCCAATAATTGTCTGAAATTAAATTCAGACGAAACCAAGGTGCTACTTTTCGTCAATTGTCCTTCATTCTGGTCTCCCAGATTGTGGACTAGGGAAATGGGAGTTCCTCCAATTCCCGTTTCCAATGTAAAAAATCTGGGAGTCCAATTCAATGAACTGCTTTCCTTTGTGGGACACGCTAATGCCATCACCTCTTTGTGTTTCTTTATGCTCAAATCACTTAGGAAGATTTTTCCTTTCATTCCTCTGAACCTTCGCAAAGCAGTTATTACTCCACTAGTTTTGTCTAAACTAGGCTACCTTTAATGGGCTTTTCTTGACCGCCCACAAGAAAGTTCTGCATAAGCTGCAGATGCTCCAAAACTCAGCGGCCAGACTGTTTTTAGGGATTCCAAAACATCAGTCGGTCTCCCAATCCCTCTCCCTGATTCCCTTGCTTCCAGTGAGGAAGCGAGTAATGTTCAAATATCTGTGCATAGCTTTCAAGGCCCTCCATTCTGATGGCCCTGAATCCATCAGACAGCTCTTTCATCAATACATTCCTTCTAGGATGTTAAGGTCATCCTCCCAGGCTAACCTGATTGTACCGAAAATCAAGAGAGCCACTTGGGGAGGCAGGAGTTTTGCAGTGGTCACCGCCAAACTTTGGAACTCGATGCCTCTTAAACTAAAGACCACAAAAAATCTAACTACCTTTCGTAAAGCAATTAAAACCCAGCTGTTTAACAATTAGTTCAATCACCCACCTCTTTCCACACATGTCGTCTTGGTATTTACCCACTATCTCTCTTACCAACTGGGAGGTTAGCTCCTTGAGACCTACGGGAAGTAGAGCGCTCTAGAAATCTCAATTTCATTTCAATCCATTTAACCTATGCGAACTCAAATAGAGTAGCGGCTGCTACCGGATGGGGTGGTGAGGCAGGAGGGAGGGGGCTGGGGCTAATTAACAAAAAAAACACATTTACCTTAGAACAGCTGGCCGGCTGCTGCCTCCCCTGTGTCCTCTTCCTTTCTGCAGTCTGGCTGGCAACAGAAAGCACCCGGCACCCAGTCTCCCCAGAGCCAATTACAATGATTCAATGCAGCATTGTGATTGGTCTGAGTGCCGTGGATCAGTGCTCAGACTGGAACAGGGAGCATGTGCAAGTTCCTCGCGAGGCTGTGTAATGCAGCCCGAGGGGGACATGAAAAGTGCACATGAACTGTTTGGTTGGCCCAAGAGGGCCGGCCAAACAGTTCATGTGCACTTTGGGAGTGCAAACCACACCTCACATGCTCTGGCCAGCCCTGCCCGCCCCACACAGGCCACTGACTGCATGCAATCGGAAAAAGAAAATGACAATAACGATACGCTATTGTCATTTTATTTTTCCTTTTTGCGCAGTGGGGCAACGCTTATACGCCTTAGGGGAGGAGCTGCCACTGCTCAAATATCCCATCATACATCCCTACATTCGATGACTAGAACCGAAGTATAGAGATTGTGGTTAAAACAGGACAACAATATATCACGCAGTACTTTTCACCGAACTTTACGTCTGTGGATGCTTTGAAGTGGATTTTCATGGATGATAAACTGCATCTCTATCTTGTTTTTCTGCAATTGCCTTCAGTGTCAGGCCGAAACAGAAAATAGGCTCGGGAACCAACACAGAAGTGCCATTAGTGAATTCTGATAGCTAAAAAAGTGCCTACATATGCAAGTCAAGGCAGTATTAAACTTGTAAAGACAAGCTGTGTAAATGTTTTGCAAAGTATTTGAAACGTTATTATTTTGTGTTTGTTGCAGGCAATGTTTGTGGCAATATCAGAGAAATATACAGTAAAAACTGGACCACCAGACCATAAAACACGCCCATAAACAGCCAAAAAATGACCCACACTCTGACCTGTCAGACCATGTTAGGGCACTGGCTGATTGCACTATAGGCAGAGGTCAAAGTCGGCAGGAAGATGGGGGAACGACGTTCTCAAGCTTTATTCATTTGATTGAAACATTTCCCATACATTTTGTGAAAAAAAACTCAACCATCCCTGAACAGTTCAGTTGCCGCACTTTGAAAGGGGAGAAAAAGGGATTCCTCTACTCTGAAGTGAGAGAAGGAGGAGAAGGAAGAGGCAGCTAAAGAAGAAGCGAGCCTTCTCTCCAGTGCTAATGCTCCTGAACGAAATGTATGTGTGTGCAATTGGTTAATCAGCAAGTCTAAAGGTTGCTTGGGAGCCAGTATAGAGTTTAATTGTTAGAATCTGGAGTTTATCCTTTTTTTTCTCCAAAATTACGTTATTAGTTTTAGCATCCAACTCACATGACAGAGTTCTAAGACATCCATATGAGTAATAGGGTACACATCCACTCACCCCATACAGTCAGGAACTGTTCAAAAGCTGCACCCACACCGTGAGCAAAAAGTGAATAGGGCTACATAGGCTGAGCCATCAGGTCACCATGTTGGTTGGCGCTCCAGACTATCAGCAGGGTCCAATACAGTTCTCTTACACATAAAGTTGTCAAACGTAGTGATCTCAAGGATTTGGGGCAGTCAAAATAGGCCCTCTGTCCAAAAAATAGATCAAAAGCAGTCAAATTTATAATTTTAATGGAAACCTATAAAAAGGATTCACACTAGGTACTTTCAGAGTATTACTAAAAACATAACTTTTGAAAGCACTGTCAACATTTAAACAATATTTTTGCACTTTTGCAACAGCTTATTTATACTGCGTGCAACCTTTGTTGACTTACATATTCGCAGTGCTTTCTGTTACAGGCTTGGGCCTCTTAGCACTATTTCCCCAGTGCACTGACCAGAAGTCAAATCAGTGACCATTTATGTAAACTCACAGACATCTGATGAGATTGCATTAACCAACTGAGCTTTCCAACCAGAAAAAAAGCATTAGTTTTAGTTGCATTTATTTTTTATTTAAGAAATGTGCATTCTATTTTATATGCAGTTATGTGTTGGTAAAATGCAAACAAAATAGTTAAAGGAATATTTTGTTCCTTTTAGTCCCTTCTCTGAGCCTGCCCCCTCACTTGCTGACCCTGCCCACATTGTATCAATAACACCCTCATTGTACTCAGTATCACAATTCCCATGCTTTCCTTTTTGCACATCAACCATTGCCTATAGGCCAGTTCAACCCTCATTGTCTTACATGAAGGGCAAAGAGTTGTGTGTGATTGTGTACTGATTTTCCTGAATGTACATACAGAAAGCTTCTGTTGTGCCACACCTTACTGTGGGTGGACATTTTTCTGAGTTAATCTTACTTCCCACGAGAATGCCACTGTTTGACTGCAGTATCACTCAATGGATGAAACAGCTCATTTGTGCTTTGGCGCTAGGCCGTGGTACAAATCTCTTTGTAGAGAGCCACTGTTTGCCATCTGTCTGGGGCATCCTATGCATCAGGGGCGGCTCCTCCATGTGGGTGGAGGAGCATCGCCCCATTGCTTTCTCGCAGTGCGAGTAGCAGAAACATAAAATGATATTTTAAATACCATTTTATGTTTCTGCTTCTCGCACTGCGAGAAAGCAGTAGGCAGGGTTTGGTTGGGGTTGGGTGGTCCTGCTCCAGGCAGGGGAGGAGTAGCTAGCCCACTGTTGTGGGCGCTGACTGTTTGGTCGGCCCAAGGGCCAACCAAACCAGTCATGCACACTCTTCAGTTTCTCTATGTAGGCTGCATGCAGCCTAAATAGAGAAAATGGCCTCCCCATAGATGCCTGTGGGGTTGGCATCCTAGCAAATCACAACGCTGCCATTGCAGTGTTGTGATTAGCTTAGAGGAGGGGAACGGAGGCTGCCTGCTTCCTGTATGGAGAGGAGAGAGGAGACGCAATGCGGGACAAGAAGAGATGGCAAGTTTAATTAAAATATATATATATTAAATTAACACCCCCAGCGCGACCCCCTCCCAGCACAACCGCCGCCTCCCCACCCGTGAGTCATGCCGGCCACAACTGCTATGCATAGGTGCTGGAACTAAGGGTGTGAGGAGTGCTGCAGCAACCCCAAGACAATCATGCTTTGGTTCACAAGGTGAATGAGCAATAAAGAGGTATTTACATTTTTTTTCTTTCTTGTCACATTTGTAGTGCATTCAAAGACAGTGGTCAAATGTGAGGCTATGTCTCCTGACAAATTGTTGATTATTCTTTTAACAGGGAGAATTATATTTACTTTTCTTTCTTTGACTTTAAATTTTGTAAGGTAAACTATGTGACAGTCTTATTGGGTACTGGAAGTTTGAAAAGACAGGCAGTACTATAATTGTAATCTAACCCACAACATTTAAATACCTGAAATTATCTGAATGAATATTTAACCCCTTGTGTGCAAGTTTATTTCCTGCGCTGTGCGGGAGAAATAAACGGTGGGCGGGATTACGACGGCTCCCGGCCGTCGTGCGCACCAGCCCACCGTGATGCACGACGGCCGGGAGCCGTCGTGTGCACACAAGGGGTTAAAAATATACCACCCAGTAGAAAAGCACACAGGCTCATTTATTATAATTCTGAATTGTGATAGAAATAAAGGTTTTAACAGGATCAAAACAAGCCATGGTACTTTTCTTGGTGATGTGCAAATGATAAATACTTGCTGAAACCTAATTTCTTTGTATTATCTTTTGTTCACTCTATAGTTTTATGAGTGAAACTGCATGTCTGTGCAAATTTAGTGGCCAATTCAATAGGAAAATTGTGTGTGTAAGCGACAATGCGCTAACACAACATGCTTTAGAAATATATTTCAAACAGTGTGCTCCAAAATGCACTAACAGCTATGTACTACACCCAGGGCTTTAAGTGGGATGAAAAAACTGGGGTGGGGGGGGTCTCTCAAAGGGGCGTGGCCAATGTAAAAAAAGGGCATGGCTTAAAAACACATAAGGTAAAAGTCTGTGCTTGGCAGGCATGCAATGCCCAGAGGGCTCAAAGGGCTTCAGCACCTTCAATTGTGTATGTCAGCCCGGGCTGAGACAGCTTCCCGGGCACACAAACACAGACAGTTTTCGAGCTGCTGTAGGCTGGCTGGTCTGGCGTCAGTCTTACTGCAACCACACTCGAGTACTTTACAAGTCAATAAAAGACCATTTACTTGTTAACAAAGCTTTGAGTTTTTTTCACCTCTTTTTGGAGCCTCTGCATCTCCACTCTGCCTATTGCTAGAAGAATTTGCCTTCCCCCCCACCATTTTTTTTTATTAGCCCCACACCCCCGAAATTAGGTTCTAGTTGCGCCTCTGGTGCTTAGCATAGTATGCCGTATTTTGCTGTTTCTTTCATTGCATCTAGATATATGATACAGCAAGTAACATCATACCTACAACTGTTCAGGACTATTGGCTTTGTCAATGGTTGTAGTTGCATAAGATAAATAAGTAGCAACTATGGCTTGTATATAATATTGAAAAAGCTTCCACTTAAAGCCCTGGTGACACCACAACAATGTTGCTGTTCCTGAGTTTCAAAAAGAGAAGAGAAATACACAGAGAAAATGACTCTTCCTCTACAACCCTCACCTGACATACGTCATGCCGTAACTTCTCCACTAGTGAGAAGTGAGCAGTGTGAGCACACGCACGTCGAGGTGCCTGCTGTCACTGCAGTCCGGGAAAAAACGGACCGCCTGTGCCAGGGCACAAAACAGAGCCCGATAGAGACCTGTTTCGAGGCCCCCTTAAAAGAACTGCTGGTGCTCAGACCCGGTGAGACATCCTTGCCACACGCATGCTGATTGGACGTGGCTCATTTCGTACACGAGTTCTTTGTGTGACACTTTGATTTTTCACAATCACTGTGACTTCAGTACCTGAAAATTTTTCCAACACCGCTGATTCCATGGCCCGGGCGAACAAGGACAGAAGCTGAAGCCGATTCTGGTAACCGCAGACTGTGCCAGGCCTCTCGAGGGGCCGGAATTCCACCAGTGCGCGGCTGCAGGTGGCCACCAGACTGCTAGCCCCGGGGCTAGCCCGCAGCGATGCTCGGAGCGTCTCCCGGAGCTAATACGCTGTGACAAGTATCGGGGCCGGACATACTCATAATGTGATAAGAAATGCACCCTCTGTAGCATCAACGATGAAAGGATCGCGTGGCAAAGCAAACTCGCTACAGCCGCTCCGCGTACAAACCTTTTGTCCCCAAACTGCTCACTGTAGCATGACAGCATGTCTGTTTTTGTGGAACGCTCAGGGGAGCCTTCGAGAGCCTTCCTCCCTTTGTACAGATTCATCGTGTGTTTTACAGTCACTGCCTTAGAACACTTTTTTGTTTAATAAAAAGGAGGCAGCGGGTTGTTTGCATCAGTAATTAGGGGGCGACCAATGCTCGCTATATGGAAGGTGTGGCCCATGACCCACAGGTCGCAGATATAGGATTACATGTGTGCCCCAGGAAAAGTGCCAATCTGAAAGCGTGCCCACAGGAAAACCAGTGACACAAACTATAGCTCCTGGAGGTATTTTTTTCACAAAAAAGAAGGCATTCAAGGGTTAATACATAAGCAGCAAAGCTATATCCTAAACAAGGTAAGAGCATCACTGGGTATATATACTTCACTGGGGATGCTTCACTGGGTATGCTTCACTGGGTATACTGCACTGGGTATACTGCACTGGGTATGCTTCACTGGGTATGCTTCACTGGGGATGCTTCACTGGGTATGCTTCACTGGGTATACTGCACTGGGTATACTGCACTGGGTATGCTTCACTGGGTATACTGCACTGGGTATACTTCACTGGGGATACTTCACTGGGTATGCTTCACTGGGTATGCTTCACTGGGTATACTGCACTGGGTATACTGCACTGGGTATACTGCACTGGGTATGCTTCACTGGGGATACTTCACTGGGTATGCTTCACTGGGTATGCTTCACTGGGTATACTGCACTGGGTATACCTCACTGGGTATACCTCACTGGGTATACTGCACTTGGTATACTGCACTGGGTATACTTCACTGTGTATACTGCACTGGGTATACTGCACTGGGTATACCTCACTGGGTATACTGCACTTGGTATACTGCACTGGGTAAACTTCACTGTGTATACTGCACTGGGTATACTTCACTGGGGATACTTCACTGGGTATGCTTCACTGGGTATACTGCACTGGGTATACTGCACTGGGTATGCTTCACTGAGTATGCTTCACTGGGTATACTTCACTGTATACTTCACTGGGTATGCTTCACTGGGTATACTGCACTGGGTCTACTTCACGGTGTATACTGCACTGGGTATACATCACTGGGTATACTTCACTGGGTATACTTCACTGGGTATACTGCACTGGGTATACTTCACTGTATACTTCACTGGGTATGCTTCACTGGGTATACTGCACTGGGTATACTGCACTGGGTATACTTCACTGGGTATGCTTCACTGGGTATACTGCACTGGGTATGCTTCACTGGGTATGCTTCACTGGGTATACTGCACTGGATATTCTTCACTGGGTATACTGCACTTGGTATACTTCACTTGGTATACTGCACTGGGTATACTTCACTGGGTATACTGCACTGGGTATGCTTCACTGGGTATACTGCACTGGGTATACTTCACGGTGTATACTGCACTGGGTATACTGCACTGGGTATACATCACTGGGTATACTTCACTGGGTACACTTCACTGGGTACACTTCAAACATTTAACGAACATCATTATTCCGATGATGCGACCAGTGATCATGTGGTCTCACAGTGGGTGTAACACAAGTGTATGGATATGCAAAATATTCAAAAAATGCACTTGTTCAAATATAGGGCTTTGCTTTACAATGTTTTCCAATTTTTAATGAATGATTTTTTATCCTAATGTTTTATGACCTCTGTGAGTAATTTCCTGGTCCCCAACAGGAGTGAACGCGTCCTACCGCACAACAACACTAACGCCTAAAAACGAGTCCAAACCCCTCCTTCAGCTTCCAGCAGCGCAGCAATGAAAGGAGACACTAGCGCAGCAATGTAACTGTAGTAGGTAAGTAACGCGTGATTCGTTGCAAAAAAATGGCGTTGTTGTGGTATGCGTGGTTACTGAATGCGTGGTAATGGTACTTTCAATGTGTCTTTATGAATGTGTGCTGTAATGACATGCGAGGTCATGGGGTGTGTGGTAGTGGGCCATGCTTGCTAGTGTACGTGTAGTAAAGGCATGCCTGGTGAATGCATACACTGTTCCATCATACAACCGGATTCTGTCTGTCCCAACAATCGCGTCACCACAACATGGAGGCCTGCTACCATGCACACTTTACATACATGCCCCCGACACACACCTGAAGTGACATGGGTGAAAGGGGGTTGGAGGTTTTATCTAAGGTGAACTTTACTTGAGTGGCCTGCTAAACACAGAACTCCTCTACAAGGAAGCGGAACTGCTCAGTGATATGAATCTACCATCATTTGTCTGTGGGACACCACCGCTTCATGTGAACAACCCAGGACATGGACAGCAGTCCAATGTCAGTGAAGAGGGAATACCTAGTGCGCCCCTTCAGTGCACCCACACATTCTGGACCTTTCAATTATCACTGACAGGCCCAGACCCCAGCAAACATGCTAGTTTCGACGTGGGAGCTAGGCCAACAGGATACTAATGTCACACGCAATCGGGCCACTCAGGGCAGATTGTCACATGGGTACCATGCGCGGGACACTCCCATTCACACAGGCTGGCACAGTGTTATAATCTCGAAATTACTTATTTTTCTATTGCATCACTAGTTAAAGTAAAACCACAAGGGTGGATGAGAGAAGGCAATGGGTGAGGGCTAACATTTAAAACAAGGCGTCAAAACAGATCTCTGAACTACACTAGACGTTTTCCAAAAACAGCTTTACAAGACAATGCTGTCTGTTCAGTAAGATTAAGAATACGTCAACCACGCATAGACACATGGCACAAAGTGTGTATGGTTTTATCCCACCTATGCTGGCCATTGTGGTTGTCAGTTCTGAGACAAGAACAGGTAGTATCAGGTGAGGACTCATTGAAAGCATAGCACGCTCTCACTTCGTCTGCTAAAGAGCATCACGCAGCCCAGGCATAGTGTTTGGAGGGTATGGCGTACTGTTCTCTAGTGGTTAGGGCAAGGAAGAGACAGGGCTTCCAGGGTGCATTGGGATGGCTGCGTCTAGGATGCAGTGAACAACCAATCAGTTCTGAGACACTCTAAGCAGCAGCAGCTTCTGTTAATTGTATAATTCCTGGCTGCCGGCAACCTTTCTCTCATCATTTGGCAGGCACATTTTGTGTTTCTTTGACTTCCTAGTTTCCTCTCTCCTGTTTTACCATTTATATTTCCTCCATGCCCAACCTGGATTCCACTTTCCAGGGATATTCCAGACTCAGATACCTTGAAGACGGAGACCCACTGTGATAGTTGATGCTCCTGTCCCTGGCCCATGATTCCTTGTATGTCCTCAAGCTTATAAGTATCTTGTATCTCAAACTATTAGGTGAATGCAATTTACAGTGTTTCTCTGGCCTACTTTGTACCTTCACATTAACTTTTACTTTCCAAGGATATTGTGTATGCAGATGTTGTCAAACATACCAACCCTTACAGGATTTCCATATCTCTATCAGTACGTTTCCAAGAGCAGCTGGTCAGCCCAGTGTGCAAAGGGTAGGGTTAAATGCACTAGACTTCGCTCTCCCTACCCCTAACCCCTGTTTTCTCTTGGGAAGATCGTAAGACTTTGTGGCTCGCATGGACCGAGGAGACGGCAGACAGCTGGTGGTCTGGGGGGGCCTGCTTGTTCCTAACACCTGAGAATTCTGACAGTGGAGTGTCAGGGACACACAATTGTCTTCAGTAAATTTCCTAGAGTTGATAATGGTGGCTGGCGTGGAGGAGGCAGGTTTACAACATCTATGAAGCCGTGTATGGTGCTGTGTGTCAAATAAGAGTCTGACTGGGTATATGGCTCTAACCAACATCCAGAATAGGCCTGGGCAAAAATTTCGTTCCGTTCGCGGAAATTGCGATATTTTGACATTTTTGCGTTCCGCGGAGAGCGCGAAAATGTCAAAAATTCCGGTTTCCGCAGCTTGGCGATAATTTGTTTCTTGCTCGCGCTGTAAAATGATACATTCTCGCGCGCGCGCGATCGCCTTACCTGAATCCCTGCGTTCGCCGACAAGTTTTCTTGATCCGGTCGCGTTCTCCATGAGATGTTGTATTGTTTTTAGCCATTTGCGCTGTCTCGCGACAGTTCGCGCCCGCAGTGACGTCATGCGTCGCGCGATCACGTCTTTCTTCTCGCGATCATGCACCGCGAGAACAACTCAAAACAAGATGGCCGCGCCCGCAAGCAGCCACATGGGTAAGTTGGCGACCCGCAACCATGCAGAAAATCGCGCGAACATGCCGGAAAAAAACTTCCGCATCTTCGCGATATTTCTGCTTGTTTGCGATAATTTTAAACATTCTCGCGATAATTTGCGAAGGTTAATTCCGCAAATTCCGCCCACCCCTAATCCAGAACAGCATATATTTCCTATCCAGGTGACCCATAACCTAACTGCAGTCTAACCTTAGAGAGTGAATAAACTCTCTGAAAAATCCGTGATGGTGTCCAGCGGCACAAATTGTTTAGTGGATGACTGGGATGTAGTGGAGGGGGCAAGCTTGACATCAAGATACCCTGAATAACCCCGAGAGTTTTAAGCACTGCAGTGGTCTGCGGAGCTTCCGCTCATGTCTTTGTCACCAAGAATACATTATTTTCTGATCTTAATGAGAAGGACAGAGACGGGAAATGAATAATACTTTCTGCCAACCGAGTCTCTTCTTTTTCAAGTGAAATTGAAATGTGGTAACAGAATTCAATTTCTTTCCCGCCCTGAATCAGCAAGTTTAAAAAGAAACACGGAGCCTGTGATTAGGGCCTGCTTGCGGTTTCCGCGCTGGCTGCCCAGTCACTAAAAATACCCGGCCCGCCCATTGGTGGTTGCTAAAACCTTTTTACTGTATCCGGTGCCCTCTCCGCCCTCGGATTCCTAGCAGGATCTCCAGAGCGGCATCGGATTTCCCACTCACTGTGGGATCCTTAAGGACTGCGGTGCTGTGTGAGGACGGCCTCTGTGTCTGATGTCAAAGGGCATTCTTGCCCCCAGATGCAGCAAGGCTATGGTTTGGTGTGAATGGTGGTTGGAAAAATCCCCTGCCATCTATTTTCCTGACAGGCCTATATTTAACCTATTACCTGCAGGGGATTATCAATCTGTCCCTTACACCACATTTAGACCACACTAGAAAACAACTGTCAAGAAATGTGTAATCACGGCAAAAAAAGGAATTGTTGCCTGACTACGCAGTGTAAAAATGTATTTATTTCACAAATGAAAATAGAAATGCTGTAGTTAATTAATAGGTGGGAATTGAGTGGAGCTTAAGACGAGATGTGTGCTAAGGTGCAAAGTCGAGCGACCTGCAGCTTTAACATTTTTTTAACTTCACCAGTGTCACGAAGTAGGAAGCTGTCAGAACAGGTTTTTTCAGCAGTCCTTCTCAGCAGCAAAGCAAAACCAAAGGGGATGATGGACGGAGTGTTGAACATTGCAAGCACTCACCCCCAGTCAACTGATCTGGGTTTAATCCATCATCATTCTTTAGCTCACTCCGACACCCCTGGTCAGACATGGCCATATGCGAATCAGTCTGACCCTGTGCCTCATGGGAACAGTCCAGCCTGAACTGCCAAGCCATGTCTTCCCTGGACCGGAAACAAGCATCCCGAGACCGGTTTCTGACTAATCAGCCGTCATCAGCCAGGCTAGCTTGAATCCAGTGGCAAAGTGAGCAAGGGACCCACGTCTGGGCATACCCTGCCAACTTAGGGCGAACAAAGCAAAACCAAAGGGGATGATGGACGGAGTGTTGAACATTGCAAGCACTCACCCCCAGTCAACTGATCTGGGTTTAATCCATCATCATTATTTAGCTCACTCCGCCACCCCAGGTCAGACATGGCCATATGCAAATCAGTCTGACCCTGTGCCTCATGGGAACAGTCCAGCCTGAACTGCCAAGCCATGTTTTCCCTGGACTGGAAACAAGCATCCTAGGACCGGTTTCTGGCATTTCAGCCGTCTTCAGCCAGGCTAGCTTGACTCCAGTGGCAAAGTGAGCAAGGGACCCATGTCTGGGCATACCCTGCCAACTAAGGGCGAACAAAGCAAAACCAAAGGGGATGATGGACGGAGTGTTGAACATTGCAAGCACCCACCCCCAGTCAACAGCAGGCAGCCATTTCTCCTGTATCAAAGAGCCTCCACGTGGAAGCAGCCACTCTGCGTCACAATTGCAGCCAAGATGTCCTGCTTCTGCAGAACCCCGAAGCCGCCACTGAAAGCAAGCTGTCCCAAGGTACCCCTGCAGCCAACTGGTCTTCTGCTGCCCTGCACACCTACTGACTCTCTGTACCTGAGGTGCCCCTACAAGAGACCATATACTCCTGCCGTCCCCCTGCTCAATCCCCTCCCTGCCCTTGTCACTATGGAGAGGGAGGTTGCTGCAGGCCGCCACAGACTTCCTGGTTAGTAAGTTCTGTTCATGGGGCATCCTATATTCTGATGAATACAGCACGAGGTTTTAAAAATCATTTAGGATTTAATCGGATGTGATGGTGCGGGGAGCGATATCCAGTACAAATAACATTTTGCTATAATTGATATCAAGGTAATCATTGGTAACAATTCTGCGGGTCAAGGTTCTCAAAGAAAAGTAAAAGGAAACTACTATTATGTTTTAATCCTGCTTGAAACACATTCATACACATATTGATCTTTTGTGACTGTAGTAAAAGGCAACCTTTCACTCACCCTCGATTTTTGCAAAGTAGAATTACCGCAACAAACAAACTGTTTGGCATGAACGATAGTACCATTTGAGTGCAATATTCAATCAATCAATCAATAGTCTTTAATCAATTTGACTAAAACAAATCATAAACGTACATAAAAAATACAAATGCAGTATTATAAGGAAACTGTCCCCTTGAATGAATAAATGCACAACATCTCATACGTATGAATGAAACACTACAGATAAAAACCAAGAGACATAAAAACAGAAAGTTGGTGAGTTTAAAAATTGAAGATACTAAACTACAGGTCTGACTTGCATAAAATTCTATGCTAAAAACAACGGGCGAGTAAACTTAAAACGTAATCTAGAAAAGTTAGGACATATAAAAACAATGTGCAAGTTGTCAAACTAAGCAGCATGGTCGCAGGAGCAAGGTGGAGCCTTAAAGGGCTTGTGCCAGCCCACTAATAACTGTGGGAACAAATTCAGGTGGAAATAGGTGAACTGGCACATCAAGCAACAAATATGGTTCAGTAAGGTATGGAGATTTAATCATACAAAAGTGCAGAAGGTATTTCTTGGACAGTTCAATCAACTCCCTCTTTTCCTGAGCTTTATCTAAAAAATCTTGCTTAACCCAAGTAATAGCTGCCCTGATAATAGATTCTAGGTTGTCAAATAACTCAGGTTTGCCAAGGTTACTCAAAGTGCATTTGATATAGTTTAATCAGGGTATGTAAAACCTACAATCCATAGCAAAGCAATCTCTTAGGATCCTTCTATTAAGGTCTAGTTCCTCCTTAGTCCATATTGACAGCTATAGTATTAATGGGTGGACTTGAATATAGTCAGAGATATAATCAACACCCAGTTCCTCTTGCACAATCTCCATCAGGACACTTTGGGGCAACCTCAAAACCTTTCTCAATGATTTATTTTCTGCTACTTTGATTAGATTGCAATCCTTGTATTCCCAGATCTCACAACCAAAGGTAGCTGTCGGAATGCATTTTAGTTTGTAAAGATCAATAGTTGATCTGATATTGGGTCAGCAAATCCTCCTTGAAAACTCCTCAATTCTATGGAATGCTCTGTAGAGAGGCTGGGCTAGGACATTGAGCAAGAATTGAAGTTCAATTTGGTAGGCAGTAATAAAACCAGGTAACAACATTTATTGACCCTGTCGATTTGATTACCTTTAATTGTATAGGTTTAAGATTTAGTTTTGACCATAGTGTACGATTTAGAAAAGTTGGTTGTCAGGCCCAAGCTGTCTATGAATAAAATGAACCAGTCTAGCAGATGCTGTAGGCCATTAGACATACGGGCTATAAGAACTGTATCATCAACAAATAGCAGTGCCAGTATATGTCTATCATCCATCTTAGGGATATCTTTACAGAATTCCACTAGGAAGGGGTCAAGCTGATTAATATACAAAATGAAAAGCATTGGGGGTAAAATACACCCCTGGAGAACTCCACTGGCTAATTTAAAATGTGGAGTGCACTCCCCATTGTGGAGATCATGCAGAAAAGTGACTTGTGCAATATCTACCCCCATGAACTCAAGCATGGCCCAGAGCTTCAACCTACTGACCGAGGCAAAGGCCGTGCTGAGATCCATGAAGACCAAGTGAATTGAGCCCTTCCTCCCTGTTATATACTTGTTAATTAATAAGTGGAGGTTAAGATTTAGTTCTATCGCTCTCCGTCCTTCTCTGAATCCATATTGGACGACTGTCAGTAAGTTCTGCTCCTGTGCCGACTCTAACAGCCACTGCAGCACGATGCGGCCAAGGATTTTAACTTCCACATAAACTAAAGATATTGACCTATAACAGGCTGGATTCGCTCTATTCCCTTTATCGGATAGTGGGACAATTACCAACTCTTGCCAAGAGAGGGGAGGGTACGACTGCGAGCTGTCACATTCAAGTGTTGGGTGATAATAGGAGCCCAAGATCCACATTAGCTTTGTAAAGGTCTTTGTGAACTCTGTTGGGGTTATAAGATTTTCCATATGGTAAGGCCTGAATAGCATCTTTGACTTCCACCAAGTTAAAGAGGATTACCTCCCTCCTGCTAGGATAAAAGAGTGAGGAGGCTACACTTCCCTCATTGTAGATAGTTTCAAAATGGAATACCTAGCCTTGGGTTGGGAGAGTGAGAGCCAGTTTGGACTGCAATATTGATTACTCCACTTTTGATGAAGCTGGAAGCAAATGTCTGAAGCCTTCCCAACCTTCTGCCATGGGGATAGTCATAAATAATATTTTATCCTCCCTTGTTCTTCATGCTTCCCAACCTTCTGTCAAGTCCGCCTCATGACACACGAAGAACTGACCCTACTTGGTTTTAGTCTCTTGTTCTGTCCCACAACAAGTTTCAATTATGCAGAAATCAGAATAGATCTTTTTAAATTAGTAAGAAAATTGAAACTCAAAAAATTGCTCCACCTCAATCAAGTCACTCAGACAGAATTGGCTAGGCTGATGGGCTGGAATAGGACACCAATCTGACAATTGGGGATGTAGACATACTGATAAACGTTCCTGAGCTGGAACAAGGGCAGGCCCAAATACATGAGGGGCCCGATTCACAGAACTAACTTAAGACAAAATCCTAAACTTACTACCATTTTGGTATTCACAGAAGGCACTTACTCATTTTGGTATTCACAGAAGGCACTTACTCATTTCGGTATTCACAGAAGTTAGGAGACCTAACTTTAGGACTCCTAAATGCCTTCTGTGAATACCGGAAGTCTTAAAGTTAGGATTTTTCTCAGTTTAGGAGTAGTAAAGTTAGGACTCCTAACCTTACTTCTCCTAAACTGAGAAAAAGCCTAACTTTAAGACTTTCTGTATTCACAGAAGGCATTTAGGAGTCCTAAAGTTAGGAGTCCTAACTTTACAACTCCTAAACTGAGAAAAATCCCAACTTTAAAAAAATTCGGTATTCACAGAAGGCATTTAGGACTCCTAAAGTTAGTACTCCTAACTTCTGTGAATTCCGAAATAATTAGGTGCCTTCTGTGAGTACCAAAATAAGTAAGTGCCTTCTGTGAATACCAAAATGGTAGTAAGTTTAGGATTTTGTCTTAAGTTAGTTCTGTGAATCGGGCCCGAGATCACTAACATCGAGAGATCCCTTTGATAAACTAGGCAAAGTCAACTTTCTTACCACAGATGCTCTATGATACCAAAGAACGTCATTCAGAGGTAAAGAATTTAGGAAATTAAGATGGACTGGTTATACCAAATCGGGAACTTTAACAAGGGTCCAGAAAAAGGCTACTGAAGCACTAGCCAAAGATGAGAACATTGTGAATCATCCAGCTGATAAAAGGGAAACATTGTTATTTTACCTAAAGCAAACTATATTAGATAAACCAGTAGCCACTTAGCTGACACCAGCTGCTAATTGTAATCAACAGAGAGCTATTCAACATATGATTGTTAATTACTGGACTAAAATTGATGATTTCAAAGGTCCTTGGTCTATTAGAACAAGAACAATTTGATTATCTTAATACAGACTTCCACATACACAGTGTTGTCATAAATTAGTTATTTCAGATTTTGCAGCGATTTTATCAATGATGTCATAGAACATGTCACGAATGATGTACTATGTGAGGTGATAAGCAGTGCATGTTGAGGGCACGAGTTATATTAACTTTAGGGCATGAGTTATAGTTAATTGAGATAACTATAACTGGTGAATTTGAGTAGTTTTGTTCCTTTAAAAGGATATATGTCAACTGACATTTACATCCAACTATAACGTCTTTTTAACCATTGATATTTTCAGTGAATTTCAAATTCTTTTTTAAATGCAAAGTTAGATATTATTACCATACCTAACTATAGTGTCACTTTAACCTGTTTTTTTCAGTGAATTTCCTAGTTTTTTTTTAAATGTAAAGTAATATTTTATACCACACAACACCAACCTTACACCACGTTTGACCAACTGTGAATAGCCTGAGTTGGCCAGGGTCCTGCAGGAAGCACACCCGATGCCACACCAGTGGTTAATTTGTAAATATAATACATGCCAGGGCTCTCATCAGGAATCAGGCTCAGCCAGCCCATTCTCCTGTTGGTGCTGTTTAACACAGAACCAACAAACCCTACAAGTGGGGAGGGGATGTGGTGTAATGGCTAGAGCTGCCGACTTTAGAGCTGGGGAACCAGGTTTGAGTATTGGCGTTGGCTCAACATCCAGTGATTTTGGGCGAATCACTTAATCTCCCCGTGCCAACCAAAAATGAATGTGTCCTTAACTGGTCCTCAAGCGCCGGTGTTGACGATTAAGTGCTGATCCTGAGTTTCGGAAACCACAGGCTCAAATTAGGCACTGTCCCACACACACGTTTGGCCATATGCAGAGTGGGGATGAATTCA
The DNA here is from genome assembly GCF_964204655.1 of Triturus cristatus. NCBI lineage: Eukaryota > Metazoa > Chordata > Amphibia > Caudata > Salamandridae > Triturus > Triturus cristatus. Next base: position 673,114,898 of record NC_140584.1, read on the forward strand.
GGTCCTAGTGTCAACCCACCCCCGTAGGCTAGGCCATTCACCCAACCTTCACACTAAGCAGGGGTTGAGTGCAGGGACTGATGCCCAAACCCCCACTTGCACATGCGGCTGAGTATGTGATGTTAAATTATAAATTATATTATTTAAAGTAAAGCAAACCTACCGACTTTTTAAAATGGTCAGAACGCCAAAATATAAATAGTGAGCATGAATTGGTCAGCATGCCAGCATATATAAATTGCCTTTGTCAAAATAAATCACCATGACTTATAATCAAAGATGTATTTCATTAATTTACACAGTGCAATGTTTAATAAAAGTGATGTTCATAAAAAATTGTTAGAAATGGGGCTTCTGGTTGTCAGAGTATGAACCCTGTACTAACAGGAACCACCCCTCTAGCTAAACACACACTAAAAGTTATATTACAAAAAGAAGATCAGCACCCACCTTTCATTCAATTAGATATGTAAACATCACAAAATGAGTTACATAGTGCACAGACTCCTTCCGAGGCTTTCTAAAAAGATTCCTTTATTCATATCTTCTTGTTCTTTTTAAAAACCTTTGCTTCCTTGTTGCCAATGAGTTTCATCCTTTAACAGTGACTTCATCAGGGCTTAGTGTAGTGTTGTCTTACATATCAGCTGAAGAGGCAGAGAAAGTCACAGCAAAGTTAGTAATCTTTGACCTTTTCAAAATACCAGACTTTCTTATGCGATCAGTGGCTAGTCCCAATAATGTAGGAATATCTTATGTTTTTATGTCAAAGTTCTACCGTTCTCTTTTCAGAAATGTTATCAACAAGAAGTGTCCAAGCCCATGGAGGCATCTGTGCCTGTATAGCTTGTTAGCTGGCAAGCAGAATGGTGTGGCCAGAAGCAGATTTAAAACAAAAAAATAAAAAATAGAGAATTCCTCCTGTGCGGAAGATTAGGAGGCTGATCTTCTAGATCAATGTGCCACCCTAGCTTTAACTAAGAATCTTACTGAAAGTGATACGTGCAATTTGATTACTTCAGCCTCACTTTTGGTAAAACACTAAAATATAACCTGTGCTCACCCTCTGGTAGCTTGGCAGAGAACAGTCAGGCTTATCTAAAGATGGACTGTGTAAAGTATTTGTGCAATACACACACATGATAACACTATGAAAAAAACACAGAAATACTACACACAGGGTTGGAAAAATCGATTAGATTTTTATGCGTGAAACAAGACTAAAACAACAAACATCCAATAAGCAGAATGTTTTTAAAAATATATCAGAAAGTAGTGCTTAGAAACTTATAGCGCATAGGGGTTATTTGAGGTAGTGCTGGACTGGGGTATATCCAAAGTTCGGACCGACTGCAATGAAAGGCAGGCTGGCTACAGGACTCACTCAGGTCCCACTAAAAAAATACCTTGGATGGATCAAGAATTGACCTTGAAGACTCGATACGTCGGTTCAAATCCACGCAGGTGATGAAGGCTTCCTCGACTAACCCCTTTATGATGTAGGTGCTTTGTCGCCATCGAGCCACACTGTCCAAGCGCTATCATTGATTGGCCGCTGTGTCAGAGTTGAAGGGATCTGCATTAGTTCCGATTGGCGTAAAGTGGCCACTGCGTTAATTTTTATGGTTCTGGCCAGCTAAGTCCCCTTTCAAGGGCCCAGGACTGGTTTAGCACCACTTGGAAGGTCAGGAATCGATGATGGTGGAGTCCATGTGCTGTTACAGGGTTTAAGGAAGTCTTTGATGGCCCTGAGACTTCAAAACAGGGGGCAAGCCCTTGGAGTCACTCTGGGTTCAAGTGAGATGGGTCCAGTCCTTGTCCTCAGCAGGGCAGAGATCAGTAGGCAGCATAGCAGCACAGCAAAGCAGAAAAGCAGTTCTTCCAGAGCAGCAGCCAAGCAGAGTGGCAATTCTTGTAGCTCAGCAGTTTTTACTCCTAGAAGAGTTCTTCACCGCACTGTCACAGTAGGGTACTGTCTTGGTAGGGTCTGAGCCCCAGTACGTATACCCAGTTGTGCCTTTGAAGTGGGGGTGACTTCAAAGCAGGCCCTTGAAGTACACAGGTCCCCCTTTCTTTCTAGACCTGGCTCCAGAGTATCAGTAGGGGTTAATCAGATTTTTGTGGGAAACAGGGCATTGCCTATTCAGGTGTAACTGTCAGCTCCCCCTCCCTCTTCCTGCCCAGGAAGAGCTATCAGATTGCAGATGAGTTCTCTGTCACAACCACCCTTCATGTTTTTTGGCTGTCTAGAGGAAATGTAAAAAGTGTAGCTGTCGTGCTCCCCAGACATGTATTGGAGACAGGTTGCAAGGCACACAGAGCAGTAAGAGCAGAGAAATACCCACTTTCTAAAAGTGGCATTTCTGAAATATTAATGCTCAATCTAACTTAACGGTTAAACGGGATTGTTTGCTTAATATTCCAAAGATATAAAACATGATGCAACTCCTCCTTTCTGATCAGAAATTACAGCTTAAACGTGTATTAAGGAATTCCCCATGCTAGCCTTAGAGAAGAGTAGACCTCACAGTAGTGAAAAACAAATTTAGCTGTTTTTCACTACCAGGACATGTAAAACATAATAGTACATGTTCTACCTTTTAGTTAAACAGCACCTTGCCCTTAGGGCTACCTACAGCCTACCTTAGGGGTGACTTACATGTAATAAAAGGGGAGTATAAGGCTTGGCAAGTCGATTTAAATGGCATGTCAAAGTGGCAGTCAGTTGCACACACAGACCCTGCAATGGCAGGCCTGAGACAGGTCTTGCATGGTCATTAAAAAGAAAATTTTAAAAAGAAAAGGGGGCAGGCCTCAGAGGCTCTGTGGCCAACCCCATGCTGTGCACAACCATTGGCCAGCATGGAGCTTGCTGCCCGTGTGGGGCTGGGTGCAGCCTTCAGCTGTGCACAGTGAAGAGTTTGCTGGTGTAGGGGGTTGGGTGCAGAGACTGGCCCAAGTCCCGGCCCTGAAGCCAATCCTATGGTATGTAGCACCTTCTGCCATTCGCAGCAGGGTGTTGGCTGGCCTCAGGGGTTGAATGCATGGCTTGCCCACAAGCCAGGTCCTGCGGCCAGCCATAAGCTGTGCATGGCCATTCAGTATTATTTACTATAATCATATGTAATGCTATGTTTGGTCTTACATATGGTAGTCAAAAACTGCTGAACGGATTTACACCAAATCACAACACGCATTGGCCAAGCTTTGTCTTGGTTTTTGCAAAACCATATTGTTGGGCAAGCTGCCAGGCACTCATCATTAAAATAAAACATTGGATGAAGGCAAAAATGTTTTTTGTCCCAAAAAGCACACATTGCCATAGTACTACCTGGCACTTAAGGGAACTACTTTGTGTGTGGATGAGTTCCTGATGAAACAGCACCATGTTTTAACTCATAGTGAAGTCAGTCAGTGGTTGAAGATGACTGAACCATTGCCCCATGACAAATGTGAATGACATAACCACAGATGAACGGTTGAAGTTATGCTGAATAACCCAATGCATAAAGATGTTATATACATAATATTAGTAAAAACAACAGGTCTTGGCTAACACATATGGTAATAGTATATTACTTTATGTTCAAAATAACCTAGAAATTTACTGAAAAAAACAAAGGTCAAAGTGTTGTTATAGTGAGTTATGGTAATAATATCTGACTTTGCATTAAAAATAACCTCAGAAATTCACTGAAAAAAACCAAAGGTTAAAATGACATTATAGTTAGATGAAATTGTCAGTTTAAACGTAATGTTTTAAATAAAAAAACACTGACATTCAACAGTTATCGTTATTTTAAGTAACTATAACTCGTCCCCTTACCAGACACTGCTTATGACCTCACATATTACAACACTCATGACATATTCTGTGACATTATTGAAAACATTACTGATGATGACAGCAGTGTGCATGGCGGGGATATGAGTTATAATTACTTGAAATAACTATAACAGAAATGTTCACCTAACTATAATGTCATTTTTACCTTTTATTTTGCTACTAACCTCCTCACTCTCTGTGCTCACCCCCTCTCACTTGTGCTTCATTGCTCTTTTCCAGCTTTTGCCTCTTTTTGCCTTTCACTCATGCCTTTTGGCTTCTATGCTCTTTTCCAGCTTTTGCCTCTTTTTGTCCATTTTACCTTTCACTCGTGCCTCTTAACTGCCTTGCTATTGCTCATCTTTTGCCTCTTTTCGCCTCTTTTTGCCATTCATTTATGCCTCTTTACTTTCTGGCTATTTCTCAGCTTCTGACTCTTTTCGCCACTTTTTGCCTTCACTCATGCCACTTTGCTCCTTTGCACTGTGCCACCTTTTGACATCTCTTCTGTCCCCCTTCCTTCAGCCCTTCAGCTGCAACCAGTGTAAATCACCTACTCCTCCCTCCTGCCTGTCCCTGCTCCTTACCTGTTCTCCTGAGTGTCTTCCTGCCTATTCTACCTACCTTTGTAAGCCCCACCCACTGCCCTGCACTCTTTCCGCCTCCCAGGACCTACTTATGGCTGCAGTACACAGCGAGTGTGCTACCAGCTCACTGCCTGCACAACAAAGGTGCTTCAAAGGCAAACCGGTCTGCGCCTGTCCACACCTGACCATGCCTGTACATGCCTGGACCGCACCCAGTGCCATGAACCCTGGTTCATCAGCGCCCCACAGCTATACCTCCTCAGCACTCTGAGCCCTCAACACCAGTCGCTACCATGAACATTGCTGCAGCGCCACTCCACTAACTACATTACTTTTTGCCTGCAGCACTTGCCATTTCACCTACAGCACCATGCATACTAATTCATGCACTATTCTTGTAACACAAAAGTGGACCACATGCCCACTCCTTAACATGCGTGATCTCACCAAACATCCCACTGAAGTCTGGGACCTCATCGACTCACTTGCAGCAGACATACTCTACCACATGGAGACCTGGCTTAACCCATCTTCAGCTCCTGACATAGTAATGGCCATCCTAGAGGGACACAAGATCACAGCATTAAAAAACCAGGAGGAGGGCTCGCCATCATCCACAGAGACTCCATACAATTTACCGCCATCATGAACACCACCACCCTGGCCTTGAAACACATGCATTTCAAACTCTAGACTGACAAAACAACCATCAAGGGATCCCTCATCCACCGGAAACACAAACCAATTTCACAAAACTCATAGCAGACTTCATCGCCACCTCACCATCAACTCCAAAGAAAACATGAACCTTTGCAACCTCAATTTTCAACTAGAAAACCTCACAGACTCTAACTCCACATACTTACTCACTTCATGGACAACATCTGACTTGCCCAACTGGCTTGTGACCCCACACACACCACAAGACACGCGCTCGACCCCATCTTCACCTTCAGTGACAGAAACATGAACAACCACACAACCCAGCTTACCTGGATGGACAACTTTGTAGTACACTTGTTGGAAATGGCCCTTTTTGCAGGGTTATCCCCAAACTTTTTGCTTCTTCCTCCTTTGTTTTTCCTGACCTGTGGTTGTTTGCTATAGGACTCTGGGCCATTTACCACTGCTGATCAGTGCTAAAGTGCATATGCTCTCTGTGAAAATTGATATGGTGATTGGTTATCCATGATTGGCTTATTTGTTTTACCAATAGAAGTCCGTAGTAAAGTGCCCTGAGTGTGCCAGGGCTGGTAATTCGAATGCTACTAGTGGGCTTGCAGCACTGATTGTGCCACCTACATGAGTAGCGCTGAAAAGAGGTCTCAGGCCTGCCACCGCAGTGCCTGTGCGCAGTTTGCTAACTTCCATGTCGACCTGGCCAGTGTACCCACTTGCCAGTTCTTACCCTTCCCTTTTCTTACATCTAGGACACCCCTATGGTGCCCCCAAGGTACCCCCCTGGGCAGGGTGCAGTGCATGTAAAAGGTAAGACATGTACTAGTGTGGGTAACATGTCCTGATAGTGAAATACTGCTAATTTAGTTTTTCACTATTGAAAGGCTATCTTGCCCAAAGGCCAGATTGGGGAATGCTGTGTAACATGTTTACCTGCATATCGTCCCAAAGGAGCAAGATAGAAATTTGAAATCTGGTATCCCTGAACTCAGAATTTAATAACACCTTTTAGTAAAGATGGTTTTTGAATACTGTGTTTGAAAATAGCACTTTTAGAAAGTGGCTATTTTCTTGTTCAACCTTTCTGTGTGCCTCTGCCTGTTTGTGGATTGACTGTCTGGTTTGAGAGTGACAGGGGCTGTGGTGGCTCCAGGAGTCTGGGTGAGTCAGCACTAGGCTGAATAGACCTATCTGCATTTAGAGTGGTGGGAGGAGTAGTACCTGGGCCTGCCTTCCACAATGCTGGCACCACCTCCTGTGGTGCATCTGATTACCCTGGCCTACACTGACAAAGGAAGAAGTTGTGCACTGGCAGAGTGCACCCAGAACTGGTTTGGAGTGGGTCGAGGACCCCTCACACATAGAGAACAAAGACTTTTGGGGTATAAATAGGAGAGAGCTGAAACCCCTGAAAAGTTAGACTAGGAAACTTCGTGATCAAGAAGGAATCCCTGCCAAAGAGAACAGCTGAAGAAGACTGAAGAAAAGTGCTGCGATTGCTGTGTGTCTGGGGGCTGACCTGCAGTAGCTGTTTCTGCTAAGGAAGAGGACTAAGGGACTTTCTGCCGTGTGCTGTGTCCCCCTACTTGAAGAGGAACTGTGCTGTGTGCTTTGTTCTTCCGAAAACAAGAGTCTCAAAGGGCCTGAGGAGAGCTGGCCTCCTGTTTCAGAAACTCAGGGATACAAAAGTTTCTAGGAAGAACATTTTGTCATCGCTGTGGGCGTGTGCTTGCCCCAGCCTATGCCCTGCTAAATAGCCCCTGTTCCTGGCAGGAGCCTTCTGCTTGATCGTGGCCGTAAGGACGCCGAGAGGAGCGCTGTGTGTCAGTTTCACCGCCACCGGCCCGAGTCTGAAGCAAGAGCCGCGCTGAGATTGGTGTTAGCGCGGGGTGTTGCCTGGCAAAGGGGGGCTCATCACAACGAAGAGCTACCCTGACTTCCAGGAGGCACTAGGCATTGCTGAGATCGGCGAGGGGAAGAGAGAAGAGAGAATGTGCCCCCCAGGTGACTGCTCGGAGTAAACCCAAGGAGCGTGGGGTTGTTACGGTCTGGGGCAGGGGCGCGGGTCTGAGAGAGAGTGCTCTCGGCCACCCTCCTTTTGTTACTTGAGCCGGGGGGATCGCAAGGCCCGTACTGGCCCCGAGAGGAGCGGCAATACCGGGATCTGCGTGCGGCTACGATCCACACATTCCTAATGTATTTCTGGGGCATATTTGGCAATCGCTGACAACGTGGTTATCAGTTTGTCGATCCACATTCCATCAGTATTTTTGGGGCCTGATTTAAGCTTTCTTTTTAGTCCTGAGGGGATCCTGGGGCAAGGTCTCAGAGCGGCTGACAACAGAGGGAGCCTCATGGGGGAGAAAGTGGCATTTTAGCACTAGAGAAGCACCGCGCACCGGCGCTGAGTAATTTGTGTTGACAACCGGACGGTGCATGCGCTTAGGAGATCAGCGCTAGTGACACGTCCCTTGGGGGTTAGGAGAGATACAGTCTCAGCCCACGCTTCCTTTGTGATCCTGAGACTGAACTATGGATCCCATATAATGTACTCCAATTTAACCCCTTCGCCTCAGTGGGAATTCCGCCGCGGCGCGGGGGGGTGCGGGGGGGGCAGCGCGGTGGCGCTGTGCTCATGACGGAGCCGCTCCGTCATGAGCCACGGTTGAGCTGTGCTCATGACGGAACGGTTCCGTCATGACTCCGCCCAGTTGCGTTGTCCCCCCGCACAGGCGGGGAAACAGCGCCACGTGGGCGGAGCGGCCGCCACCGGTCGTGGCATGACGGAACCGTTCCGTCATGAGCACACGGCAACCGTGGCTCATGACAGAACGGTTCCGTCATGAGCGGGGAAGGGGTTAAGAACTGTTTTGCCATGGTCCCATTGCTTGAAGAAATACAGAAACTACACGTTTGTTTTTACAAAGAACATTTCTAAGAAAAGATTATGTATGTATGTTGGATTTTTTGTCGTTGTTGGTCTGGACTAAAATTAGATAAAGATATTTATATTTATATAAAGAACCTGTGTGGTGTCCGTGTGTGGTGTTTCACTGTGTTATTGTGGGTGTTGGTGCAAATACTTTACACATTGCCTTGGGGATAAGCCTGTCTGCTCGTGCCAAGCTACCAAGGGGGTGAGAATGGGTTATCAACAGTGTTTCCCCCTTACCCTGACTAGAAGCAAGAGTCCATATTTGGTCAAAGGTACCTAGCTCTGCCAACTAGAGACCCCCAATTCTGACATTGGTGGCAGCGGTGGGATTTAAACTTGTATTTGTACTTGACCCACAGTGACTGGTGTACATCACTAGATTAGTGCAGACCACTAGGCAACCACATACAATGTTTTCTTTTTGGTTCTATTTTTGAGTAACCCTTAAAGTATCCAAGCATCATGTCTCAGAAGGGTAAACCAGCAAGTGGTGTTGCAGGACTGAAGCTTGATATCGAAATGTTGAGTAGTCACAAAGTAGGTCAACTCAAGCAGTTCTGTAGGAACTTTGGATATCCCATGAAGATCAGCTCCAGGAAGGGGGAGCTAAAGAAGGCCTTAAGGGCCTTGTGGGAGGCCAAAGAGGCTGGGGAGGCAGAGGATGCAGAAGTGGATGAGGATGTACAAGGGAATGGTTTCAGATCACAGGATCTGCCGGTGTCCAGAGCAGCCTACAGGGCTGGAAGCAACCATTCCGCTAGAAGTTTATCCCCAGAGGAGTTGGAGGAAAACCAAAGGGTTAGGGATCATGAGTTAGAAGTCATGAGACTCAAGATGAAACTATTAGAAATGGAGAACCAAAAGGCTGAAGTGGAAGAAAAGCGATTGCTTGAGGAGTGCAAGAGGATGTATGCCTTGGAAGAAATGAAATTGACCTTGGCACATGAATTAAGAATGAGGGAGCTTGATTTGGAGCTCGAGAGGCTTGAAGCCTTGAGTGTCTTAGCCAGGAAAGAAGAAAAGTGTGTAGCTCAGGAAGAGAGCTTTGCTGAGTTGGAGGTGGAGTCCAGCTTAGATGGTGGCAGCAAGTTAGTGTTATCTAGTGCTGAGGGAGTACAAACACCCAGAGATGTGGTGCCTGACTTGAGGGAGGGGTTAACATACACCAGGGGGTTCAGGTTTATGAGATAGCTCCAGTGGTGGGCAGTGTCCCTAAAGTAGATTGGGGAACTGACACAGGGGATCATATTCCTAGTGGTGGGAAGGACACTCTAATGACTCTAGATGAGAGGTGCAAGGAGAGGGGTTCCCCCATGGTAGAAGTCCTGGTGTGTGAGTGTGAAGACCGCCCAGAAGAGTGTGGGTTGAGTGACAGAGACAGTCAGACACTGTCTTGCCAATCTCAGGAGAGTGGTGTGACCCAGCTAACCAACTGCAGCCTAATCACCCACCAGGACTCAACCTCCAACATGAAGACATTATACTCAGGGGCCAAAACCAACATCTTCAACCTAGGTAGGCCCAAAATCAGCCTTAAACTCATGACCATCATCAATGCCTCAATCAACCTACACCTTCTCAGAAAATAGGAAAAACACAGAGGTCAGCACTCTCCTAAAGAAACCTTTGGCCGCCTCCAGCGAACTCAATGGCTGCCGGACCCTATCACTACTACCTACTCAGGCCAAAGTCATGGAGAAAGCAATCAACCAGTAACTCGCCAAACACCTGGAACAACATTAACTCTTAGACAGCTCACAAATTAGGGTTCAGCTGCAACCACAGCTCTGAAATAGGCCTCTTCGCAGCCACAGACAATATCCGAGCCATACTCGTCCGAGGAGAGACAGCTGCTCTCATCCTCCTTGACCTCTCTGCAATGTTTAACACCATCTCACACCATAAGCTTGTCACCAGAATCCACCACTTCAGAATCCAGGGAGCAGCACTCAAGTGGATCACCCCCTTCCTCACAGGAAGAACCCAATGAGTACACCTCCTACCTTTCATCTCAGAACTCAAGGAAATCATCTCTGGAGTCTCACAAGGTTTGTCTTTAAGTCCCACCCTTTTCAACACTTACATGACACCACTGGCCAACATCATCAGATCCCACCAACTTAACATCATCTCTTACACCGACAAGACGCAACTCATCATCTTCTTCTCAGAAGATCCCACCAACACCAGGAACAACTTCCACAACTGCATGACCAGTGTCACAGCGTGGATGAAGGAAAACTGCCTGGAGCTTAACACCAACAAGAAAGAATGGCTGATCTTCAGAAACAAGAAGTCCCCCACACCAACTTCGACTGAGAGTGCCAGAAACTTCAGAATCATCCTCAACAGCAAGCGTGGCCTCACAAGTCAACACCATCACATCCTGCTGCTTCTTCATCCTGTTCATGCTATGCAAAATCTTAATGGGGCTCCCCCAGGACGGAAGGCGCACCATCACCCAGGTCCTCGTCACAAGCAGAGTGAACTACGGCAACGCACTCTATGCCGGAATACCACCCCATCTCTCCATAGACTCCAGACCATCCAGAATTCCACCATTTGACTCATCCTGGACCTCCTTTGATGTACCCATATCACTCCCCACTTTAGACAGCTGCACTAGCTACCAGTTCAGAAGCATTGCCAGTTCAAGCTCCTCACCCATGAATTCAAGGCTCTGCACAACACCGGACCCTCCTACAGCAACCACCGCCTCCACTTCAACCAACCCTCCAGACACCTTCACTTTGCCTCTCTCTCTCACCCAAGTACCCTGCATGCGCAGAAGCAAAGCTGGAGGCCGATCCGCCCCCTACCTCACAGCGAAGGCCTGGAACAACCTCCTTCTCCACATCAGGACCTACTCATCGCTGCTGGAATTCTGAAAGATCCTGAAGATCTGGCTCTTTGACTAGCACTCTAGTCCTTCCACTGACCACTGCTAGACTCAGTTTTCACCTGTTTAGTGACTGGATACCCTCACTTGTAATAAGTCGCGCTCTAGAAATCCACTAACTTATATAACATGGGTTTCTGCAATCTGTCCTTGTGATACATCTAGACGCCAATTGTAAAGAAATGATTACAGAACTCAACTGTAATATATTATTACAGTTGAGTTCTGACATCACAATGCCTGCTGCCAAAGGCAGCAGTCAAGGGGAAAGCCAGGTCAGACAGTAGCAGCCGCTTGTATTGCGAAGTGGTGAAGGGCAGTGGTACGGGGAACACAAACAAAAAAAACATAAGTATAAATAAAGAAAATACAACTTACGTGCTCCGACTGCAGCCCTCTTGCTTCTGATCCGCGCATCCCGGCCAGGAACTGCTGCACACTGCGCAGGCTCCCAGCTCCCAATCCCAGCGCTGCTCACATGCTGGAACTACTTTTACCAGCATGTGAGCAGCACTGGGATTGTTCTGAGCACCTCGGTTAGGCTGTAAGACATGGACTGGGAGCCTGTGTTGGTTTCTCCACCCAGCTGTACAGCACAGCTCAGGTGGAGAAAGGCTAAGTGTGCATGACGGTTTGGCCGGCCAGCGAGGGCCGGCCAAACTGCTCTTGGCAGAGGCCACCACTCACCCCCTCCTCCCTGGTGCTGCAGCTGCAGCACCAGTATGGGAGGCCACACCCCTCCCTTGGCTCGCAGCCTGCAGGGCTAAAAATAAAATAATAATACAAATATTTTATTCTCATTTTATATTTGTCCTCTGGCTCTGCTGGCTTTCAGCGGGGGGGAGGGGAAGGGGCGACGATCCTCCGCCATAACGGAGGAGCCACCCCTGAGGTCAGATGAAGGGGCATAATTAAATCAGGTGTTTAAAGCAAAAAAAATGAAATGTTCCTTTTCTTTTTCTGAGCTGTTTTTCTAGTGGTACCATGACAAGAAAAAAGGAAAATTATTAAAACATGTTTATTTTTTGCACATCTAAGGTAATTCTAAGAAAGTTAGAATCTTTCTGAAAGTTTCTACTTTGCCTTTTTTTTTTTTAAATGACTTGCAGTAAACTGATTCTAATTTCTTATTGTGACAAATATGTAACTGCCTTTTTGATGATTTTAATGTTGCACTAGAGATTCTATTTTGTTCTGCATGTTTGCAAACATCCTCTTTCCTTCATATGAAAAAGCTACCCACCAAGAATTTAAGTGGCTTGTAGGAAAGGTAATTGTGTGTCTTTGTATTATAAGGAATAGAGCACCCCTGCTGTACTGTGGCCTCGTTCCTGTATATGGTCATGAAACTCCACTGTGACTCACAATATACTTTTAATGTGCGGCAGGGGTACTTTATTTTTAATACAGATGCCAGGTTTAATTTTCTTCCTTGGATTTAACTTGTCAAGATGACACCTGTACACTTCAAAAATCATCAGGTTAAATTAAAGATCTTGTGTATGTGAGCGCATAGGTAATTTATTGTCTGTAGAGACGAGAAATAGAGTTGTAGAGTAAGCTACCCACTTTACCAAAATCTGTGATACACCTAAGGCAAATGTATCTGCTGGAGGAGTGAGATGATTTGTTGTACACAATAATGGAATATAGCTTGCTGAACTGATTTCCACTGTCAGCATTTCTTTTTGAGGGTGAAGAGAATTAATGAGGACACTGTTGTCCCATGCTCCTCTGAAAGCCCTGTGAGTACAGACATGCGATTGTGAAGTTGCCTTGATCTGCCCACACCACTAAGTGCCACAGCGAGAAGCACTCTTATGAGCCCTTTGCAGATCTGTCGGCTGCTGTGCTTGCAGTTGTTCTCTAGTCCACCAGGGTGCCATTCTATTGCTGTGGTGTCAGGGAATCTATTGTCACTTGCATCTGCTGTTCATGGTGCCCGAGTTTATGTTTGCACGGTCTCATCGTTTCGGTGACTGCTGGGCCTGTTGTGCGGGTTCAGATGCTAAACCAGTAACTGGTGGGCCCCAGGCCCCCAACCCTTCAGGCCCCCTAAACCCTTCAAGGGGCTCCCATTTAGCACAAGATAAATTAATATCTGTGAGACATAGGAAACTAAGGGATGCGAGAATGAGTCAAAGGAAGCGTGGAGAGAACATGAGCGTATTAGACAGCTGCATGATGCAAACCCTTATGAATTTAAGGGCTCGTTGATAGTTTGCCAGCACCCTCTGTCCGCCAGGTTGATGGAGATCATTGCATCGCCAAAATGGCAGACTACTGCCTGCCATATGTGGAGATCTCAGCCAGGTTCGCAGAGATCTCTGACCTTTAAAGGTCTGGCTGCCACAGCTGCTCCGCTGACGACACTAAAGATTTGGTGAGTTACTGCTATGAATAAAACCTGTTATTTTATAAATACAAACTCCCAAAGCCAGGGTTTCATTTAGTGTAATACAAAATTCTAAAGACCCTGAGGTCACGTGAGATTTCTTCCAAGCTGTAGGGGCCATTTTTTTAGGTCTCGCCTAGCGACGCAGCGCATGCGCTGCTCGCCTTGGCGAGTTCTATTGTTGTCCGTTTGTCGGCGGAAGGGGGACAGGAGATGTGCACGCTTACGGCGTCTCTTTCGGCGTTTCAGGACAGAAGATGTGCACTCCTGGACAGGAGATGTGCACGTGTACGGCGTCTCTTTCAGCCACTCGCGGGACGCTGCTTTGCAATAGCTCACGCTCCTCGCAGCCTTGTTGGACGCACACCACTTGCGGGCTTGTCTGTGCATCACTCGCGGGACGCTGCTTTCTGATGGCGCCCGCTCCTCGCGGGGATCTCACGGGCTTGTCGCGTGCACGCCACTCGTGGACTTCTTTAAACCGAATGTGACTCCGAACGTGTGACCTATGAAGCGCCTCGGCCTGTGCAGCTGGTTCTTGCGCATGAAAATGACCCCGACTTTGAGCTCGATGAGAGAGCATTGGAGCAGATTTTACTACAAGACCTCGGAGCCCTGCCAGTGCTGCAACCACATGGGCACGACATGCCGGGCACACTCGGCACGATTTGCTCTGTCTGAAGGTGAAAGATCGAAAAGTTACAGAATACATTGTTTTTTTAAGCCGCGCCTGTGATCACGCTCACTCACCCAGCATGACAGTTCCCATACTTTTGTTAATGCACTTCGACCACTGGGTGCAAGTGAAGTACCGCTCGCAGTTTTGATTTCCTTCCTCCCGCAGCAAGGATCCTTAGTTCCCAGTCCACAGTCAGTAAAGCGTCTTATTTCGTTCCTTCCGGACTACCAGGAGATGGCCTGGACATGCGCACTGAGTGAGCAGCCTATTTCACGTGATCCACAGCTTACTGTGTAACCAAAGCTGCGCCTATGGACGAAGACGGGCTGCCGCTAGTGGGGTCAGGGATAGAATTAACTAAGGTGAGGGCGAATGGGGAGAAAAAGGGGCGATCGGAGGGGTAAGCAGAGCGGGAGCTGACCAGACCAGTTTATGTCTTAAACGATGGGTACAGTCTATGCCCATGTACGATACATATTTGTATAATGGCAATGTGGGGCTCCTTGCTGCCTGGTTCTTGCTTCTGCTGTCATGCTAGTGGGATGTATCTATGTGTGGCACATGATGATGGCGTATGATATTAGCAATCCCTCTAATGTGTGTGTGTGTTTCCTCAGAGATTTTTTCTTGTTTGGAAAAATGGGTCACGTTCCAAACATAGGCACTTTTAGGACCTGTTCATGGCATTCCATTCAGGCCCGAAAAAGCCCCCTCCATCTGTAGCAACCCACCGGAGATGTTCAAAAGTACTCCAATGGCTGCCTGCGTGATGCCTGTATCTGCCTGCGTGATGCCTATATCTGCCTCCGTAATGCCTATATCTGCCTGCGTGATGCCTATATCTGCCTGCGTGATGCCTATATCTGCCTGCGTGATGCCTATATCTGTCCGTGTGATGCTTATTTCTACCCATTTCTACCCATCTGATGCCTGTTTCTACCCATGGAATGCCTGTTTCTACCCATGTGATGCCTGTTCCTACCCATGTGATGCTTGTTTCTGCGCATGTGATGCCTGTTTCTGCGCATGTGATGCCTGTTTCTACTCATGTGGTGCCTGTTTCTACCCATGTGGTGCCTGTTTCTACCCATGTGATGCCTGTTTCTGCGCATGTGATGCATGTTTCTGTGCATGTGATGCCTGTTTCTGCCCATGTGATGCCTGTTTCTGCATGCGATTCCTATTTTTGTTCCTCGGATGCATGGCAATTTAAACAGGGAAAAAAGTGTCATTCACGTCAAAATGTATCACTCGATCAGAAGAACTCTACGTTTGAGTTTTTTAGCTTCACAACTGCAGAGTGTTCTGAGTGTACTCGGGTAAAACGTTGCTCATGTGATGGCCTCAAATCAAAGTAAAATATTACCAGCAGCGGCTTTTGTTTATTCCACGTTAGCCTGGATGCTATTTTAACTAATCCCAAAACTGGAGTACTTTACCTTTACGAAATATTATTAAGTATGTCAATGTCCGAATTTGCAGGGATAGTACTACCCTTATCCATTTGCTTTAAAGCTTGCCAACCGGTTGCCACTAGGTCATTTAGGGCAGCTGTTCTTTAAGGATGGCTATCAGGGACTACAGAATAGTCTGTGATGTTCTTAACGTCTCACCACTTCATAAGGGTAGGTGAAGATAGGTCTTAAAAGATATGGATTGTAATTTAGTTATGGTGCACGTTGCCCTCTTATCTTTTTTACCTCCATTTTATTTTATTTCCTTTGGTATCGATGAACCCTTGAGATTATATCCGGTGTGCACTTAAGGCTGTTGCCTCATGGTGCTTTCTGTCTTGTTTAGTGGGCTCAAATTTGTCTTGGCTACGGATGTCTCTTGAAGGTCTTTTGGACGTCCTCTCTATGCTGTCCTTCTTTGTTATCCTCGTTAGTCCCCTTATATATACTTCTGCTGTGAGCGGATTTGTAAGTCTTCCAGTTTGCTTTAGAGTGCTGTATTTTGGTCTTGCAGTGTGATAAGTGCTGGCTATGTAAACTCCAGCTCCTGCTCTTCCTGTCTCAAAACCATTACTCCCAAGTTCCAATATCCTTGTTAGGCTGAGCCTGGGCAGCGCATGCACTCCTCTGCGAGGCATGGTGTATTCAGGTAGGGACTTGAAGCTTCGCCCACTCTCCGCCCATATTTTTCATTGGCTTGAGTGTTTGGCCACTGTAAACTGTGACTGTTCATTGGTCAATAGGCTTAGTAGTCCCTCCTTAGTACCGCCTTGTCTCATTTTGTAACCTTCCATGGCGACACCCCCTGTTATGTGTGTTGTTGCTGGGTGGGCTTTGATTACAGCCTCCGAGCACTAGTTTCTCAAAAAGCTTTGTCAGGCAGGATACGCTCTCTCCTAACGCTTTTTATATAATTTTATAGCACGGGCACCGAAAGCATTTGCAATCCAATAGGTCTCGCATTTACAAGAGTTCAAGCTATTGGCATTGTAAATGACAATGCCTTTTATTTATCTGTTTTAAAAGCAACACATAAAAGGCATTGTCATTTACAAAGCCAATAGCTCAAACTCTCGTAAATGTGAGACCTATTGCATTGCAAATGCTTGTTGTTCATCAGCACTGGACTTCCTGGCAGGAAAAAAGTACATCAGATTGTCAGCTTTAAATAGGGTAGACAGTCTGATGTGCTCATGTCAATGGCTCTAAGTCAATCGAGCCGTTGGTGTAAAGTTTTTACCAGCGGAGCCAGGAGGGGCACCACCAATGGAAACATGATGCTGTGCTTGATTCTAAATAGAGTGGATGAACCATCAGGTTGGCACACAGGACACTCCGCCTCATTTGTAGCGGGGTACACTGTTCATCAAATTCTAAATGAGGCCCATAGTTCATATCTTTTTTTTTTTGCGGAGATTTATATAGCACGAACTTGACCCAAATCGGGTATCAGAGCGCTTTACATAGCACCAGTTGCATTACATGAGGACACATTCATTTTTTTATGTTAGGCACCGGGAGATTAGGCGATTTGCCCAGAATCACAGGATGTTCAGCGTCGTTGCAGAGACTCGAACCCAGTTACTCAGATTCGAGGACGGCCGCCCTAATCGTTAGGCCAACTCCTCTCTGACTCTGTCATAAATGCAAGTACTTAGAAGCCAACACAGTGATATTTAGGAATATGTGTATAATAAATCTATAAATTGGCAATACTGTGGGGGTTAGATTAAACAAGGAGTAGAGAATAGAAATAGGCGGCAGTCTAAAAAGAGAACTACAGTGCTCACCTCTGTAAAGGGCAGTAGAATCAGCACTGTAAATGGGGATGACAGACTTTAACAGAGAATGCACTTTCTGAGTATATTTTAAACAAAATGGATATTCTGTCTATTCAAGGCTTTTTTAAACATCTGATCCCAGCCTGTGTGTCCATCCACCATGAAAGAGGACATTTGACTTGACACATCTGTGCATGAGCTCCCACCATGGAAGAATCCCTTTTCAGATAAAAGCGAAGCTTGCGCGGCTCCAGCCGGTCTCCACTCTGCCGCTCTTAATCAACAAGGCGTTCGCTGTGTGTCTCTAGGTGTTCCACTGCCACATCCATCCGATGAAAAATTTACTTTATGCAATAATTCAACTGCAATAATGACTCCAATTTAAAATTAGGAATATGCCATTGATAGTCTTTCTTCAGAAGGCACAACTGTCTGCAGGCAAGTGATCTCTTCAGCTGGGCTCCATAGGAAACGAGTGTATCCCTTCACAGCCAATTTCACTCAAATTGCTGCTATTTATTTTGTTATGGTATACAACTGATAAAGCCTTTATTTCTTTCCATTAATAAACTTGTTGGAGAGAGAGTGGGCGTTAAGAGGATACTGCTAATGCTGTCTCATGGCCGCTCATGCATGCTGAGGAAACTGGCTAAGAAGAAACATACCCAAGTGGGCTGCCAAGTTCTCGCAAAGGCGACCCTGCAATTTGACAAGGGGCAACTATGATGAAGTGAAAGCTGTGGGCTGTAGAGAAGCCAACATACAAGGGCCATCTACTGCTGCTGGGTTCCCTTTCAATGGCGCAAAGCAACTCGTTCATGGGCAAGTGGCGGCACAATCAATTTCTAAAGTTATGTATTGATTTTTATTAGCAATGTTCTCGCACTGGTCAGGCCTTTTCTCCAGATTCTGTAGGTTGTACAGATTGCAAAGCCCAGGATTCTGGATACCAGGAGAGCAGTGGTCAGACACAACTCTGCAGTTTGATTGATTCTAAAGAAATAGCTGGGTCAAGCAGTGAAGGCCTATCTCATTCTCATGCTTGATGCTGTGCATGTCAACATATAGAATATAACACAAATGTCATCAAAGTTAACAAATGCACATTGGAGTAATAATACAGCTCAAATGAAAAACTAAAAAGACGACCCCAACGTTCTGGCTCGAACTGTTCAAAAGATATGACGACTGAAATCATTGTCCCAGAGTTTGGGGCCGTCACTTCCATTAAAACGTCTATGCCTAAATTATGCAATTGGGTAAAAATGGTACGATTGTATTTCCGATAAGTTCAGTAAGGTGCGTAGACAGTGATGAATTTGCCAATTATATTTATTCTCTGAGCAAATATTAGCATACGGCGGTACTCTCAATTTTCTATTCGTCGTGAACCCCAAAGCTTGGTTTCAGACCTACAAATAGCTCTAGAGTTATTTTACAGCGGGAGTCGACAGGCAGGATATGGCAGACCTAAACACGTGGGGCCTCTTTTATGAGGCCTGCGCCGCCAGAACGTCACTTTTTGTGATGGCGCGTACTGTGGCGGAGGAGCTGCTCCGTATTTATGAGGCAGCACTAAGCCACTTTTTTTAGCTTAATTCTGCCTCGTCATAAATATGGTTCCCTTTGTTTTCTGCGTTAAAGGGGCGTTCCATGGGTGTTGCTGGGGGCGTTCCCGGCTACATCATGGCTTTTTTAACACTGCCCCAGATTTACGAGAAATCGTAAATCTGAGGCAGCGCCATAAACGTATGCCTCCCCAGGGAAGGCGTAAGGAAAGCACGAGGAGAAATATCTTTATTTCTCCTCGTTTTCCTTTTTCTATGTGTGCTGCTTTCTGCAGCACACATAGAAAAAGGAAATAAGCCTCTTGTGATTGTTTTTGTGCAGGAAGGTGTCCCTTCCTGCACAAAAACAATCATCCCCTCAACGCAGGCACTCTTGCACCATGGTGCAAATGTGCCTGCGTTGGCGCAGGGCAGCCCATTGTGCGCCGGCACACGGGAAAAGGACAGGAATGCACCGTATCTGATAGAAATAACGCATTCCTGCCCTTTTCTTTTACCGTAGGGCAGCTCAGCAGAGAGGCCTGCTGCGCTGCCCTACAGTAAAACCTCATGAATGAGGCCGGTGATTTTCATTGCTTTGCGAGGGTCCAATTGCTTGAGGTTCAATTTTTTACCATTCTCAGTTTTTCTTAATGCCTAACAGCTGCTGTTAGATAAATAAGCAATGGGTCTTTGAGATAAAATAATTTATTGGTATTAGTGTGTTTTATGGATCATGGTCTAGTGTTTCTGGTGCCCACTGGGTCCCATGGTTACTTTGTGATAGACCTGGGAGTCACCCGATCACATAAAGGTCCCGCATAGAGAGCAAAATGGGCCCGCATCTGGCTTCCAAATGATCGCAGTCAGGATATTTGGGGCTTCAGCGATCCCTCTGAGATCAAAAGCTGGTGGTTACTGTTAAAGATTCCTTAAAAAAAGTAGCTTCATTCTGGACATTACCGGTTTGACATTTCTGCCCCTATAAGTTCCCTCTGCCTCACAGTTTGAGGCAGAGGCTACACAAGAGGCATAAATTCCCAGTTGCTGATACCAGGCTGGCAGAATGAACACTGGTGCATGATTTCCGCGTTGCCCATCAGAGGTCAATGATGTTTTATAGTACCCCTCAGTGCTCTATCACAGAAAAACAGGGCAGTCCCCAATCCCCGCTTAATGCACCTGTGGTAAACTACCCATGCTGTGTGAGGCAGTCTGGAGAGGTATCCAGGCTGCAGAAGGGTTCTGCTCATGCACTCCCACAGCTTGCTGCCGAGGTGGTGATTCTCCGGGGTGCTATCACTTTACTAGATCACCACCCTTTAGGCAATGGTTCTTTATCATTGCTGTAGGTGAGGTGAGGTAACTCAGGATGATGGGGCCCTCCCGCAGAATATGATGGAGGGATCCCAAGTCTCCCATATCTCATATATTTTGATCAGTGTTTGGCTGATTGCCCTTTGAAGGGTTGGGGGCCCCCTGAAGAGTTGGGGGTGCCCCTGATAGGTGAATGTGAGCTTCCAAGATTGTATCACCACCCGTATGGGTCGTATGTGCTTTGCTGCTGAGTTCACCTGGTTAGTGGTGTAGTTGTTCCATAGTCAGGGTGAACTTCAGGGCATCTGGAAGCTGTTCAGGCTGCTCCAGGGTGGCATTGGTTTCTCCTGAGCTGAGGAGCCCATAGATCGACAGGAAGATAGCACAGAGGCTAAACCAGGTCAATGATTACGTATCAAGGTTCTTCATTCAGGTTGTCACCAGCTTCAAAGGAAATAAACACTACAGGACGGACACGCCTGCACCTCTCCGGGCAGTCTCTCTGGTTCTAGATATGATTCAAAGCCCTGGCTCCATGATGTCAGTACTTATGCAGGAGTAAATAGCTATAGAATAGCTGCAGCTCCCAAGAAGGTTGGAACATATTTGAATACGGTCTCTGACCATTTAAGGAGAGGTTTAATTTTCACAGGCTTTCTCTCAGGGAAACTGGAGAGAGCTAACCTATCTTCATTTATGGCTATTCTAGCCAGCCGCTTCTAGCTTCAGAACAATCACTGCTTTTTAGGTCTTGCCTACGCAGCGCGCATGCGCTGCTTGGGAAAAAGACCTTTTGTAATCGGCACAGCTTTGCGGGCAAACACGTGCATGCGTTGCATTGCTTTCAATGGCAACGCGTGCACGTTTGGCGATTCCCTTGCGGGAGCGAGCAGCAGCCCATATATTAGCAATTATTGTGCTCGCTCCCGCAAGGGAATCGCACTCACCCACCCCTCCCGCTTGTTAACCCAGAGTACTGTTTCACTTTCGCGACCGCGGGACACGCTTGTTTTAAGTTTCCACCTGGACAGGATGCTCCTAAAGAAGCGTGCATAGTTTCTGGTGTTTCTCTTTTCCACAGCTTGTTTGAGGGTAAGTTGAACATATGGAAGTGAAGCTTCACTTTAGCAAGACGAACAGATTTATATTTGGGGCTGTGGAGAAGCGTCCCACTGAGTAGAAATTAAAAGTTACGTTGAAGTGTGACTCGGAACCTGGCGGTCCTGCTTCAAAAGTGATGGCTGTTGCGAGCTCCGTTGGGTGGGGATAATATTTAAATATGAGAGGCACCTTGAAAGCGGGCATCGTGGGAGAAGGTAAACAGCACGTGTAAATAACAGGTCACTGTTGACGTCTATTCATGACATCCACTTTTTTGCTCGTTAAGCCATTCTGCCTCCTAGGAAGTGAAGCTGCTCATGAATATTGAACAGCAGCTCCAATTCAATTTGAACCCCGCATTTGTGAGAGCGCACATAGTGCCGGCTGTGTTTTGTAGCGCTGACGTGGCAGCGCCCAGAGGCACTTGTGTTCAGAGAGCTGCGCTGTAACCTGAGACTTGCCAGTCTGTTGAAAGGGCGAGTCACTTCTGTGACACACTCCCCCATTATACATGGTTAGAAAAAAAAACAGACTGCCATTCCTACAGGCATTCCATTGTGCCCGAGCCCATCTCGTTTCCTTTCGTGGTGAATTAAGTGGCCAGCTCGTGTTCGTTGTCTGCAAAAAAGCAAAGTATACCGACTCTGAAGCTGCCCAGGGCTTGCAAATGCTTCTCAATTCTGCTGTCGGGAACAGCATCCTTCGCTGTGACAACCGCCTGTCTTCAGAGGGGTTTCCGTCCCATGGGCCAATGATGGTGTTATTTTATGTTCATGTTGTGATACTGTTATTTGTTGGATTGTTCGTAACGTGCATGCTCTATGGTGCTAGCAAACAGAACTTAAAATAACACAAGGAAGCTAACACAATACAGCTGAAAGAGTAAGGAAATTTAGCTGAACCTTAACATTTTAATTAGCGTCTAAACTGCAGGTATGTTTCTGGTCTATGAATTCCTACTGGTAGAGCAATCTAGTTTCATGCAGGCAACTGAAAGAACACTCGCCCCCGAACTGCGCACATTTAAAACACAATAACTTAAACAGGAAGGACGCTTACACCACCCACTAGCCCCAGTCAATGCACCCACTTACCACCATGCTGGGCACCCTGCAAGCCAGACATCCCAGATACCCCCTATGCACATCTGGAGTCTCTAGGCCACACCCAGAAAAACAAGCATTGGCATAGCCAATAGGTCTCGCTTTTGGGACCTTATAAGTATTTAGTTATGCAGCACAATATCCTTACTGCAACAACATTAACTGTTGCATGGCTAAACACTTATAAGGTCCCAAAGGTGAGACCTATTGGCTATGCCAATGCTTGTTATTCATTATTTGTCAGTAGCTTAACGAACCAGAGTGGCCCAAATTATCCCTATTTTTTAGAAGTGAATTACTGAATGCATGCATGCATGCATCTGTCTATGATGAATTTCACTTGCATGTTGCAAGATGTTTCAGTATACTCAATGTGGCAGGGCAAGACCTAGCTAATGGGAATCAGCATTGATTTGCACAAGGACGAGAAGATGCGGCCTCCTATGTACAGTCGGTACCACAAAACCCAACCCACTCGGTGGTTTCCTCATAACCATTCTAGGTCAGATGGTTGCTCACTTGAGCATCACTAAAGGAGGAAATGTGCTATTCCACCCCATCCAACCGAGCCAAAGGCTTATACGTGTAAACATTTGAAGGGTGGCACTCATGTCACTGCTAACTATCTGGCACATGCATCAACAATGCCATTTGCGATTCCTTTTTAGCGAAAAATAAGGATTTGCTAATAAGGAATAGCAAAAGGCTATGCATGTAGAAATCGCTTAAAAAATAGCGAATTCTAAACATTCCTTAATTGCGACTCGCAAATTGCGAGTCGCAATTAAGGAATACCTCCCCATTCAGTCCTATGGGCCTAGAGGCCCATAGGAATGAATGGGAAGACATTCTCAATTTGCGATTCTCAATTAGAGAATCGCAAATTGCTCATGCAATTTCAAGGGTGCCAGGGTGTCAAAAGGACACCCTGTTGCACCCCTGAAATCTGCATATGAGTACATATTGCACACACACATGCCCCAAGGGCATGTGTGTGTGTAAAATGGAACTTTGAAAAATGCACTTTAGTACATTTTTCAAAGTTTTTGCAAATTACCATGGAGTTCAACTTCATGGTAATTTGCTCCCCCTATTAGTGAAATCGCTTATTTTTTCCTTTAATGCATTGCATTTAAGGAATCTCAATTTGAGATTCCTTAAATGCAATCGCAATTTAAGTAATCGCAATTTAGAGATTACTTAAATTGCGATTTTTGCATTTAGGATGATGCATCCCAAATGCAAAAATACCGGTCGCAAAGGGGCAGATTCTGAGAATCTGCCCGTTTGCGACCGGTTTTTGCTTTGATGCATGTGGGCCTATATGATTTGTCTTCATGCACCTAAAGAGCACCTTTAGGGCACTAAGGGGCACTAGAATATCAAACCATTAACATGTTAAAATTTCAGGACTTTAATTGCTTCAACTTTGTTTTTTTTAAAACTGGTAAAGTTCACAAACTTACAAAGTTTCCTAAGAATAAAAAAAGCCGTGGGCTATCCAGATAAAAATACATTTTACAGTAGAAAAAATACCAAGATTTCTCCAAGAAAAAACAATTTATCATTTTCTCACTATCCCGCCACTGGAATTTTATTTCTGCATACTCTTACTTATATCAGTCATTGTATGAGGTGATTTTCATCCGGTCCCTAAGCTACCAGTTTAGCAACCTCATTTTTGGCAAGTTTGTACTATATGTATGTATCTCGGTGTCAAGCCATTGTTTAAATAGGAGCATTTTAATGTCTTAGTTAGAGGATTGTGTTTCTCCTGAACTCCAATTATGGTATCAAAGGTATTTCAGAGAAATGCCTATTTTACGCATGGCAATCAGCCTCCGTATTTGGCATGTTTGTACAGGACATTTTTATTGTTGGAAATTGGCATGATCTATGATTGAACACAGAAGCGCACTTACCTCATTGGTGCAATCCAAAAGGCTCACCAGCTATAGGGGCACTGGCCTATTGGAAGATCAGATAAGTTATCCACAGGGCAGTGAGGAACGTGTGGTCTGGGATTGAGTTAATCAAATGAACTGTCTTCTTTCTGGATCTCTTTCTCACTTACCTACACTTTCCTGGCTAAGCAGCAATCAGCATGCAACGCATCAACATCAATATTAAGGGACATGGTGATCCAAGTCCATACACATACATTTATGTCCATAAAGGTACTTTAGAGACATGGTATATACTTTTGAGACATAAAGGTACTTAAAGGCACTTCAGAAACATGGCATAAACTTTTGAGATAGGGGCATAGTATTGCATCTGAATCATCTTGCTGCTGAGCTGCTATTGTAAAGACAGTAAGTCATTGTCTCAGTCCTTACTATAACTCCCATTGAAATTCAACAGGCGTTAAACAAAATGCCAAACATCAAAGCATGTGGAAAACGATGGGCTGCCCACAGACTTTTTAAAGACTTTCTCCAGCGAACTTGTGCCTTTTTTAGTCTATCTTTTATCAAAGAAGGAGGAAAGATCCCTTGAACCTCCTAAGAATCCACAATTTTACCATTTTTAAAGAAAGATAAAAACCTGCTAGTGGTCCATTCATATAGACCGATTAGTCTACTCAACATGGACTGTAAATTATTGATGAAAATCTTGGCAATCCGTATAACCCCAGCAGCACAGCAGTTAATTCATGAAGATCAAAGTGGCTTTGTGGCAGGCTGCTTATTATGATACTTCGTTTTTAATTCAGGCAATAGATTATTTTTCCACAAACAACTTAAAAGCCCTAATCAGGATGATCAATGCCGAAAAGGCATTTGATCTGGTGAACTGAGATGCCTTGTTTAATAGTCTTCATAAATTTTGTTTTCCTCCACAGTTTATTGAAATGCTCTCAGATCTATATAAAGGGGGGCAGGCCAAAGCAATAGTCAACTCAAAAATGGCTGGTTCAATAACAATCAAAAGGGGGACACAACACGGATGCCCACTTTCCCCCATCTTATTTACTTTTTTTATTGAATCCCTAGCAGAACAACTTTGTAAAGACACCATAAGGGCACTTGTGAAGGGAAGGCTAGGCTTAAATTATTTGCAGATGATATTATTTTGTATGTTCAACTACGCTACGCGTTTTTGCACTGTGCTACGTGCAATTCGCGTAGCGCGAAGTAGCACAAACTACACAAACTACGCGAGCGTAGCGTAGTTGTCCGCCCAGGGTTAGTTTAAATGCCACAGTTTCTGATCTCACGATCTCATTACAACCTCTAGCAAGGAAGATGTCCCCAATAAGATATTTGGGGATGTCACTGACCAATAAGTTCTCAAGTTTGTTTCTTTTAAATTATGATAAAATGCTGCAAAAAATCAAGGGAATGCTTGAGAGTTTGTCACTGCTCCCCTTGACAATAACAGGGCATGTTTCAATTATCAAAATGTCAGTGTTTCCATTGATAATATTCTTCTTTTCTAATATTCCAATAAAAATCACGAACAGCTTCTTGCAGGAACTAGACGCTGTTTTTAGAAGCTTTATCTGGAATAAAAAATCATCCAGGGTACAGCTGAAGGTTCTACAATTTCAAAAGTCATAAGGAGGATTGACGTTGCCCAATATGCAAAGTTATTATCATGCCGTTTTTTGGATATTCTCTCCACGTATTTAAACGGGTGCAAAGCACTAGATACATTTTTTCATTAACAAAATGATTCAGGAAACTGAAATTAGCCTACCAATTTTTATTGAAGTTTCAAAATTACCAAAGAAAAGCAGATCCAAATTTCTATGGGATATTTATGGGCGGATGAGTATTTTAAGTAAACTCAATAAGACTCCCTTTGATTCATTGTTTTTTTTTTTTTTTTTTTTTTTTTTGAAAAACCTTTATTGACGTTTCAATCATTTACACGTATGGGCCTACAACCCCCCGGGGCCGGCCGCTAAGCAATCAGAACAATAAAAGCACGTGTAAACACAGGCGGCACCTCGGAGAGCAAAGTCTACAATACAGTATAGTCCGGCCAATGAGCCGCTCAGGTAGGACACCAGGAGAGAAAAGGTTTTTCATTTTATGATAAAACAAAACAGTAGGATCAGGTGCCAAACAGTTTCCCAACAGCGATAAGGGCTAGGATAAGAGACGCAAGCAGCAAGCAGCAATACATTGAATCAATGGCGCAGACACGGGAAAGTACGGATAGGGAGAAATATCAAAGATAGTTGCGCCTACAGGTCCCCGTACCTAAAGCCCAGCGAACCCCCCGGAAACTGTGGCACACATTAAGAGCAAGCGATTCACGATAAGAGAGGTGTACCGCGCTGATCCCAGAAAAACAAGCAAAAAGGAACAGAGAAGAAAAAGGAGGCCATGGAAAAAGAGATAAAGACTAAAGAGTCCCCTCCCCCATCCCCCCACCCTGCACCTCTGCGAATGAGTATGGCCCCACCCCCCAGCAGTGTGCCTGTCGCCCTGGAACTAGACCCGAAATATAGAAGAGACAGGGAAAAAAGGAGTAAGAAAGAGCCCCCCCCAGACGGGGGGGCGGAAGAAATGTAATAAAACTGGAGGAGGGCCTTCAAAACATACCCCCGGCTTCTCCCTCCCGCACGGTGAAGTCTCCCCACGGCAAACAATTAGCAGCACCAAGTTGATCATATCAAAAAAGGAGGGAGGGAGTGGGGAGCATTATGCACCAACTATGCGAATAACCATGAGAGCACGCAACCATGAGTCCGCCTGTCTACTAGGTGACCACTCCCGAAGGATCAGCCTCAGCCTTGACCGCTCTTTGCAATTCTGCCCATGCCTGCCCCTCGACCCAACACCATGTCCGATGTCCCAAGGTACAGGAGTGTCCAAAAACAGTCGGGAAGCGACGCACACAGGTGGGGTGGAAGTCTCTGAGCATCAGCACGGACCGCTTCATGGGGGGGCGTCTTTTCCAGTGCTGCCCCAGGATTTACACTGCACACAAGGTCCAGACAGGCTGAAGCAGTCGAATGAGACACACGCTGCCGGAATCGTCCCTGGGCCGCCAGAGACCGCGCACGGGACAAGGCCTCCATCTTCCGCTCAGGTCCAATACCTCCGGAGCAGATCAAGCCCACAGTTAGCCGACCACACGGTAGCATACTGTCCGGAGTGTCCGGCTGTACACTAATCGCGGGGGGGGCCGCAACATCTTCCTCCTGTGTGCAGTGTGGAAAGCCACTGTGTACTGGTGGACCAGCATGCCGCCACTGTCCCAACGCTGATACCACACCATCTAGCTTCCTCCCCAGGACCCCGGCGCCATGAGCCAAGGAGTAATGAAGGGCACCAAGGGCCTCCAGGAGGTCGCCGTACCCCAGGGCAGCTCTCTCCGATCGCTCTGCCACACTCCCGACCGTCACACACCCCCAGTCCCGCTGCGTCCCAGCGGACAGGATGGTAGGCTGCATAGTGACAAAATGGCCGCTGGGAAGGCCCGACTCGTATTGGGGCCAGGACCCCGGGACCAACGCCTCAAGGTCCACGTCGCTGAAGACAAGGATCCTGGGGGAGGAACAGATGCAACCGTTGCGCGGTCACGGGCAATAGTCGTCTCCGCCACGGACCAGCTCCCGCAAAAAGCCGGGAGCAGCCCGCAAGGATCAGGGCGAACCAGGGACGGCGTCCGGCCAGCTCACAGTCAAAGGCAGGGGCAAACACCACAGAATCCGAGAATCGCACACCCGGGCATGTCTTCGGTCCGCAGCGCTCAGCAGGGGGGGAGCGACCACAGCAAAATGCAGGCCGAGGGGAGCAACACTCCGGCGGACCGACTCCACCCAGTCACCACAGGCCGCTGTTGTTAAACTGCCGCCCGGCCAAGACGTCCACTCGAGGTCCCGGCTTCGGGACCGCACGGGCCGCAAAGTTCAATCGCTGATTTCTCCGGCGGTACTGCAGTCAGAAACCTCAGGATCACACGATCGGTTGCCACTTTCGTTTACAAACACGATCGCGTAGCGCAGAATAAGGATCTCATGCAGGATATCCGTGCGGGATGCGGAGGTTCACGGAGCCGGGAATCTACGCTGCCGTCCCGGTCGCCATCTTGGCTCCCTCCTTTGATTCATTGTTATTGTCGTTACAGGAGGGTAGATACCTGGGCCTCCTCTTAGCAGATGGTGAGGTGTGATTTTGGAACTCCATAGGCTTTAAGACATATGCCGACTTTTTTGTTGGAGGAAAATTTATCTCCTGGGAAGAATTAATTGAGAGGAATGGTCAACTATATATGCCCATTATCAGACCTCTGGTGAAAGGCAGATTGTTCGGTATAGAAAATTGGTATAGAATGTTGTTAGATCTCTCCTTACCGTTTCATCAAATCAGTTTTCTTTCCAGGATAAAAGAAAAAATGCAATGTCATCAGAGAGAGATTGGCAAGTTATTGCTGAGATAGGAGATAAATCTCTGCGAGCAGTACATTTTAAAAGAATGACATTCCTGTCTAGATGGATGGCATATTATACCCCGGAAATATTACAGAAAATGTACCCAGCGGTCTTGAATAATTGTTTTGCTGTCAACAACAAGGAGAAGGAGGCAGGTTCCATTCTTTTTGTTCTTATTCACATCTTATACATTTTGGCAGGAGTTGTTTGAAGTAATCTGTCAGGCTATTAACACAATAGTCACAGAGGCTACCCTCGTACGATTCGGTGTCTCATAAAAGGAGCTGTCAATTAGTAAGAGATACTTTATTTCAATAGCTTTGACGATTGCACATTAATTTATCCTCCAGTTTTGGAGGACTGCAAAGGTCCTGACAATCCAGGGCTGAAGGAATAAAATATTTTGTACTATGAAATTTGAGGAGGCTTATGCAAAGCGTGTGGGGGGACTTAAAACGTTTAATGCCTTTGCCAATATCTAAAAGAAGATCCGGGTGTGTGTTAAAGCTCTGCCAGCTATGGTGGACTGGGTTCCTAGCTTAGACCACTAATGAACAAGTATTCGACAAGAGTTTAGGGAAATTGGAGGTAGTGCTATACTCAAAAGTTCCGAATTTGGTGCTATCTTAGTTGCTCTGACCTCTATTGTGCATTGTCAGGATACTAATGCACTTTATCTATTAGGCACCTATTGTTAAGAATCAATGTACTTGATGGAGAAAATGCTCAAAAAATTAAAATATGTTGAGTAGTATGCTGGGGAAGAGATAAAGGGTGAAGAGAAGGATAAGGAAAGATAAAAAAGGGGAAAGAAAGGAAGAGCAAGAAATACAATGTATGGTAATTCTGTTTAGTAATCGATATTTCAGAGTAGCCCGTTTCCATTTTAAATTGCCAATTCAATATGTTTTGGATAGTTAATGTTTTGGTTTTGGAACAGAACAGTTATTTTAAACTAGGCTTTACTGATTATATCGCACTTTGCACTTTGAATATTTATTGCACTTTATATTGCCCCAAGTCAAACACGTGATGTTTTTGCATATATTATGGCTAATTGATTTGGTTTAAGTTGTAATGAATTACAAAGAGAGAAACGCTTTTAATTTAATTTTTAAGTAAATACTCAACGTATTTATTTTTTCTGCTCAACAATAAAATAATAATAATAAAAAAAAAGTAAAGACATGCAGTATAAAGGCATTTCTGATGCTCTGCATGGCCACATTAGAGTGATAATTGTTACAGAGATCTCAGGGCAGGTTCCTATGGATCAGTGCTTAATCTGAGGCAGTGGTTGCAGGGTAGGCCCACCCAACACTCATTTTTGGGGACCAGCACTTAATTTTCTCCATCAGTCTTTGAGCCAGAGCAAGAGAGAGAACAACACACAAGGGGAAAGAAGAAGTGAGAGAAACATAAAAGACAAAGGGAGAACTCAGGAACCTGAAAGAGTGACATAAAGGGACAGGGAGAGTCTGATGGTGGATTAAAGAGGCATGAGGTGGATTCAAGACTAGGTAGCGTTGATAGTTGACACTCTCACATACAATAGCGCTGGCACGGGTCTTCTAGCACAACATTGAGTGCCAGGGCTTATTCTTTTACAAATTAAGCACTGCAGCATCTCACAATGAATTCTGCTACCCACTCCTGTGAAGGTCATCTCTCTCTCCAAAACGGTAAAAAGGATACGCCCCACAGAAATTACTTCATCAGAACTGCAAGTTAATTAAATAAGCTCTTTGTGTAACTTGTACAGCACACAAAGTAAGACCGAAAAACTACTGAAGCCACAGCTCCATGAACCTTTAGCCCCCTTTGTTGAGGAAGATATTGCCCATTTCTAACTTCTTTTCTTCGTGTTGTGTCTGCAGGAAGGTAGAGGCTGCAGGGCATGGTGGGGATCAGGGAGCTTGAAGGAGGTAAGGGGAAAACTTGTAAAGTATTATATGGCTAGGATTCAGATACACACATCTATATTATTTTACGCAGCACTATTATCAAATACGGTTGTCATCAAGTTGTTCATAATGAAAGCCATGGTCTTCATTCAGGGCACAATGTGAGCAGATTCGAAAAGGGGGCTTTAGCGTTTATAAAAGGTGACAGCAAAAGATCACCAAATCCTCCACCATAGTGTGAACTCCATCAGCCTACATGCCCCAAGCTCCTGACACTCTCTGGCAGTGACAGTGTAAGCATTTTAAGGTATCTGTTCATGCGTCCCAAGCTCCTAACACTGTGTATATACATGCCCCAAGCTTCTCACACTGTCTGTGTGCCTCAGCCTCCCCCTCACTCATTCTGTTGATAGCAGTGAGAGCTCTTCACACTGTCTATGTGCAGTGGCGTAACGAAACTCGAGGGGGCCCCCCTGCAAAGTACATGGAGGGCCCCCCTCTCGGACCAAGCCAGGAGATCTCGGGCCAGGGGCTTTTGTACAGTGCCAGAGGGGGACACCTGGATCCCCCCCCCCCCCCCCCAAGCACCACATAGGCTGCGGGGACTAATGTTACCCCTCTGTCTATGTGCCACCGTCTTCAAGGATTGACTGTCCATGAACACCAGACTCCTCACGTTGTGTTCATGTCTGAAAGCCACTTCCACTTTCAATCATTTGCTGAAACCTTCTGGTGCAGCCTACTCAAGTGCTCCTCGTGTATCAACATGTCCCTAGCACCTCATCCTGGGCCATATGTAGGTAGGGACACATTTACCACTTCATAAATACCGAATTTTACCGATTCGGTATTTATGAAGTGGTAAATGATATGTAGGTAATTGGTTGGTAAATATTACCGATTCGGAATAATTCGGTAATTACCGAATCGGTATTTACCGATTCGGTAATGAGGCATACCTTCCCATTGATGGGAAGGTATGCCTCATTACCGAATCGGTAAATACCGATTCGGTAATGGGGGGAACACATGCAAGGGTGGCAGGGTGTCACATTGACACCCTGTTGCACCCCTGAGACGGCCATGTGTGCACATGTGGCACACATACATGCCCTAAGGGCATGTATGTCTGCCACATTGCACACTTCTAAGCGCTTTAAAACGCTTAAACACATCCATTCATTATTTACCACCAACTAATAGTTGGTGGTAAATACCGACTCCAAAACACACACACACACTCCCCCTACATCTCATTTCTGTATTCGGAATTTACCGAATCGGTAAAATTACCGATTCGGTAATTTTACCGATTCGGTAAATTACCGAATGCAGAAATGAGCCCCCTACATCTCAAAAGCCAAAATACCGGTCGGTAACGGTATAATTACCGAAAATCGGCCGTTACCGACCGGTATTCGGCTACCTACATGAGGCCCCCTGTCTTCCCATAAGGACGAAGCAAGCTCTCCACACTGTCGGTCCATTCATGTGTTCTAAGCTCATTTAATGAACTGTACCTGTGCCCTAATATACTTGCCTTGTGTGCAATGTGCCCCAGATCCCTCACCATCTCATAATGCTCCACAGGTTGTTCACACTGACTACTAGAGGGCTTCGGACTCCTCATACTATCAGTCCATGCGACCGCGGCTCTATTGCTGCATAGATGCTCACCTCCTCTTATTTTAGCCATGTGTCCAAGTTCCTCACACAGCTTTTTTCTTTGGTCTAAGTTCCTCCTTCTGTTTCTCAACATATTCAACATTCTTCATGATTTCTATTCATGTGTCCAATGTGATTTGTATTATCTGATTGTGTGTCCAAACGTCTCACACTGTATCTGTGCTCCAAAGTTATTACACTGTCAGTCCTTGTACCCCAAGAATCTCATACTCAAACTCACAGTCTGTCCATTTGCCCAAGGCCTGTCCAGCTGTGACAGCAGTGTCAGTGCTTCTAGTCTGAGCTACTGCTTTCTTATTCATGAATCAAGTATACAGTCAGAAACATACTAGTGCCTATGTCACAAATGAAAAGAAATAGGGATTGTAGCTATAGTATCTCAGTAGTACAAATATTTTTTAATTGATAAGCTTTAATTGTTACAAAATAACTACACAGATTTGAATAGCTTGTAATAACTCGTTATATTTACTTGAAATTTGACATTCTAATCTTTCTGTGCAGACATTTTAAACATGGAGAAATGCAAACGTGATTAACTTTATGACCCTTATTCACAAAGGTAACTTAAGCGTTTAAGTCATTTACACATCTGAGAAGTTTACTACCTTTTGGCTATTCACAAAATCCAAGTGTAAGATCTATTATTGGAGTAAATTTACACTGGGAGGGAGAGGGAGGGTTGGGGTATATATCTACAATCCCCTTGCCCCTCCGGAGCGTTACTTTTTTTGACGCTCCGATGGCGCAGTGTGCCAGCTCATATTTACAAGGCCACGCAAAACCACCCTGCGTGGCTTTTCATGACCGTGTAAATATTGCTCCCATTCATGCTTTACTCTGCATTACAGAGGTGTTCCATGGGTGTTGCTGTGGGTATTCCCATGCAACACCCATTGATTCGGACGCATCCCAGATTTACAAGGGTTCATAAACCTGGGAATGCGTCAGATTAAAGTGGCGCAATGAGGAGAAATACCTTTATTTTTCCTCATTTTCTCCTCTTTCTAGTTGTGCTGCATTCTGCAGCACAAATAAAAAGGAGGCAAATGCCATCAATGATTGTTTTTGTGCAGGAAGGTGTCCCTTCCTGAACAAAAACAATCATCCCAGCAACCCAGGCAGCCTATTGGGCGCCAGCACAGAGGACAGCACAGAGATGTGTCATATTGTAAATACGAAACATCCCTGCACTTTCCAAATGATGCAGCACGGCGCAGCAAAATGGCTTGCTTATCTTGTAAATAAGCCCCTAATTTAATTTTAATAACAGCCAAAAAGTAGTAAACTCACTCAAAAGTATAAATTACTCAAAGTTCATATTTGCGAATAAGGATCATAGTATTTAAACTTTTTAGGAGTAGCAAAGCCAAGACGTTATACTATTAAAAAGTATGCTGATGGTGGGCCTTTGTGGGTGGCGGGGTGCTGTGCTGGGTCAGCTCCCATCAGCTATCGGCTTCTTTGAGTCTGCTGCCTTCAGCCACTCCTAGTTTTATTTGACCACATTTTGGGTGATTCCATTTAGGGTTTACATATTGGATTGCTGATTAACACACAAAGTAGACTGTCTCAAGCATTGCAGCTAACTCGCTGCAGCAATACGCAGTGCAACAACAAGCAAGCTGCTGCAGGGACTCCTGCCTGGGGTCTCCTAGTGGGCCAGGAGGGCCTGCATTATGGCTTCTGCCACAGTGTGAAGCCCCGCCTCCTCCTTCCTGCCTCCCTGTCACTCCCACCATCACAAAGGGCTCTGCGTACAGAAGCAGCGAGCGATCCTCAAGGGGCTCCTAGCATGTTATATAGGATGAACATGCCCTTCCTGTTATGTGTAGTTAAAATAATTTAATTTAAAAAACATGTTAATTACAGCACAAAAACCATTATTAAATACATAGATTAAGATAGTCACAACCACGCTCTGCCTGTTATTAAATGAGCATGCGCCCCCTGTGCCCAAATGCTGCATTGAAAAGCAGGTATATGTTAGTGCTGAAAAACCACATACACTAATCTTATTAAACGTGTTCTATTTTTGGTTTCCATGTCCCACTGCCGCCCAGATAACTTCACGGGTTTGTGTGCCACCATATCGTGCATCTGGCTAATTTCCCAGCGTGCATTGCGTGGTGTTGTTGCACAACTCCCGGTTAAAAGGACGACAGTTCACTATCTGCCACACTGAGGGGACTCCTCACCTGACAACTGTTAGCGAGCTCATCATGATGAAGCCAGCAGCTGATCCATATGAAAGAGCCAGGTGAGTGGTACACTTTCCCACCGAGTGTGTGTGGGATATTCCTGAAGCAACCCAGCAATCTTATCTTCTCCACTAAAGTGCTGACCTCCTATAGAGCATGTGTAAGAAAATGGATTATTATTTGGAGTGTCAATGACTGCCCACATCTAGGATAAAAACACTTCTGGTCAGTCACTAAATCGACCTTTGCTCATCCCCCTGGTATATGTGGCACAGAGAAGACAGGCTTAACTTAGGGCACTGTGGAAGACAGGCTTAATTTAGGGCACTGTGTAAATTATTTAAGCAGTACCATAACAGTAAAAACGTCCAAAACACCAAGCAATAAAAATCCACAACCAAATTAGAAAAATAGTGTACAGTTAAATAAACAAAATTAACCCAAAAAATTAAACAATGTAATGAGGTGAACTGGAAAAATTAACTATTAAGTTTTAAAAGTGAAAGTAGTGCCAAAAACCACTAAGTGCTATTGATAGTCTAAGGAATCAGTAGACCAGGAGCTAGACTCAATCTGAAGCCAACCATGTTGAAACTCTGGTCGAATACACTAACTGGATTGGTCCTAGTGCAAGTATGGAATTCAAAACGTTTGAGAAAGTTTCTCAGTCCCATTTCAGAAAGGTACTCTGTCACGTTTTTGGAAATAGCACTGAATTTTATTCTAAGTGTCAGTGAGGATTGGACTTTTTCACTTTTTGAGGAGAAAAATCTTCCCCACGTGGGGCCCCTCTGAAATTGTAGCTGTCTTTTCGGAACTGAAGGCTTGATAAATGAAGCAGATTGGTCCAGTTGGCGCTCTGGAGCTATGGAGATTTCTCACTGCAAATCTTCTATGTCCCTAAGAAGAACGGAACTAATTTTTATTTTTTTTTGTATTTATTTATGCGGTTTGTCAAAATGAAACATAACACAAACAGTACACATATATGAGCAGTCATTGGACACACACAATATAGATACCTTTACAGCATAGTACAGCGCTACAAATCAAATGAGATATGAGACAAGCAGAAATATTACATCGTAAATAAATGTTAAAAATGATGTAGATTTGTATAACGAGAAAGGATATAGCTGGCATCATAACTATCACATATCAGGCACTGTTAACAGATAAGAAGTAAGTGGGCTCCAGATATCACGAGGTTTTGACACACTAGGCAACTCCTCAGCATAACAGGTGAGTTGATCCCGGCAATATACCATGGGGCAGATTTATGAGCCCCTTGCGCCACTTTTGCGTCACTTTTAACATGGGAAAAGTGACGCAAAAGTGGCGCAAGGGGCTCATAAATCTGCCCCCATGTCTTGTAAGCAGCACTCGACAGTCGGAGCCCCTCTACCTCCCCAGCATATGGAAACTCTGCGTTTGGCAAGTAAGAGCGCTATCGCCACCAATCTCCTAATAGAGGCTTTAAGAACTGTAACATTGCCCAGCAGACATTATTGGGGTGTGCAAGCTATGGGTGTCCCCACCATCAATTGCAGAGTCTTTGTGACCTGTCCCCAGTACATAAATACTTTCGGGCGAGCCCATGCCAAGTGACAAAAGTCAGCATCCGGGGAACAACACCGTTTACAATTAGCGACCTCACATAAACCATATTTATACAACTGAGCAGGTGTATAGTACAGTTGAAGCAAATACTTAAAATGTACCAGTCGTAGTTTGTCATTTGCCGTGAGCCGCCCTGTCAATGCACAGCAGGCGCCCCAGTCGTCCTCTGAAAGTGGTTCGGGGAGAGATGCATTCCATTTTTAGGTCTCGCGAGCCAAAGGCTCGAAGAGACATTTTATATGTGGGATTTTCAAAGTGCTACCCACACTTTTGGCTGGCCTAAACCTTGAGTGCACGAGATCACATGCACGTGCACAGCTGCTCCTCTGCTAATTGCATTCCCCCCTCCCTTCTCACCCAGTCCTTTGATGCTCTGCTCGATTACTTTCACTTTCGCTGCTTTGACCCCTGCATTCCCCCCTCCCTTCTCACCCAGCCCTTTGATGCTCTGCTCGCATCTCCCTCCTCCCTGGGCGTGAAGGGAGACAGAGACATCCTCCTTAATTGCTGTTTCCCCTCTGAGCCGAGAACACATCGGGTCCTGTGGACACGTTATTGATCAGCTCCAAACTCCGATACATTGCTCTCAAGTGACCATCTGTCAGAGGAAACAAGCAGCAGGCACTTAAATGACCTCTATACATAATTATGCTTTATTATATGCCACATAATTTTACACCACTCAATGCAACACAATTCCACTCCATGCTACACAATTCTATGTCACATAATTCTACTCCACATCACATAATGCCACTCCACATCATGCCACATAATTTGACAGAACACCACATAATTCAACAAAGTGTAACATAATTCCACTCCTCCCTACATGACTCCACTCCACACAATGGCATTCCACATCACACAATTGCACTCCAAGTTACACATCTGCCCTTCATGCCACACAATTGCTCTCCATGCTGCACAATTCCAGGTCTCACAATTCGACTCCACACCACAGAATCCCACGCAACCAAGTTCCACGCAACGTAATTCAACTCCACACCACATAATTTCATGCCATATATTACCCCTCCTAGTCACATAATTCCACTCCACCTATTTTCAATCCACTCCATACCACATCATTTCACCCCATGCCACATAATTCCACACCACTCAAGGCCTCGCAGTTCCATGCAACACAATTCCACATCTCATAATTCCACTCATGCCACAAATTTCCACTCACACAATTCCATGCCACATAATTCTACTCCATACCACATAATTCCACTTCAGTGCACAACATATAATTCCACATCATGCCACATACTATGCCACATAATTTCACTCCCTACAACATAATTCCACTCTGTGTCACATAATGCCTCTTCCCTTTCGTGCCACATAATTCAGATCAACATATTTCCACTCAACTCAATTCCTTGCCATGCGACACAATTGCACATCACATAAATCCATGCCACATAATTCTACTATATGCCACACACTTTCACTCCACACCACATAATTCCACGTCACGTAATTCCACTCCACATCACTTAATCCCACTCCACACAATTGCACTCCATGTCACACCGTGGCACTCCTCACAATTCCATGTCTCAAAATTTCACTCCATGGCACACAATTGCACGCCATACAATTTCACACCACACAATTCCATGCCAAAAAATTCTGCGCCACTTAAAGCCAATCCATGGCATGTAATGCCATGCCACACAATTCAAATCAACATAATTCGGCTCCATGCCACATAATTCCACGCCACGTAATTCCACTCAACACCACACAATTCATTACCATGTCACATAATTCCACTCCATGCTATATGATTTCCACTCCACTCAGTGACACTCCATGTCACCCAATTGCACTCCACATCACACAATTGCATTTCACGCCACACAATTCCACGTTGCACAATTCCACTCCAGTAAACACAATTACACTCCATGCAACACAATTCTGAACCACACAATTCAACTCCATGCCACCTAAGTGCACTCCACCCTCATATTTCCAATCCAAGCCACATAATTCCACTCCATGTCGCATAATTCCAATCCTCTCAATGCCGCACAATACCATGCCAAACAATTCCATGCAACACAATTCTTCTCCACATAATTTCACGACACCTAATTCTACTCTACACCACATTATTCCACTAGTCAACACCCCACAATTCCATGCCACACAATTCAACTCCATTCCACATAATTTCACTCCATGCAACATCACGACTCCACATCATGCTACATAATTCCACTCCATGAGACATAATTCCACTCCATACCACATAATTCCACATTGTACCACACTGTACCACCTAAATTTAATCTCCCCAAACCAACATAATTTCACACCACACAATTCCACACCAGACAATTCCATGCCAGACCATTCCATGTCACATCTCATAATTCTACTCCACGGAGCATAATTCCACTCCTTGCCACCTAATCCTATGCCACACCACTTGATTTCACACCATGTCACATAATTCCACTTCACGGCACTGAATTCCTCTCCACACAATTGCACACCACGTCACATAATTGTAGTTCACGCCACACAGTAACATGTCTATCTCAGTAAATGCAAAATAATTCCACTCCACATAATTCCATGCCACATAAAGTGCTCTCCACTTCTCATAAATCCATACCACATAATTCCATTCCATGGCACACAATTGCATGCCACATAATTCCATACCACACCCCATAATTCCACACCACATCATATAATTCCACTCCACCCCCATACTTCCTCTCTGCAGAATTGCACTCCATGTCACACAATTGCATACCACGCCACACAATTCCATGTCTCACAATTTTCCTCAACACCCCACAATTCTAGGCCACACCACACAAATCCACACCAATTAATTCCATGCCATACCACATAATTACACTCCATGGAACGTAATTCCATGGCACATAATTCCACTCCACTATTAATGAATCCACTCAATAACATAATTCCACTTAGCGGCACATAATTCAAGTCCACCACATAATTTCATTCCATGCCACATATTTCCACTCCATTCCATGACACATACTTCCATTCCTCTCAACACAATTCCATGCCACACAATTCCATGCCACACAATTCCACTCCACACAATTCCACACCACACCATATAATCCTACTCCACGCCATGCCAACTAATTCCACACCACATCCCTTAATTCCACACCATGCCACATAATTTAACTCCAGGTAACATAATTCATTTCCATACAATTGCAGTCTATGCCACACCACGCCAAAGAATTCCACATCTCACAATTCAGCTCCATGCCACACAGTTCCAAGCCACTCAACATACTTTCATGCCACATAATTTCACCCCACACATCATAATTTCACTCTGCATATTTCCACTCTACTTGACAACACATAATTCTACTCCCCTCTACATTTGCAGAACAAGCATTTGAAATGCAATAGGTCTCGCATTTACGCAAGTTTGAGCTACTCACATTACAAATAACAATGCCTTTTATTTTTGTTTTCTTTTTAAAAACTTAAATAAAAGGCAGTGTCATTTACAATGCCAATAGCTTAAACTCGCGTGAATGCGAGACCTATTGCATTGCAAATGCTTGTTACTCTTGATTTTGTTGATAAAACAAATCTATGCAGTCTTACTTGCGAAACACTTATATATCGTTATCTTTATAATTTCAAAACGGCCCCAATGTGCACACATAGGCCACATTCTTTTAGCTTTCTCATTCACTATGGGGCCATTTTCATTTTTGGTGCCAAGGCATATGTATTTATATATATTTTGTCACTGTCCGACCCTGTCTGCAAATGCAAAGATGTAACTCTAACATCGTGTTGACTGCATTGGGAAACTAATTTATTCCAAGATATCCATTTGTAAAGTAAGGAATATCTTCCTTCATTCCTCACGTTTTAATCGTGTCTTCAAAACGACAGTTACCCATATTTTACTCTTCACCTCATTCATAAAGTTTTCTCCTCGTCTTTTTACTTGTGTAACACACTTGTTTCCTTGATTTTTTTTCTTGATTTTTTCTTTATTTTTCTTGTCTTTTTTTCTTTTTGCTCTCCTTTCTAGTTTTTATCATCCTTCATTGTGACCTGCCTCCAGTATCGGTTGGTGCAGGTAAGCGCAGAGGGGCGGGGCAGGAGGGGGGAACTTGACAGACGACGAAATAGGAAAAATTAACTAAATAAATAAATAAATCCCATTCCGTTGTCTGTTGACATCCTCCCGCCCTGCCCTGCCCCACAACGCTTACCTACACTGACCACCCCTGCCTGCCTCCCTCCCCTCTTTCTTTATTCCATCCTCACGTCTTCTTCCCTTTGCTCCTTTCTCCACAACATCTTCTTCCCTCCACCTTCGTTCAATACTTTATTTCTCCCTCCCTTTAACACTGCTTCTCGCCTTCTCTAGTTCTGTCCTTTCTTACTTTCTTTCTGCAGTGCTTCTGTATTTCTTCCCTCCCTTCATTGCACTCTTCCCTTCATCTACTCTATCATTCAGTCTAACATTCTTTCATTTACATTTCATCCAATATTTCTTCTTTTCTTCCCTGCATCCCTTAATTTTTCCGTTTCATTCATTCGCACTTTCTTCTTTACTTTTTTTCTTCCTTTTATACTTCCTTCCTTCTTACCCTCCTTAGTTTCCCTTCCTTTCGTCCATCTTTGATTGCTTTCTATCATCCGTACTTCCTTAGTCCTCTCCCTCCTTCCTTGAATCATTCTTCATCTTCCTCCTTTCCGTTCCTTGTCCCTTGTTTCCATTTTCTTCCAAACCTTCCTTTTGGTGTTCCTTCATTTCTCATTTGATTTTTCCTTCTTCTTTCCCTCTGTAGTTTCTACGATCATAATCTCCCTCCCTTCCTTCCTTTCAATCTATCATTCTTGCACAAACCTTGTTCTTTTTGGAAGCACTGAGGATGCTTTTGTGAAAGAGAGGTTTGTCTATTGCTTGCGTCGCTTATCTAATCAATCAATCAATCAATCATAGCATTTGTAAAGTGCACTACATACCCGTGAGTGTCTCAAGGCGCTCTATATGCTGTCTGTCTGTCTGTCAGTTCGTCTAACTAATAGACGATCTATCCATTTATCTGGAAGA
This sequence comes from Triturus cristatus, assembly GCF_964204655.1. Taxonomy (NCBI): domain Eukaryota; kingdom Metazoa; phylum Chordata; class Amphibia; order Caudata; family Salamandridae; genus Triturus; species Triturus cristatus. The sequence continues at coordinate 673,156,106 of NC_140584.1, forward strand.
CTGTTCACTAGCTATCTGTATAGCTTCTGTTTTCAATGTTTGTTGCATTTATGTCCATTGTTTCTCAACATGCCTTTGACCGTGGTGGCAGTTTGACAACCTTACCCAACCCACTTCCTGCCTGTATCTTCCCTTCAGAGTGCAATACTCATCCTTTCTTCAGTACGAACAAAGACTGAGCTCACTGTGTGATCTTCAAATTATGTTTACGTGGTGCACGGTTGCATGCTTCATGCAAATGTCAGATCTAGTGGCGTTGCCTATGCTTGTTTTTATTGCAATATAGCTCAATACCAACTGATCAGAGGCCATGATATTTTCTGAGGAAATTGATGATTTACTTGCCAAAGAGTCCTTTCTGTACAATGTTTCAAATATTTCCATAGACAATCATATTTCAGAAACCTTTTTGTTTTTATTTTTCCTTCCTTCTTTCCGCACATTACGCACTCCCAAACTTTTCTGTTTGACTCCATATTGCAAAGGAATAGTCCTTATAACTAGTCTGGTTTTATTCTTAATTTACAAAGGTCAAAGTGGCGGACTGCTAGGTATAAATTGCAATAATAAACATAGTGGCACTGTGTAAGGCTTATGCCAGGTATTATTTTGTCAGGAGAATTGTCAGTAATATTTTCTTATGACATTGGGTATTGATTCATAGGAGAGAGCATTGTGATCCGTACAGGTTATGAACACAGCACAAGGACTGCAATAATTGTGATTGTGAAATGTTAATTTTGATATTAGTAAGGGTTTTGATTGTTAAGGCTAGATATTTATTGTCTTGAGCAATATTGTTTTTTAGTTTCCTTTTTTAATTTTACAATAAAGAGTGAGGGGCTCATTTATAAGAAAAGTGCCGCAGTGCGGCAAGTCACCTTGCTGCGCTGCACTGTGAGACAGAGAAAGGGCAGGAATGCGCCGTATTTAAGGCAATACAGCCCATTTCTTTCCTTTCCCTTGCGCTGGTGCCCTTTTGGCAGCCTAGCGCCAACGCAGACACCCTTGCACCATGGTGCAAGTGTGCCTATGTTGCATGCAGGATTATTTTTATGCAGAAAGTGGCACCTTCCTGCACAAAAACAATCCTGGGAGGCATACTCCTCTTTCTATGTGTGCTGCATAGTGCAGCACACATAAAAAGAGGAAGACTCTAGGAGAAATAGAGATATTTCTGCTTGTTAGGCCTCCACTGGTAAGACGTAACTTTGTGGAGCATTTCCAGGCTTTCCTGTACTGGTAAATCTGGGAATGCATCAAAAACCAATCGAGATGCGTGGGAACACCGACGCGATGCCCATGAAACGCCTTCCCAGGGCAGAATAACGTGACTCCAGAATTTTGTAGCTACACAGTGGATTCAAAAACTTAACTTGGAGGTTTATGTCACTCTTGCACCATGTTGCGTGGCGCAAACGTGACTCAAGCCTCTCATAAATGTTCCCCTTATTGTTTTAACTAAATGAAAACTCTGGCTGGACAGTTTTGAGATAATAGCAGGGGCATATGCCATGTCCTTCAGCCCCTGCAGTGCAGAGAGGCCCCGACATCCGGGGGGGGGGGGCCCATTCAATCTAAAGTCTTTGAAGAGCTGTGAGATATGGATTCTCGGAGGCTTCTCGTCAGATTCTGAAGAGGGCCCTCTAACCCTTTATATTATGCCACTGGTGACCATAACACTAATTTCTAATGTCTACCTTCACACCATGATTCATCAGCTAGGTGTTAACTACTCAACCAAGCTTGCGTGGATAGTCAAGATGGTTTAAAGCCTTTCAAAGCAGATACCCAGCATTCCTGTTAAGAGGAAATACCTCACTGTTGACATTACAATGTGTTCCCTATGATTGCCACTTAAAGGATCTAAAGAAAAGCCTGACAATTCTATGTCAATAATCCACCAAAGCAGAATCTGATTCAAGAAACATTGAGGGTCCCACTTCGTAAAGTATCTTGAACCCATTTTAGGACCCGACCCTTCCTCCATCGTTTAGCATGGCAACTTCTCCTTTATTAAAAATACACACCGCGGGCTTTACTTGCTGTGAACACTACATTAAATTAGACCTCATTTCGGGCGTTTGCCTCTGGACCTCAAAATCTACACCCTTTAGGACACCTCTGAATTTGTTATCTACAAATCTGAGTCCTACTGGGACCCTGCTGTTGACTGACTGATGTTGTTTGTTGCACAGTCAATAAGGCAGATGTAGTCATAATATGCAATGTTTTGGACGCAAGGAAACTTCCATGGAATGTCTTTGACCTCATAAATGTTTTTTGTCCAAATTAGTGTGTCCAGACATGATTTCTTTCAGAAGTATTCGTTTCATCATCACACGCAAATGTACACCTTGCTTCGCTGCCCTACGCTGCTCTGCCCTACGCCAAAGTGAAAGGGCAGGAATGCAACGTATTTAAGCAACGCAGTGCATTCCTGTCCTTTCTGCCTGCACTAGCGCCGTTTCCAGTGGCGGCTCCTCCACTATGCTGGAGGAACATCACCCCCCTGGCCACAACCTTAAAATTTGAGAACTAAAACGATAATAAACATGTTTATTATCGTTTTATTTTTCCTTTCCTACTGCATCTTGTCGACGGGGCCATCGCAGGGCAGGCACTCAAAGGAGGAGTAGTGGTACTGCACTCAATGCACATGACGGTTTGGCCGGCTGTCTCAGGACAGCCAAAGGGTCAAGCGCACTGACATCTCTCCAACCGGAGCTGCATTGCCAGGTGGAGAGAATAGCAGGTGTACACTCCCAGTCCCATTTGGAACGGAAAACAAGCCAGCTCAGGCCAATCACAGCGCTTCTCTCATGGTGGTACCACCATGAGAGAAGTGCTGGGATTGGCAGCAGGGGAGCCTAGGAGCCTCAGCAGAAAGGAGAAGAGCAGCGATCGGCGAGGAGAAGGTAAGTTCTATTTTTTCTTTATTTTTGTCGTCCGTCCAGTCCCCCCCCCCCCCCCCCCCCCCCTTGTCCACCACTCTGCCGTGAGAGCAACCTCTACTGGCCTTTTTGGCAGCCCAGCGCCAAGGTATACACCCTGCACCATGGTGCAAGGGTGCCTCCGTTGCATGCAGGATAGGTTTTTGTGCAGGAAGGAGCACCTTCCTGCACAAAAGCAATCCAGGGAGGCGTTTTCCTCTTTCTATGTGTTCTGCAAAGTTCAGCACCCATAGAAAGAGGAAAAAACAAGGAGGAAAACATATTTCTCCTCGTTACGCATCACCTCGGGAGGCGTACAGATTTGGCTCATCCCCATGTTTACATCATTTTGTATATGTGGGGCAGCGTCAAATTCCAAGGGTGTTGCGTGGGAAAGCCAAACTCAATGCCCATGGAACACCTTAAGGGGCACAGAGTAAGGTAAGACAGTGATTTGCAATGCGTTGCCTTACTCATGAATTATGAGGCTACTCAAAGCCACACATCACGCATGTACCACTTTATATAGTGCAAAAGTGAGACAGGGTTCTCATAAATAAGCCAGCAGTCTGAACATACAGATGCTATGAAATATGTTATGAAGTAATTATTATCTGTTTCGTTTTCTTCCAGCAAAAAAGAAAATAAAGAGAAAATGAATGGACAAATTGAAACCAGTCAGATGGACAACGAACCATACTGCCCTGTTCTCATGAAAAGGAAGGTAAAAATCAAAACAAAGGTGCAAGCATCCATCAAAACGAAAGTGAAAAAGAACTGCACATGGACGACAAAGCGACTGAAAAACATGATTTTGGATTTCTTCCCAGTAATACGGTGGCTTCCAAAATATAAATGCCAGGAATACATTTGGGGTGATGTTATGTCCGGCCTTATCATTGGAATTATTTTAGTACCCCAAGCTATAGCTTACTCGCTGCTCGCCGGGCTCCAGCCCATTTACAGCCTTTACACCTCCTTTTTCGCCAATGTAATTTACTTCTTCATGGGCACCTCCCGCCATGTCTCCGTGGGTATTTTCAGTTTGCTCAGTTTGATGGTAGGGCAGGTTGTGGACCGGGAAATGCAACTGGCGGGGTTTGATCTCAACGATGACGTCAGAAGTGCAGCCAGCGTCATGCAGAGCTGGAACGGAAGTGACTCCAATGCAACTGGTTTCAACTTCAGTGTCAGTGAGCTGAACATAGAGTGTGGGAAGGAATGCTATGCAATCAGCATTGCCGCTGCTCTCACCTTTGTTGCAGGATTTTATCAGGTAACTTTCTCTTTATCATTTAGGAATGTTTACTGATTTTATTATTTTGCTTATTTCAAAGAAATGTTATTATAGAAATATAAATAATTAAACGGCTGTGCAATTTATAAATACAATGGGGCAGATTTATGTTAACTGGCGCATCCCTGCATATCAGCAGGGATGCGGCAATTATTATGCGCCACAGCTGCGCCACCATGGATGCGCCACATTTATAATGCGGCGCACCATGGGGCAAAAAGTGGTGCATTGCTGGAGTTGCGTCGCAAGCGCGACGCAGCTCCAGCAATGTTCTGGGGGGCCCTATCTGTACAATGCTGCGTCAATCCTTACGCCTGCTTCAAGCAGGCGCAGGGTTTTGACGCAGCATGGGCCTAAAAGTGACTGAGTGAAATCTTGTAGATTTCACTCAGCCACTTTTAGGAGGCGTTCCTGCGCCGGAACGCCCCCACCTACCCTGGAACGCCTACATGTGGCGCAGGGCTTTACAACGTGACGCATCTCCCAGATGCGTCACGTTGTAAATACCCCGCACCATGGCGCAGGATTTGAGCCGCTGCTGCGTCACAAAAGTGACGCAACAGCGGCGCAAAAGTGGCGCAAGTGCAACATAAATCTGCCCCAATGTCCTCCAAAATCATACTCAATAGAATAGACTTATAAAGGAAATACATATACCATAATTCAACTATAGTCTAGTCCACTCATACAATGTTTAACATTACCGTAAAATGCACTACATCTATACATCAGCATTCCTTGAGAAACTTACTCTAATATGACAACACTCTTTTTTGGAATTAGCTCAGTGTATCTTGCAATGCCAGTTCCAATATCATAATATTTAATTGAGAATGAAGTGGCTAGTGCTTCACATGGAATTATAACTAGATATGTTTTTTAAGTGGGTGAAGGGATTTTTTTCTCTCATCCAGAAAGAGTAGCACATCTAAAAGAAGATGAGTTATGCTGCATTTAACTCTCATTTCACATATACAGTACTTATTATTCAAACAAATTATATCCCTGAGACCAAGTATTCTCCATATCGGGTCAAATCCCATGTGGATTTGCAGCATTTGTTTCCAGATGCGTTTGTCAGGAATTTGATATGAAGAGAGAAAGATTCCTTCAGCTGCTAAACTTTGAAAGGAATGTACCACATACTTTTTGATCGAAAGATAGTTTTTAGCTGTAAATTGTCTTTTTTAAAACAATCCCTTAGCCATTGATAACGATCTCTACATATTGATAATATATGTTCATAGATTTTAAGTTAACAACAGCATTTTAGAATTAGGGGGCATATTATCAAGGACGGCGTTAAAAATTTTCGCCGGTTTAGTGGCAGGAAAATGCCGCTAAAGCGGCGATAATGGGCTCGATAATATGCTCTTGAGAATTCCAATAGAAGTCCATGTTCTGGTGTGAACATGGGCTTCTATTGGAATTCTCAAGGGTATATTTTCAAGCCCATTATCGCTGTTTTAGCGGCAGTTTTCCTCCGCTATACCGGCGATAATATTAACGCCGTCCTTGATAATATGCCCCAAGGTGAGTAAGTTTGTCGGATCAGTGCACCCCTCAATATTTTCACTGAGAGTATATCTCTGCCAAGACTCTTTAGTAGTGAAATAAGCATTTGCAATGAAATAGTTCTCGCATTTACACATGTTTAAGCTATTATTTATTTATGTTTTAAAAACGAAAACAACAATAAAAGGCATTGTCATTTACAATGTCAATAGCTCAAACTTCCGTTAATGCGAGACCTATTGCATTGCAAATGCTTGTTCTAGGGAGCTTCCACTCGCAGCAGCCCCATCTCTCTGTGAGGCTCGATATAATTGTGTGACTAGTTTAACCCGAGTCGGAGTGGTGTAGAGGAGCTGCAACCCCTTCAGAGTGGGGGGTTCAGCCGTAAATTGAGGATATAACACACGAGTAGCTGAGCGCAATCTTGTGTAGACAAATGTTTGCATTACAGCATTCTTCCCAACCCCAATAACAGTAGCCGCCTCAACAAACCGACCCTGAGGAAAAGCATCCGCCATAATAGATAGGCCCATTTCATGGAGAGTTTTCAATGCACCAGGTTCTCCCGTCACCGATAGTGCTGTGTGATGCAGGAGTGGCATATTTGGTGCATAGAGTGGCAATTTACTTGCACGCTTCCCCAGTGCATGCCACACTCTGGCTGTGGTCTGCATTGTGTCTATTTCTCCCTTGTCGAAAACTGTATGTTGGTTAACGATCATGGCTTTAAGCGGTATCGGGTGTACCACTCTGGCCTCAACCGCTACGTGTGGTATGTAATCAGGAGCCTGCTGCCAGTAGTAGGCATAGTACGCTTGCACGCAGTGATAATACAACTCAAATTCTGGGGCAGTGAATCCGCCCATCTCGTAGGGGAGAGTTAAGATTTCCCATTTAAGTCGCAGCTTTTTTCCACCCCATGCAAGTGTGATTAATAAAGAACGAAGTGTGACGAAAGTTTTTTCGTGTCAGGTGCACAGGTACATTTAAAAATAAGTTTAAAAAGCGTTGGAGAATCACCATTTTCATTAAAGCGATCCTGTCAGCGAAGGATAACGGTAGGGCTATCCAACAAGTCACTTGTTCTTCAAGGCGTGTGATCGCTCTACCAAAATTTTGTTGAACAACCACCTGCTGATCTCGGTGAATCCAAATCCCCAAGTACTTCACTGGGTCATTACACCACTCTAAGGGGTAATCTAGTGATATCTGTGGCATGCAGTCCGTGAGAAGCAATATGAGTGATTTAGCCCAGTTGATTCCGAGTCCAGAGAGCCATTCGAATCTTATGTATTCCCAAATGAGCTTTGCTAAATGGGTGGCTGGCTCACGTACATACAGCACCATGTCATCTGCATACATGGACACTGCTAGGGGTCACTAGTGAAAACACAGTGCAGCTTGAGCATAGCGCTGCCGGAGAATACAAGCTAATGGTTCTAATACTAGTGCAAATAATAAGGACGACAATGGGCACCCCTGCCACGTGCCTCGTTGTATCTGAAAGGGATCTGACATGTGGCCATTAATTCTTACTCGTGCCACAGGGTCAGTATACAACAGTTTAATCCAATTTGTAAAAATGAAAGGGACCCCCATGCGATGTAAAATCGCTAACATATACTTCCAGGATATAGAGTCAAATGCCTTGGCGGCATCTAATAGCACCGCCACCACTGACAGAGATGGCTCCAGTACATGCAGCACACCAAACAACGTACGCAAATTATGCGACTTGGACCTGGTAGGGACAAATCCTGATTGATCAGGAAGAACCATAACTGACTGAAGCAGCCGCAGCCTATTGGCTAACACCTTCGCCAGGATTTTAACATCAGTGTTTATCAAGGACAGGGGCCTGTATGAATCACACCGATCGGGTGCCTTGTCTGGCTTCAGCAGGACGACCACCAATGCTTCTCGTAAGGCGGGGGGAAGGCTCTTGGTGTCATATGCTTCCGTGTACACTTCAAGAAGAATGGGGGCTAAAACCTCATTGTATTCTTTATAAAATTTGGCTGGTAGGCCATCGGTGCCCGCCGCCATTCCATTCGGAAGTGCAGTTATGGCTTAGCGAACTTCGTCTAATGTTAGCGGTTGCATTAAAAATTCTTGTTGGTTATGCGAAAGCCACACCAGCGCTATGTCATCTAGGTATTGCATTATGTCTACATCAGTCGCCGTCTGCTGTTTTGCATACATAACGTAATAATAGTTCGCGAATGTGTGAAGTATACTGGGTGTATCATAGTGTGTAATATCGCCGTCCGTGAAAGCCTTAACTATATAATTCCGTCCTCGCAAATCTACTATCCTGCTAGCTAATGTTTTGCCAGGCCTGCCCCCTTCGCCGTAGTACCTTGCTATGTGCCTGCGTGACATCTGACAAATTTCTTGATCTGCTACCTCATTATACTCGGTGATCTTTGTTTTAATACTCGCTAAAAGAGTAGGATCTGCTGTGGTACTATATGCGCGCTCCAGCTCACCCAGTCAGTGCATGGTGCCGCGCAGGGACTTTAGGATTCCAGCATGCAGTCCAATACATGCCTCCCGTATGGTCACTTTGAAAGCCTCCCAAAGTGTCCCTGCACTTGAGACTGGCCTAGTGTTGTGAGAGAAATAATCCGTGATCGCTTTGCGGATGCCTTCACAGAAGACTTGGTCGAGCAAGGAGGAGGGCTGGAGTCTCCACTGGGACTGTGGGGGAGTATGCATTGGTAAAGATATAGTGAAAAGGACCGGTGAGTGATCGGGCAAGGTACGAGGTAAGTGCCAGACATGGAGGGTCCAGGACGCCACATCAGCGGTGACCAGCCAGTAATCAATGCAGGACCATGACTGATGGACATAGGAATGACACGTGCCTTCTTGTGCATTTGGATACCGCAGGCGCCAGATATCAGATATCAGTTAGTTCTAGATTGTGCATACCATTGAGCACCGTGGATGTCGCCTTTTTCAATGTGTGCTCCGCCCTTGAGCAACGGTCAAGTGCAGGTGATAATACAACATTGAAGTCCCCCCCACATATAATGATCGATGGAGAGAGTTTGTATATTTCACCCCATAATGTCTCATAAAAGGCCGAATCGTCGGTGTTGGGTCCATAAACATTGGCTATGAGTACTCGTGTACCACACATCATGCCCTGTGCCAGCAATTAGAGCCCCAGCATGTCTTCTTCTATATGTATGGGATCAAATGGTATGCCTTTTTTGATTAATATCATAACGCCTCTCGAGTAAGAGGAGTAGGAGGCTGCCAGTCGTACCCCCGCCCATCTGGACGCCACTGATGAGACAGTGTGCTTGGTTAGATGCGTTTCTTGTAATAGCGCAATTTGAACATTATGACGGTCCAGATAGGATAGCACATGTCTAACTTTTCTGGGGTTATTAAGACCCCGAACATTCCAGGTCAGCAACGAAATCCCTTTAGATTTAGCTTCCGTCATTCCCTGTGGAGTACAATAAAACGAATTGTCGTCTCATATAGCTTGTTGCAGTACTTGCCCATATCTGTCGAGGGTGTGTGTCCCATACAGTGGTAAAAACATATAAATCCCCAACATCCCAACCCTTCCACTCCAGCAGCAGAACTGTGCTGAGAATCCCTCCCCATACAATCAAACAACATCCATGCAACCGCATGGCGTAATACAGGTCGGCCCACCCCGTAAGAGTACGAAGGGAACCGTAACTGTGGTGGGGTACTCCCTATCTGGGGGTCACCAGTGGCCGTTTGCCCCCCAGGTGGTATCAGGGGGGGTCGAGGGATTCTTGATAAACATCACAACCACAGGTCTACAGAGACATTAAGAAGTTCAGAAATAAACATGGGTAGCACCCAGGTACTTATTCATAAAAGTCTGAAAAAGAGCTAGTAGCTTCTCAGGTAGTGTCGCTTATAGATAAAGAACATTACAGTGTGCATGAGGATACGGTCAACATAGTATAATAACTGAAAAACGTATAGAACAGCAGTGCTACAGTAGTGCTAAGTCTCTGTGCATCAGCAACCTGCATGTACCCCTTATGTTCCACACATTGATAATCTCACCTGTTCAGGCCTCAGAATCTGCACCAGCGTCTGCAGATCTCGTCGATTTTTGATGCTCAGTTTGGAGCACATATTGTAGAGTGTCTTTAGACGATGTGATAATTCTGGCTTTTCCTGCATGTTGGATGCACAGCAGCGCAGGATAAAACATAGCATAGAGTATCTTGAGCGTTTGCAGTTTCTTTTTCACAGCTTGAAATTCATGACGCGCTTGTTGAACAGCTACTGTGAAATCCGGGAAGAGCTCCACTTTCATCCCCTTTTAGTCAGTAATCCCTTTTTCCCTGGCTAGGCGCAGGGCCGTGTCTCGATCTCGATAGTTCAAGAGTCTCGCTATAATGGGGCATGGTGGGGCTCCCGGCACCGGCCTAGGCGCCAGGGAGCGGTGAGCTCTCTCCACAATTAATACCGTTGAAAAATGTTCTGCTCCTAGCATATCTTTAAGCAGGGTCTCGACATAAGTCTCCATGGGACCTGTGTTGGTCGACTCCGGGATCCCGGTGATGCGCAGGTTGTTCCTGCGGGAACAAGCTTCAAGGTCCTCATTCCGCGCTTGGATCACCGCTAGGAGCTTCTCCATGTTGGAACACGAGGCACTAACTACCTCCATCTGATCTTAAGTCGTCGCGATGCGCTCCTCCGCCTCCGTTATTCGTGATCCATGCTAATCAAGCTTTGCCGCCATACCGTCCATTCGTAGGTTGAGGTGGTCTATCTTAGCATCAATGGTCTGCAAACTCTGCTGCATTGCTAACATCATACGCTCCAATTTGGTGCTGGCACCCGCCTCCAACTCTGTTTCAGTGTCAGATGTAGCTGGAATTTGGGATTTTGTCAGCCTCTGGGATTCGAAGTTCAGTTTCGCCTGTTGCTTGTCTGTCCGACCCATGGCGTGAGTCTCCCCCTGGGGCTGCTTGCGGGACGCCACTGCTTGCTGAATATTAAGGTCTTGTTCCCGTATAAAGTACTCCGTTTATGGGGCTCTCGCGGTGCAGATAATATCGTGGCCTCGCTCTGCGTTTAATCCCCACCAGGTTCTAGAGGGGTTCAGCACAGGTCCCAGCCATGGTGACAGGGCAGTGCACACCACTCAGCACCCCATGCACCATGTGACAATATATAGCCTCAAGAATAGTGTGATCGTAGAGGCACCATGAGCAAAGTAGGGGCTAGGTTGTGGTCAGGTATCAGCACCCTGGATGTGCGCTGCAAACCACCAATTCAGGCACCAAATTGAAGCAGCCCGAAGCAGCAGTGGAGGAGTCGCAGGTTACTGGGCAGTGTTCTGGGCTCCAATGCTCACTTTAGGCTCCCCTGGGTATAATGGCTGTTCACGGCTAAGCAGGGGATATAGCTCCCTCTGTAAGGGCATCAGTAGTGGGCGAAATGTACTCCCAATGCTATTTCATAGCATACTTGGCAAGCAGGCATTAAAACTATAAGGGAAGAATGTCGCCTTCAGCGGGGCTCAAGCGCACCGTTATTTTGGTTAGCTTGAATCTGGCAGCGGCACAGACGGGGGAGTGGAGCTGCACCCTGCAGCTGCCGCACACTGCCGTGCAACGCAGGACTCACCTGGTGTCCCTGGCCGACACAGTTGCCGGAGTCCTCAACCAGCAATCCCCAGCGGCGGCAGTGGTGTAGATGGGAGCGGGCCCGAGGCGGCGCACTGGAAGCACAGGCAGGGTCAACCGGGTCCCAGCAAACCGGCAAACAGCGTGAGCTAGACAGCAGCACGAACGGGAAATGGCCAGCCTAGCCGCGCTCCGTACCTGTCAATGACCGCCGCTGAAGGCGGAGCGCATCACGGTCCCCGGCTGCTTCAATACTGTAGGGCTCCCATCGGCAGTCTCCAGGTGGCGGCTGGGGCGTAGGCAGGAGCCGGTCAGATTTGAAGGCACCCCCCATGCAGCAGGGTTCAGGCGGATTGGAGCCCCTTGTGCCAGGAAGGACGGGAAATTGAGCAAACGATCTAGAGCTCACTGCTTGCCCCACCAGGATGGAATATCGGCGGGTCACAGCACTGCAAAGAAGGAGGGCAGCAGCGCAGCATCAGCCGTACAAGTGGCGGCCAACAACTTCTGTCAGACCGTGGCTCCACGCGCTGCTGGCTGGTGTACGGGGAATGCAGGGGTCAGAGCAAAGCAGTCAAATCTCACCACCAGCCGTGTCAGGATAATTTGGGTTGCAATCGCTGAGTTACGGTACTTCAAAGGATGGAGGCGGAAGTGCAGCAGCGGCGGTTAGTATCCAGATCGCCCCATGGCCGCCATTTTGTCTGATGTAATCTTCTACAGTTAGTGGCGAAATGGAGCACAGGGCAAAGACACCAAGGCAATCAAAGTGCTCCTGGTAGGAAGAGGCTTTGGAATCTGTAAGTGTTGCCTGTGGATGGCACAAATTTGATAGGCTAATGTGCGGATTGTTCCCTCGACCAGCAGAGCAGCAACAAGGTGCAGCCATTTTGCTCCGGGTTCTCTAGCGCCCCAAGAAGAATGGAACTTAATACTTTTTTCAGAGGTGTGGGGACCTTTGAGCAAGATGAAGCTGACATTCAATTTGATGCTGTGTAACTGCCAGTTGGATGCATTTTTGGATTGGTCCCACTAAAGCTCTGGAGAAAACACTTTTTAAAGTTCTACATTTTCTTCTCATGCCCAACAAACCACAGGACTACACGCTTGACCTCAGAGGAGGCTAATTGAAGGCTCTCAGGGTGTCAGATGGAGGCCAGCACCAAAGTCAAGCCCAGGTCTAGTGGCTACTGGTCAGCTGGGCACTTCAGGAAACAAACATTGGCAAGAAAATAGGTTTCGCCTATGCAGATTCTATTGACATTGTCAATGTTTTTTACATATTGCAGAGTAGTCGGGCTGCTGTGCAATATAACTTAAAAGTAAAATAACAAATGTCTCTTTTTTAAAGTTAAAAATGACAATGAACTTGAAAGCTATATTTTAAAATGACAATCAAGTGAGTGCTATTGGTTTAGCAGTTGTCTCTACTTCTTGTGATTCAGGATGTGTAAGAAATCTTTTTAAGTTTTACTCTACCTGGTAGTTTGTTTTTATGTAACTTGCTGTTTTCTACTGTTCATGCTAGTGCTGCACACTAACTCACCTGAGTCAGTTATACTAAAAGCTGTAGAGTGCAAACCTTTTGGAACTTTGTGATATTTGCATGTGGAACCCCAGTTTTCTGCCTTCATCTGTAATTTTACATCAGCACATTCATCGCTCCAGCATTTTGAGGAAGCTCAAGTCAAGTGTTTTCTGAAAGCAACATTGGGCCATGGGTATACGATTGTTAAAAAGGGTCTGATAAAACATACAGAGGTGTTACAGTGACCCACACGGTTCCCTCAGGGTTTTACCTAATCCGCAGCTGTTCCCCACCCCACAAGAAGCCTGACCACACTGGGATTCTCCCCCAGGTTGCTTTCACCGTAGCCCTATATTCCAGTACCCTCTGCCTTCTGGGCTTCTTATGAGACTTTAAATCACGACTCCCTCTACTTCTAGTACAGCTGTCTTCCTAATACCCCCTCTGTGCTGCTTATAGCCACGATATAATGATACATATCGGCTTAAATGCTGCCCATATATCACTCTACTTTTTGCCCTCTGCGCTGATCTTCGCTCACATCTCCAATTCACCTTTGTACAGGCCTGTATTCTGATATCACTTCACTCATTGTAGTCTTTGTGAAACTACCTCGTTTTTTAAGTCTCGCCTGACCCAGCGCATGCGCTGGTCTGGCGAGACTTTTTGAGAGGGCTCCAAAAAGTGCTACCAGGCCAGCCTAGACCTACAGTGCATGTGCGCGGCCGCGCGCGCCGCGCTTGACGCGCTTGACACGCTTGACGCGAGTACTTTAACTTTCGCGGCCGCACGGCCGCTTTGATGTTTGTTCGCGATCACTTTTGCAGCCGCAGGGCCGCTTGGGATAGCCAATAGGTCTCGCTTTTGGGACCTTATAAGTATTTAGTTATGCAACTGTTGCATGGCTAAACACTTATAACGTCCCAAAGGCGAGACCTATTGGCTATGCCAATGCTTGTTTTAATTGATTTTATAGAGTGCGGTGTACAACAGTTAACAATAGAGCCCATACCATGTAACTCGCACATAAATTAATGTAACGATACGTTTGGCATTATAAGGCAAAATGCGTGTACATTGGATTGTCAGGATACACTTTGCGCATTACAATAACAGGCACTTTCCGCAGGTTCCGGAAAAGAAGGTGGGATGAAACACGTGGACTCCTACTGTGTAATAAGAAAAGGAAGGGAGTAGGGGGAAGGGGCAGGCTAGGAGAAAGAAAAGGGAGAGAACAACAATCCAACAACGTGAGAGCTCTACAGTCCATATTATACAAAGTATAGCATGCTAAAGCCGTTCGTGTTCATATCATATGTGCATTGATGAACAGTGCCACAAAACAATGCAGGTGTGTGTGATACTACCCTCATAAGCCATCATATTTTGATGGGCATTTCCTTCAGGGTGGACCATATGCCACGCTACCTCCTGGCGTCAATTCTGACATTGTATCACAATATTTCAGCCCTCTCATCATTTGTAATGTGTATTTACAACTGAGCCAACGGCAAGGGTGGTCCTTTTGTAGGTCTAGCCTGGGCAGTGCTGCTGCGAGGCATGCAGTATTGGAGTATGGACTTGAAGCTCCGCCCACTTTCCACCCATATTTTTAATTGGCATGTGTCATTGTCTTTCGTAAACACTGGACTCCGATTTGGTATTAGGCTTCTTAGTCCCTCCAGGATACCACCTTGTCTGCAATTGTTACCTCCCATAACGACTGGACCTTTTACTTGGCTTGTTACACACTCTCTGTTATAAGTTGGTGAGCACTATTTTGTTTATTGAATAATGGGACAATGGCGGCTGCTTCTTGTATTTGCAGCATGCCCATACTGCACAATGGTGGCCCTTTCTTGTATGGAGTTCTATGCCGCTCTAACTTTAAAAGTGGCTGCCCCTACCCCACAGCACTCATGGTACAATGGCAGACGCTTATTTTTTTTTACCACTTTTGAGCTGAACGCAGTGTCTGCTTCAGGGACACCGCACTTTTTTGTAAACTTGAATGCTGAGCGCAGGGCCCGCTTTAGGGTCACCGTGTTCTGTTTCATTTTTTTTAATTACTTTAATGGTGAGCCCAGTGCCCCCTTCAGGGACACCGCGCTCTGTTTAATTACAAAAAAAAAAACCTTAATGGTGAGCGCAGCGCCTGCTTCAGGACACCACGCTCTGTTTCATTTTTTTCTTTTTTTAACCTTAGTGGTGAGCCGGCCCCCACTTCAGGGACACCGCGCTCTATCTTCATTAAAAAAAAAAAAACTTTAATGCTGAGTGCGCCGCCGCCTTCAGGGACAACGCGCTCTGTTTTTTTCTGGTTTTTTTTACTTTAATGGTGAGCGCAGTGCCAACTTCAGGGACACCGTGCTCTGCAATACAATAGGTCTCGCTTATGCCATACTTTGACCAATTTGTATTGTAAATGACAATGACTTTTATTTTAGAAACGCCATGGCCATTTACAGTGCAAATAGCTCAAAATATCGCAATTGCGAGATCTATTGATTGCAAATACTTGCTAAGTTAAGGGCTTGTTTTACCTCTTTGTGCATTTTTTGCCGCTTTTGTATAATGCAAACTCATCCCGAAGATATTGAAGTGCTTTACATCAGCACCAGTTATATTTCACATGTTCGAACACACTAGCCCTGGTATTTAGCCAGGGATGGGAACAAGAGGCACAGGGCTTAGGGGCTAGCCAACCTTCAACACAAAATGTAAACACAAATGGGGCTGCCCCTAGTTGGGATTTCTACGGGTCTTTAAAAGATGCGTGTGAAGTGGGGGCATCTCACAAAAAATGTAGGACTGGCCTCACACACCACCTGGTGTCATGCTTCATCATAGGCCGTTCTCGCCCTCTAAAAACTCAGTTTGATAGAGGGCAGGCATACACCTGACGTCAGGGATGCACTTCTAAACTAAGTGGGGGCCCGTGAGTAGTGAAAGTGCTTTAAAAACCATTACAGTTGTCATAAAGACTAGTTTTTAATGAATTGGGCAACTGTATGTTATTAAAAAGAAGTGAGCAGTGACTTCACCGTGATGGCTGTGGTCAACATGTATCTGCTAGATGTCCCCGAAGGGTACGTAGCATTCGTCAGGACCATGTATCTATGGGGCTCCGTCTTTATATTTAAAAGTGAGTAAATAAAGTCCAACCACTATATGGGGTGTGTACTGTCACTATCCCCGCTGGTATAGTACTCCCAACTATGCATGTAGAAAAAAAAGGAGACAAACACACACAGAATTTGTGGATTTTTGTCAGTTGTAATGCTAGTTACCATACATCACCACACTTTTAATAGCGCATGGTGGTATCTAAGTGCAAAACATGTGTCAATCATACGTGTTTACACTTCCTCAAAAAAGGCGAGAGAATCTCTCTCTTGCCCTAGGTAATTACCCTACTTTCTCCATGGGAGGTCGAGTGGGGTAAGCCCCTAAACTGACATTCTGGGAAAAGTGGGAGAAAACACAATATCAGCGCCTGGTGATGATAGGTCAGGTTCATGACAAAGTTTAAAAATGCAGGAAAACATTAAAAACTGTGGCAGAAAACAGGTACTCTACATAAATAGTAGAGGGATTTAATCTACACCGGGGCGTAGTGCACGCTCTAACATCCATCCATACATCATACACACTCTTACTGTCTTAGGTGCGCCTTCTGCCATGTAGCCTACAGGTGTCCGCTTCGCCTCCCCGTCGATGAATGGTAGCAGGAGGGGAGTGGTCTTATATAGTACTCGCATGCATGTAATTGGTGTTAATTAGTAGTATACTAGTAACACCTGGATGAGATCCGGTGTCCCCGTATGGTGGTGGGCGTGTTGGTCGAAGATGTGAGGTTGCTGCTTCCTTCCTCAACTGTGTGTGCCCCTGGTAAAAAAAAAACTGGTTTTGTAGGCGTGGTCGGGAGTAGAGACGCGTTGCTCTTGTCCCGAAAGGGGAGAGCGTGTGTTCTCTTCCAGCTCTCCTCCCCGCAATGGGCGTGGATGGGGCGGAGCAACGTATCATGCGTCTGACGTGCGTGCGCGTCAGATTCATTACATACAGTCAAGCAAAAGCCTGGACTCACGTAGTACAGGAGCGGATGAACGCGCTCATTCAAAGTCTCCCAGAGATAAAAAGCATGACTATATAAGATAGCGAGTTGCCTATTTTCCATAGGCGGAGAGGAAAGACTATTGTTAATTTTTTGTGTTTGGGCAATATAATAAAAATAATTAATAAAATAAGCCCACCAACACCCTCGTTTTATCGAATGATGAATCTAATCCCAAATGGGGGTACAAGACGAAACTCCTCCTTGGAGTCAAACCTAATGAGTAGCACCCTGATGGGGTTATGCCGCCTCTGTGTTTGTTATTTATCTTAATATAGATGGACTCCTCTCCATCCTGCGGCCTTTTTACAAGGGGTATGATTGTCTGGTCACATGCCATATGTAATCAGAGAATGTTCCTAGTCTGAACATGTTGTATTGTTTAGTGACAGATATCATAAGAGAAGGTGTATGTGTAGGTATACAGTGTATGAATATTCACGGTGTTTTAGATGTTTCTGCCTGTCTCAGTTCACCATTCTATCAGTGATGGGTATCGTATCCTTCATTGTTCTTGATGTCACCTTATTAAGGAACCGTGCCATCTGTAGCCATGAGATTTCATCATTAAGGCCTGTGTCTCATGTGCGCAAGCGGTACACCCAGCGTTGTTCCCTAACGTGCAGGTTTCTGGTGATGTCCGTTTTTAGTTTTTTCATCACTTCCAGCATATCCCATTGTAGATTCCTTATGGTTTAGGTCTAGGAAGTGTTTCGTGAGTCTGGTATTCGATTTTTTGCACCGGATAGTACTTCGGTGTTCGTTGATCCGTGTCTTCACTTTCCTTGTGGTCATTCCCACGTACCTCAGGTTGCACGGGCATTTCAGGAGGTAGATTACATTCTCGGTATTGCAGTTGCTGAAGTCCTTCAGCTTCCATGGGTTGTTGGTACCGATATCCACTTCTTTTGTGGTGATGGTCAGATGGCAGGATATGCAATTGCCACAGGGGAAATGGCCTGTAGGTCTTGGCTGGCTCCAGAGTGTGTTTTGACATTCGTTCTCATCGTGCTTGATCTTAGAGTGTACCAGATCATCCCTGGGGTTCCTGCTCCTCTTAAAAGCAAACAACGGCGGTGCCCACTGTCGCTGTCCGCTATTCAGAAGTGCCCATTTTTTCTTTATGAAGTTTTGGACCTTATTTGACACGGGAGTATACGTGGTTACGCATACCATCGGTTCAGATTTTTCTTTTGGTGTGGTGTCCAGCAGTGCTTCCCTATTGTTATTCCTGGCCCTTTTCTTGGCTCTTCTGATAATTTTTTTTAGGGTAATGTCTTGCCAGGAGTTTGGTTTCCAGGTGTTCTGCCTGTTCTTTAAACACTTCTAGTTCAGAACAATTTCTCTGGATTCTGAGAAATTGTCCCACTGGTAGGCTTTGGCGCAGTGCTCTGGGGTGGTAGCTTTCGTACAGTAATAGGCTGTTCCTATGTGTAGGTTTGACGTGTACTTTAGTGGCGATACCCTCGTTCGTCAGGGTAATATCCAAGTCAAGGAAGATTGCGAGATTCTTTTCAATGGTGTGGGTGAAGTTGAGGTGTTCGTCTTTGCTGTTAACTCACTCAACAAAAGGCGTGGCTTCCTCTGGTGTTCCTTGCCACACAATGAAGATATCATCTATGTATCATTTAAATGTTTTCATCTGTTGAGCAAAGGGGTTGTTGGGTTTGAAGATATGGTATTCCTCGAATTGGTGGACATACAGGCACGCCATGTTCGGCGCGAAAGTGCTGCCCATGGACGTGCCCTTGATCTGATGGCACAGCACCTCCTCGAACTCGAAGAAATTTTTGGTAAGTTCCATCTCCACACACTTAATAATTTAATGTCTCGGGTCATGAAAATCCAATCTTGATTCAAAGGGGTTTGTTCTACAACTGCCAGAGTGCGTCTCTGGGGGATGCTCGTATAGAGCGCCTCGATGTCCATGGTTATGAACAGATCCTCGTTAATGTTGACCTTCAAATCCCGCAGATGGCATAAAACGTCTTTTGTGTCTTTGAGGTATGAGGGGGACTTTTGCACAATAGGTCTTAAAAACCAATCAAAAAATTGTGACAAAGGTTCTAGTGCTGAGCCAATGCCCAACACTATTGGCCTTACTGGGGGTGGCACCCTATTCTTGTGGATTTTGGGAAGGGTGTAGAACCTTGGTGTTCTCGGGTCGGTGTTTACAAGGAATTCTGCTTCATGCTTGGTGATCCAATCGTTGGTCACACCTTCATTGACCATGCTTCCAATCTTGTTCATGATCCGTGTGGTGGGGTCACCCCGATGTTTCTCATAGCTAGTTGTGTCTGATAGCAGGCGTTGGCACTCACCCCTGTACATAGTGTAGCTCATTAAAACTATGGCCCTGTCTTTATCCGCCGGTTTTATCACTAACTCATGATTGTTCTTGAGTTGTTGGAGTGCTGTTCTCTCTCCCCTAGTCAGGTTCTGGAAGCCCTTAGTGTTGTTGAAGTCAATTTCCTTGACCTCTTTTAAGACTGCTTGTTGAAAGGCTAGCACGTTGCATGAGATGTTTTGAGTCGGTGGGGAGAACAAGGACTTCTTCCGGAGGCCTGTGTTTGAGTTTTCATCATCCTCTTTTTGGGATTCGCTAAATTAATCCTTCAGTTTGATCTTTCTAAAGAATTGTGCCAGTTCTGTGTTGAGAGAAAAAGGGTCTTTATTTGGAGTCGGAGCGAAGCCGAGTCCCTTCGAGAGGACGGCTTCTTCATCTTTGCTGATTGGCTATTTGCTAAGATTCACGATATTCGTCAATCCTTGCTCGTCGTTGGGCCGCCACCCCTCCCTTGTTCCATGTCACTGCTCCCTCGCTGGTGGTGGGTTCATTCTCCCACTGTACTCTGGGAGTTGTTCTTGGTTTTTGTCTGCCTCTTCCCCTTCCCCTGCCTCTGAATGAAAAAGGCTGCGGACCTTGTTGGAAACCAAATCCAGGTAATATTGTTGTGGCCAAAAGCCAAACAGATGCATGGGCGGGGCAAACTTCATTTGCTGGGGGTTCTGGTGTTCCTAATTTATTGCCCTCCAGTTCTCTCATCGCTGCTACTATCGCTCCTCTCGTCCCCCGAGCTGAAAGTCCAGTTTTGTGGGGTCAGTCTAAAACGTTGTCTCTTTTAATACCATGCAGTTGCCCAATTAATTAAAAACTAGTGTTTATGACAACTGTAATGGTTTTTAAAGCACTTTCACTCCTCATGGGCCCCCACTTAGTTTAGAAGTGCATCCCTGTCATCAGGTGTATGCCCGCCCTCTATCAAACCGAGTTTTTAGAGGGCGAGGACAGCCTTTGATGAAGCATGACACCAGGTGGTGTGTGAGGCCAGTCCTAAATTTTTTGTGTGATTCCCCCACTTCTCGCATCTCTAAAAGACCTGTAGACATCCCAACTAGGGGCAGCCCCATTTGTGTTTACATATTACACATGGTCACATACATTTTTACAGACACTGGGAAAATTACGTGATTTGACCAAAATCACAGGATGGTGAGACGACGCTGAGACTCGAGCCTGGTTCCCTAGTTACAAAAGTTGGCATGCACTGGCCTGAGCGCCTCACCGTGGGTAGAGGGAGGGTGGCAGACAGGCAGAAAGAAGCCTCTTGTTGGCTTGAGTTAAGCGAGGCTACAGGCCTGTGTTTTCAGTGGCTCCCCCATCTCTAATATCTGGACGCATTAACTGAAAACTAAGAGATGCCCCAAAATACTGGTCAGGTGGCAAGGGAAAGAGGAATTACAACAATTTACCCCTGTGCAAATGCTCCAATTTTTGACAGCTGACAAGATATCCAGGTTTACAGGTAATACAGACCACACATAGTGCTGGTTTGTGATGAGAGAATCGCTTCCCAATGTGCTAGCCAAACAAAACTGTTTGTTTATAAAATGGACAATAATTTGAAGAGATAAATGGAGTGTTTTGGTTTCCAAGAGCATTTTTTTAATATATTGCAAGAACTTGACCAAAGAGCACTGGTGCACTTTACATGAGCAGCAGCAGGCACATTGCACAAGGACATAGTGCTGCTTTAAATAACAAGTGCTCATGCTACTTACTGCATCTTCTGCCCACACAACGTGCAACACCTGGTGAACTGAGATAGGAGCAGCTCCTCTTGAACAAGCCACTGTGGTGCAGAAAGTGAAACACAAGCACACTCTCCCTTTCACCTGGCTTTTGCTTTGAAGTGCCTGGGGGATGGGGCAGAGCTCACTCGAGAGCCGGGTCCCAGAGGAAAACAGATGTTGCTGAATGGGAAAAAGCTGGGCCAGCCATGAACATCTGACTGCTGGGTGGCTGGTCTGAGGACCAAAAATCACAAGTTGACGGGGAGGTGTCCTTCCTCAATCAGGTGGTCTAGTGGTGGTCAAAATGCAGGTAAAATGGAGAAAGTCAGGATCAGCCACAAAAAATAAAGGGCAAAAATGTATGGTGCCGGAGATGTGTTGACACACCCATACAGTGACACCTGGATCTGACCACACTTGAGTCAAAGGAACTAAGAGGCAGGTCAGCAGGGTTATGGGGGCATGTCGGAAGTCAATATATAACCCTCATAGAAAGGATTTTCCTGTGCATCAGTAAATTTCTGCCTCTGCAGGTGTTACTCGAGGCAAGTATATACCTAAATCTGGATGAGGGGCACAGTGAGGCAATCCTGGGTGGAAGCACGGCTGCGCCGCGCAATTGTCTGAATCCTCCACACATTGGGCGAATTCTCAACCAAATTTTGGTTACCCACCCAACTTGCTTTTTGCTCGCACAAGCAGGCGAAATATCACCCAATTGTGTGAGAAGTAGCCTCTGGCAACCCTGGAGACCAAAGGCACCACGTGGGACTGGAGAGCAGAAAGCTCTTCAATACCTTCGTGTCGAGATCACACTATCTGAAATAGGAAGAAAATAAGAACAGAAAAGGTCATGTGGGAATCAAAAAATTGTGACAAAGGTTCTAGTGCTGAGCCAATGCCCAACACTATTGGCCTTACTGGGGGTGGCACCCTATTCTTGTGGATTTTGGGAAGGGTGTAGAACCTTGGTGTTCTCGGGTCGGTGTTTACAAGGAATTCTGCTTCATGCTTGGTGATCCAATCGTTGGTCACACCTTCATTGACCATGCTTCCAATCTTGTTCATGATCCGTGTGGTGGGGTCACCCCGATGTTTCTCATAGCTAGTTGTGTCTGATAGCAGGCGTTGGCACTCACCCCTGTACATAGTGTAGCTCATTAAAACTATGGCCCTGTCTTTATCCGCCGGTTTTATCACTAACTCATGATTGTTCTTGAGTTGTTGGAGTGCTGTTCTCTCTCCCCTAGTCAGGTTCTGGAAGCCCTTAGTGTTGTTGAAGTCAATTTCCTTGACCTCTTTTAAGACTGCTTGTTGAAAGGCTAGCACGTTGCATGAGATGTTTTGAGTCGGTGGGGAGAACAAGGACTTCTTCCGGAGGCCTGTGTTTGAGTTTTCATCATCCTCTTTTTGGGATTCGCTAAATTAATCCTTCAGTTTGATCTTTCTAAAGAATTGTGCCAGTTCTGTGTTGAGAGAAAAAGGGTCTTTATTTGGAGTCGGAGCGAAGCCGAGTCCCTTCGAGAGGACGGCTTCTTCATCTTTGCTGATTGGCTATTTGCTAAGATTCACGATATTCGTCAATCCTTGCTCGTCGTTGGGCCGCCACCCCTCCCTTGTTCCATGTCACTGCTCCCTCGCTGGTGGTGGGTTCATTCTCCCACTGTACTCTGGGAGTTGTTCTTGGTTTTTGTCTGCCTCTTCCCCTTCCCCTGCCTCTGAATGAAAAAGGCTGCGGACCTTGTTGGAAACCAAATCCAGGTAATATTGTTGTGGCCAAAAGCCAAACAGATGCATGGGCGGGGCAAACTTCATTTGCTGGGGGTTCTGGTGTTCCTAATTTATTGCCCTCCAGTTCTCTCATCGCTGCTACTATCGCTCCTCTCGTCCCCCGAGCTGAAAGTCCAGTTTTGTGGGGTCAGTCTAAAACGTTGTCTCTTTTAATACCATGCAGTTGCCCAATTAATTAAAAACTAGTGTTTATGACAACTGTAATGGTTTTTAAAGCACTTTCACTCCTCATGGGCCCCCACTTAGTTTAGAAGTGCATCCCTGTCATCAGGTGTATGCCCGCCCTCTATCAAACCGAGTTTTTAGAGGGCGAGGACAGCCTTTGATGAAGCATGACACCAGGTGGTGTGTGAGGCCAGTCCTAAATTTTTTGTGTGATTCCCCCACTTCTCGCATCTCTAAAAGACCTGTAGACATCCCAACTAGGGGCAGCCCCATTTGTGTTTACATATTACACATGGTCACATACATTTTTACAGACACTGGGAAAATTACGTGATTTGACCAAAATCACAGGATGGTGAGACGACGCTGAGACTCGAGCCTGGTTCCCTAGTTACAAAAGTTGGCATGCACTGGCCTGAGCGCCTCACCGTGGGTAGAGGGAGGGTGGCAGACAGGCAGAAAGAAGCCTCTTGTTGGCTTGAGTTAAGCGAGGCTACAGGCCTGTGTTTTCAGTGGCTCCCCCATCTCTAATATCTGGACGCATTAACTGAAAACTAAGAGATGCCCCAAAATACTGGTCAGGTGGCAAGGGAAAGAGGAATTACAACAATTTACCCCTGTGCAAATGCTCCAATTTTTGACAGCTGACAAGATATCCAGGTTTACAGGTAATACAGACCACACATAGTGCTGGATTGTGATGAGAGAATCGCTTCCCAATGTGCTAGCCAAACAAAACTGTTTGTTTATAAAATGGACAATAATTTGAAGAGATAAATGGAGTGTTTTGGTTTCCAAGAGCATTTTTTTAATATATTGCAAGAACTTGACCAAAGAGCACTGGTGCACTTTACATGAGCAGCAGCAGGCACATTGCACAAGGACATAGTGCTGCTTTAAATAACAAGTGCTCATGCTACTTACTGCATCTTCTGCCCACACAACGTGCAACACCTGGTGAACTGAGATAGGAGCAGCTCCTCTTGAACAAGCCACTGTGGTGCAGAAAGTGAAACACAAGCACACTCTCCCTTTCACCTGGCTTTTGCTTTGAAGTGCCTGGGGGATGGGGCAGAGCTCACTCGAGAGCCGGGTCCCAGAGGAAAACAGATGTTGCTGAATGGGAAAAAGCTGGGCCAGCCATGAACATCTGACTGCTGGGTGGCTGGTCTGAGGACCAAAAATCACAAGTTGACGGGGAGGTGTCCTTCCTCAATCAGGTGGTCTAGTGGTGGTCAAAATGCAGGTAAAATGGAGAAAGTCAGGATCAGCCACAAAAAATAAAGGGCAAAAATGTATGGTGCCGGAGATGTGTTGACACACCCATACAGTGACACCTGGATCTGACCACACTTGAGTCAAAGGAACTAAGAGGCAGGTCAGCAGGGTTATGGGGGCATGTCGGAAGTCAATATATAACCCTCATAGAAAGGATTTTCCTGTGCATCAGTAAATTTCTGCCTCTGCAGGTGTTACTCGAGGCAAGTATATACCTAAATCTGGATGAGGGGCACAGTGAGGCAATCCTGGGTGGAAGCACGGCTGCGCCGCGCAATTGTCTGAATCCTCCACACATTGGGCGAATTCTCAACCAAATTTTGGTTACCCACCCAACTTGCTTTTTGCTCGCACAAGCAGGCGAAATATCACCCAATTGTGTGAGAAGTAGCCTCTGGCAACCCTGGAGACCAAAGGCACCACGTGGGACTGGAGAGCAGAAAGCTCTTCAATACCTTCGTGTCGAGATCACACTATCTGAAATAGGAAGAAAATAAGAACAGAAAAGGTCATGTGGGAATCAACAGTGGCAGATGATAGGGAGCACAAACAATGGGCAATGGAAACACAAACACATGCACTCGTGTGGAGTGTGAGGATGAAATTAAAAATTAAGTGCCTCGGAACTGCGCAAGTGCAAGCACACTGGCTACCAGCCACTGACCACCAACCAGAAAGGGTACATGGTCCAAGCTCCAGGGAACAGCGCAAGCTCAGGAAAGAAGCAATGAAGTTCAAGCTGATGACATAAGAAGCGGCTGCTGACCAGTGAGAAGCAAGAAAAGGAGGGTGACCTGCTAAGCATAGGAATGGTAAGTAATGAGTGTATGGGCTGCAAGCCCTTTTTAACATTTTGTTTTATTACAAACGATTTCACAAACACAGAGAAAGCACTGTGCAGGTGAAATCTAAAAAGGCCTCTTGCAGCTTGTTGTTTCCCTGTAGCCACACAGGAGATCAGCCAACTGACATTTGGAATCCAATCCTTTCTCTTAGGTGCAAGAGGCAGCAGGTCCAGACCTTCAGGCATGCTCTCAGGTCACAGTCAGCAGGTGTGGTCCTCTCTTGATTTTCTGCAGGTCCCGTAAGTGTTTTAAGGATGAAGTCTTGGAGTGCCACTTTTGTGTCTTCACCAGCCAGTGGTTGGGAATGATTTCAGGGTACTTCCTAATCAATGAGGTAAACACATACCCACTTTTTCAGCTGTTCCTGTTTCCATACTGCAAACAATCCCACTGTGCCCTCACTCTCTAACTTCAAGATTGGGAAAAACCCTTCTCATGTTGCACAGAGTATGTGTGCCCACCCATACAAGTGGCCAAGGGAATGAGCAGTAATTTCCTCTGTGGTCACTCAAAACTGGTTCTGGGGTAGCTTTTCTTTCACTAAGGTTGGTGCTAGCCTGATGAGGGGGAAAAAGGTTGGGACTTTTCCATTTGCCACCTGACATTTACTTTTGCCATGGCAGGTTCGTTTAAGTGAATTAAGTTCCTGGCCTCACTCCTGCTGGTCTTCCTGCCATGGGAAGAAAAACTTGGCCCCACTGGGAAACGTTTTTACACCTCTTTCACACCTCATTCAGGCCATGAACAAGCTGGGCAGTGGCTGGAGAGCTAACGCAAAGTAGCCTCCAGCAGCTTCAGACAGAATAAAGAAAACTTTCTAACAATAACATTGCCAATATATGAAATAAAATCCGAATTCATCATTAGATTGGATAATCTAATAACTCTTTGAATTTGATCCATGGTATTTTCTGTTGTGCTTTTTGCTGCATTATTTCTAAGTGATTTTGTTGTGTTGTACTACATTTGTTGTGCTGTTTTTTTACTGTTTTGTTGTGATGTACACTGTTATGTTTTATATGTGTTGTTATGTTGCTTTATGGATTTTATTGTTATATTCTGTTGCTCACTTTACATATGTCACATATGTACATTTCCAGCCCAAAAAGCACACCTTGAAAGTTCCATGACAATCAAACATTTACCACTGTCTAAGGTGGCAAAATAGCGCTGCTCTAGCTCGTCAACCACTTAGGACACAGCCCAGCGCCTATGTTTTAACTAATCTGACTAAATACCACTCTAAATGTAACTGCAAGCCTGTAGCTTTCGTTAGTTTTATCAGATGAGTTAGCAATAATTGTTTAATAATAAACATGCTGCAGTCTGGTACCCTCAATATAGGTTATTAACCCCTTCCCCGCTCATGACGGAACCGCTCCGTCATGAGCCACGGTTGCCGTGTGCTCATGACGGAGCGGTTCCGTCATGCCGCGACCGTTGGCGGCCGCTCCGCCCACGCGGCGCTGTTTCCCCGCCTGTGCGGGGGGACAATGCAACTGGGCGGAGTCATGACGGAACCACTCCGTCATGAGCACAGCTGAACCGTGGCTCATGACGGAGTGGCTCCGTCATGAGCACAGCGCCACCGCGCTGCCCCCCCGCCCCCCCCAGCGCTGCGGCAGAATTCCCGCCGCAACGAAGGGGTTAAAAACAAAAGTGTAAAGGCCCCGCCTCAGGGTCTCGCTTCTTGGGTCAAACAACAGGTAATGCAAACTAACTTTACCAGAGTATTTACGTTCATCACTCACCTCAGGGTATATCCCACGCTATGGTTTCATTCATATGTTTGGGTTTAGACACATCTTATGGAGTACTTTAGTTTGGAAAATATTTGGAAACGTTAACATTATCGCTACATAAGCAAGGCACTGGTAAAGCTAACAGGTCAGGCTTTTAACCGAAAGTGCCTCTTCATTTCAAACACTGATCTATTCATTTGCACATTCAGTCACTCAACATCCATGCGCTCAATCACTCAGCCATGCACTCATGCACCAATTCATCCATTTACTTGACTCATTCTTAAATTTACTCACCGGCCGATTCACAATACTACACACACAAATTCACCAAACGAAGAGTCACTTTCAGTTATGCAGGCATGTTGGCTTTACCGATTCTCGCTTACATCATGATTGATGTTAAAATTTGCAAATATCTTTAAAACTACAGTCTTTTAAATGACACATTTGCTAAAAGTTAACCCCCACACAAGTTGCCACATGATAAGCCTGTGTTAAAGGAACGTATCTGCACACTCACATGGCACCAATGTGTTAAAGGTTTTCCATCACATATAACATGAACACAGCTGTGATCATTTTGTTTATTTATCCAGCTGCCTGAGCTTGAACGTTCAAGGGCACACACATGTCATTATAATGCTATTAAAGTGGCTTAGATAACTAGATAATGTTGTTGTTTGCTCTGGCAGCTGAACAGATGCCATGGACCTTTATTTCTGGCTTGACAGTGCAAGACTCACATCACTTATTAACCTACACCAATATTATTCTACAGCTCTTTGCGTCCACTCAAATGCATATTCATTCCCATGCTATTTACGTGTAATGCTTCACATTACCATACAACATTCCTTTAAAGCAAGACTTTTGGTATTTTCAATGTTTGTCTTAAACTGAATGACCATAAGGCAGACCGTAGATGTGGAGATAATGAACTCTGTGTGCCTGACTACAGGACTGATGTTTTTGGGGAAACCCTCATACCTGCCTCCTCAGGAAGAAACTGAAGAGTTTAACTTAATGGCAACCGGATTTAAAGCAGAGTTCCAAACAGACAGCAATCGGGCACTAGATTACAGCAATAGCCTGTATGTTAGCCTGTCCCAGCATATGCTTATTTGGCTATGAAGGCAGGCAGGCAGTCATTCGCAAAACCAATAGGTCGGCGTTAATGTGCAAACATGTCAAAATATAGGCGTTCCTTTTCAATATCTATATTCCCCCCTTATTCTCACGCTTCGACAGATGAGGGTAAAGATCTATAACTATGCTGATGATATGCAGCTGATCTTTACCAACGACGACTCAACAAACTCCAAGGAGTTTCTTAGGAACACCGTGTGGTTCATCAGAAATTGGATGGTCAAAAATCAATTAAAAGTAAACTCCGAAATAACAGAAATCATCATCCCTAACAACAACATTTTGCACTGGACTCCTGCCGACTGGCCCCAGGATCCAGGCCCAGCACCTATTCCTAAGAACACGATAAAGAGATGAGGCATACAAATTGACTCAGATCTTTCCATGAGCTCGCAGATAGGTTCGGTCACTTCTGCCTGTTTTTTCCAATTACGGAAATTTCGAAAAATTAGAAGGTCTTCAGCAGGGGGGCGTGGCTTGGATGCCGCGCAAGATGGCCGGCTAGGTACGGAGCTCCGCCGCATCGATCACCTCACGGCGTATTTTTCCCGATGTAAACGGGACCGCTATTGAGCACCGTCGCCGGATTTGGCTGGCGGAACATTAACGGAATCAGCGGAGCAGCTTTTCACCGCTTGTGGAGCCGTTTTCGCCCCTCTCCGCGATGAATTCCCTGCCCCTCACGGAGCCGCCATTTTGAAGCTCTTCCGAACATCGGAGCCTCTGCTGACAGGAGCTGTCACTACACGACGTGCCACTGGACACCAACGAACTTTCAGACACCGACTTCACTTCAGGGGTGAGATTTATATATATTGTGCAAGACGCCTTTACTGCATTTTTTCTCTCCTCCTCCACATTAGAGGAAACGTCCAAATACGCAGTTTTACGGCGCTTCACCCCTGACAACTGGATGTTTCCCGCCCTAACATGCTCACTGCTCTGAAATACTTTTTATCCTAAATTTCTTCCTCATGGCGCTATGACAACAACGTTCTCTGAGACTTTCTGCCCGTTTCTCCTGCGCCTCAGCTACTTCAGGATGCTCCTTCCTGTGCTTCCATTTTAGTCATCCTCCCCTTTTTGTACTCGTTATTTAGCACACTCTAATTCCCTGTCGCCTTTTCCACTGAGTTACGTCTGGGTGCTTCACCCTCTCTTTGGAGATATTTCTGGAACATTTCACATGCACCTTTAGTCGTCTCACAGGGAATTGAGACTATATTGTCGCACGTTCATTTCTTTCTATGGTCAACTTACGCAAACCTAAATTTGTCTTCACACCATCGGGGAGTACTTCAGGAGCATCTTCATCTGGTACAAATAGAGCCACTGCATCTGCGAAAATGACGACTCCAAAATCATCATTGGCTCATACTAACACCAGTAAGTCTTCCCCACCCGCTCCGGCGGGCAAGCGCCTCAAGCAAAATTCTCCTACGCCAGAAGACAATCCTTCACATTCTTCTACTGACCAAATTCTAGAGGAATTGCGTGCGCTGCGCCCATTTATTGAAAAAACGAGTACAGATATGCAGCTTTTAAAGGATAAATGGGAAAATATGGATGCCCGTCTTTCTACTGTTGAACAGCACCTTCCTGAAGTTCAGTCCAACACACAACGTATAGACTCTTTAGAAAAAACGGTCCTCTCACTCCAAAAGCATACAGAGGATTTGGAAAATCGAAATAGGAGGAATAACCTCCGTATTTACAATCTGCCGGAAAATCTTGAGGGGGATAATCCAGTAACTTTCTTCACCACTTTCTTGTCGAAACTTCTGGACCTACCACCTTCCACCTCCATTAGTATACAAAGAGCCCATAGACTAGGTGCCAGAACGGGCTCCTCCTCAAAACCTCGTGGAGTCATCATTTTATTTCTGAAATACACAGATCTTTTATTGATTCTCTCAGCTGCGAGGAGTAAAAAACAAGTGTCTTGGCAAGGTCAACGAGTATATCTATCTCAGGATGTCTCTAACGTCACTGCCTCCAGACGTAAAGAATTTCTGGCTATGCGTCCCTCTCTGCGCGCCTTGGGAGCAAGATATGGCTTGTTTCATCCTTGTACTCTCAGAGTCACCTATCGAGAAAAGACTTGGTCATTTCAGGAACCTGGAGAATTAAGGAACTTTCTTCTTCTACACAGTGAAGAAGGGATGGACGCCTCCTCTTCTGCTTCGACCAGTGGCTGAAATTGGATTTTTATTGTTTAACTTGTTTGTCTTCCTAATGGCTTGTCTTTGACTTCATGTATTCTCCTTACCTCTCATCTCAGTTCTTACACTCTCTTTTCGTATCTCTTCTCTCCTTTATCTGTTTCTGGCATCTCCTATATATCTCTCTATTTTCTTTTTCTACTTTCTGGACTTCTGTTTTTACGTCTACATGTTATGTATGTTAAAATTTTTTCCCTTTTTTCCTCCCCAGACGGATATGTATCGGATACTCCTCTCAACACCTTGTCCCATTCCATGTTCCTTTTGTGCGTTCTCGATGTGGTTCTCCTCCTGATCCTGGTCCGTACGTCTTGTAAAGCACCACCACCTCCCCACCTTCCCTATGTGTATTTTTTCTCTTTCAGGTATGTTTAATACAGTCATCCTTCTGGATTTGTACTGTCTTCTATGCATTCTCTCTTTTCTTCCTTCTTCCTTCCCCACTGATCTCCCTTCCCTTTTCCCATCCCTCTCCTCCTCCCTTTTCCTTTTTCTTCTTCCTTTTCTACCTGTTCTTCCTTCTTCCTTTTTGAAGAGTTTTATGGTTAATACTTCTATACAGTTTGAATTATTATTACATGTACAGTATGCTTTTGCAATTCTTGATTTAGATCAGTTTAGTAAGCTTTCACCTTCAAAGTTGTTTCATGGAATGTGAAAGGATTTAATCACCCTATCAAAAGGCAAAGAGTACTCTCCCACCTTTCCTCTTACAATCCAGATATCGTCCTTATCCAAGAAACTCACCTATCTGACATCGAATCTTTAAAGCTAAAGCGACTATGGGTTGGAACTGTTTTATTTTCTCCTGCTTCTCAAAAAAAGAATGGAGTAGTCATTTTGATTCATAAGCGACTCCAGTGTAAAGTAGTTCTAGAAGAAAAGGATGACGAGGGACGCTGGGTCTTAGCTAAACTACTAATTAACAATATCCCACTTACGATATTCAATGTTTACGGTCCCACATGTTTTGACTCCTCTTTTTGGCCCTCCATTACAGCAAAATGTATTCAACATAAAGATGATGCTTTTCTATTGGGTGGAGATTGTAACCAGATCATTGACCCATTTTTAGACCGAAGATCCTCTGTTCGTTTCTCCCCTCATA